>NC_136506.1:61370434-61890434 GCF_053919585.1 Euprymna scolopes | reverse complement strand
AATATAGGATGTAAGACATTGTAGGACATTGCAAAACTAAACATATTTAAAACAAAGTGAAACACAAGAAGAAACAAAGTGTTTTCAAAATATGAAATTGAGGAAGGTCAGAAATATAAATTTGTGTAAGTAAAAACAATTTACAAATGAAAAAGTTAAAACTCTAAATTGGTCAAAAGATGGAAGAAAAACCAAGTTTTTTTGAGTTTTTTTTAAACGAGTTAAAATTAAAATCCATTATTCTTGAGCAACTTTTTTTTTTTATTATATGAAAAGCAGAATAATATAAAGCTTTTTCTACTATTTTTAACAGAATTGTAAATTTAAAAAAAAAAACAACAAACTATTCAGCACCATTTTTATCTTGATGGATAACATATTTAAATATTTTAGCCCTTCTACACTATTGGGACGAAATTTTGGAAATCGTAATACTGAATTTCACATGAAAACCATATCTATGTATTCCTTGTATTTTTGAAATGGTTATATCCAAAAATTACAAAAACCGATAAGGTAGAAAAATATTTATTAAAGAAAATAAAAAATAGAATTTTATGAAAACAATTGTAAGACACAGTTCAAAAGGGAGGTAATTTTCCGTTTTGATTTAAAAAAGATGCCAGCAATTTTTCACCTGCTAACACGATTACAGTTGTTTTGTTTAATAATTAAGTAATATTTAGGTAATTTCGACTGCATAAGCTATCATTGTAACTTATTAGAATTGGCAAAAAAAAAATCAGTTGAAACCATTGTTTTTTTGTTTTTTTTAATTTGAAAACTCCATTTATTGATTACAAAATCTGCTCCCAATTCTGTAGAAGCGCCAATGTTTTTAAAAAGGTTTTTGAATTGCGTTTCTGAATTTTTGAGATGAGGATTGGTTATTCGTATTATTATTCATCAGACTACTGTTCTCATCTTGAGTGTGATTTTCACAACGTTTCGGTCGATGTAACCTCCAACCTTCTTCAGGTGTATCCTGTTGAACATTCCTGACTTCATTTGTGGTCACTCATATTTTTTTTTTTTTTTTTTTAATAATTGAATTAAATTATAATTTCAAATGCCATTTATGGTGAAATACCTTCAATTTTATGTTATTTTCGCTTTATATTTTTTCTTTCACACTAATTTCTATCAAACTTGAAACTTTTTCTTAGTAAATAAAAATAAACTAAAACTGCTTTGTTTTCTGATTTTTGTTTTACATCAACCATAAATTCTTTTATTTTCATAAATTGAATCTATTTTTAATTTCATGATTACAATCATTTTCCCTTTTGTAACCTGTGAACCCTATACTTGTTCCATAAACCATATAAAATTGGGTTTTCCCCAATTTTTTATAGCATAATTTGTGAAAAAGACTTCATTATAATTTAACATAATTTTAGAAAAGGGAGAGATGACAACTGTTTGTAGGCTTTATGGTCTACCATAGTTGAGGTAATATTGTATAACAATAAATTGCTGAAAGAAATTATTGTATTTTTAGCAAAATGCACAATTATTTATCGATTATTTTATTTTTTGGTATGGATTCTTCAAAGCATTTATTTAATGGTATATTAGCAACATTGGGCTCACTAAAAGAAAATTATTAATTTATTTTTTGAAGATTTTAAAGTAGTGTTTTTTTGTAAAAATAATGAAAATAGATTATTACGTTTTTTTTTTTTTTTGCTAATCTGACAGATAATTATTAACATATTCACACTTGAAAACACAAAAGATGAAAAATTAAACACATTCAAAATTTAGATTTTCAACCTTAAAATCTGATATGTGCACAAGTGTTTATTTTTTGTTTGTTTTATCTACAATCCTCACCCTCCCCACAATACATTTTGTTCAATTTCAGATGATTATTTTAAGCATATTTGTAATCACAAATGAGGACGGTGAGAGGAGGGTTGTAGGCAAAAAAATTATATATATATATATATATATATATATATATATATATATATAGATGATGAAGAAAAAAAAACTACACCGTTATGAAGTTCATTCTTCACTTAATAATTTCGTTTCAGTTGGATAATTACTTGATTTTTTGTAGATTTTTAAAGAGAGATTCCATCAAAAAATACTTACTTCCTCTTTCTGTTTTGGCCATGCCTACTCTAAATGGACACTGCAAATGATATTTTGTGAAAAACCTAGAACAAAATTGTTAAATTGTTACTAAATAAAATTTATAAAGTTTCATACTGAGTGTCAGAAAATAATTGACTTTTAAATTGTAATATTCATTTGTTGTGAAGACACTGAAATTGAAAGCTTTTGTGCTACAAAACTACAAATTTATTTGGATGGGTTTATTTTATAGGAACAATCTATATTTTCTGATGTTTTGGTAATTACAACTGATCTGACGGTATCTGTTATTAAAGACATAATTATATTGAATATATAAGATATCAAAGTTGGGAGATTCTATTTATAAATGTAGCTGATAGGAACTGACCATTCTGCGATCAACCAATCAGAAACCAGAATTGCTCCATAAAAATTTAATCTTTTAGCATTCCAGCACATAATTTTTTCGTGTCAACATGAAAAGGCTCTTTTGCTCTAAAATTATAAAGTCCAGAACCTGTACAGAACAGCTGCCCATTGAGAATTCTTCATTTCCAGGACTTGTATACCCATCAGAAACTCTTCTGAAATTAGACATGGCCTCCAATTCAAGAGGATAGATATATTCAACATTTATCTGTATAATATACTGTTAATAATATTCCTTTTGAAATAATATCTGTCAGGGTAAATACTATTAAGAAAAAATAACTTCTGTAAAACTAATTACTATTGTCAGCTAAATATTCTTTAAATAAAACTAATGTCTCTATATTTAAAATTGTAGTAAGTTTTAAAAAATATTCTTTGTCTTATTACAGTAAAAATAATTGTCAGCTAAATATTCAAGTCATTAAAACTAATGTTATTTTTTAAATGAATTTATTTAAAATTTTACTGTCTTAGATGATGGGACGATAATTTATTTTGGGAACAATTTAATGTAAAATTGGTATAGTCTGAAATTTATTTTGCTTTAGCAACATAAGATTAGTTATCAACATTTTTGCTGATCGGACGATCTCTTTTAAAAATTTTTTTTTTTTAATATGTGTGAAAAGTGAAAATATACAAACGAACATGAAATGCCTTACCATATCATATGGATTCTGCCTGCATAAATGAGAAAAGTGTTTTCTAAAAATTCTTTTCCATTTTATTTATTTTTTTAAATAATAAAACTATTTGTAAATCTGTTTTGTATCGTTTGATTATCGAAATATTTTTCTGAAGTTTTTATCAAACAAAACACATTTTTACACATTGTATTCATTTAATATTTGATAAAGTTAGAATATACATTTTACCATTCTGCTATATTTATCTCCCTTGTTCTTCAGTTGCTGAGCTTAACCTTTATTTAATCTGACTACATCTTTTCACCTTCAAACTTATCTTTCTTCATCACTTTACCAATCTCGTCTCCTCTATTTTCCTGCTTCTTGCAACCTCTTTTCTCTTACCCAAATTCTTTGGCTGATCATAACATACGATATTGGTCACTGCCGCATGTGTTTTTCTTTCCACCCATAGTGTTTTGCCCATCCTAGAACCACCCCGTAATTCTTATGTAACCAAACATTTCTTAGATGATTCACCCAGGATGCAGTTCCAGAGTCTGAGCAAGTTCATTGCTTTAAGAGTTAGAGTAAAGCATTCGAAAAGTCTGAATTTAGCTACTGACGTCGCATCCGTTTTCATCTTATCACTAAAATAAAATATGAATTGAATTCCTTAAAAATGTGTCCATCCTTTTGAAAGTCCAAAAATTTTGGATTTGTGTTCTTGTTTAGTTTCTAATTTTGTTTTTTCTAATCCAGTATTTATCATCATATTTAAGGTTCTTCTGGCTGATTTTACTATGTCAATTTCTAAATATTAGTTTCAGCTTTCACAAGTTCTAATGCTTTATCTAACAATTTCAGAGAAATTAATGGGTAATATGAATCAAGAATTGTGAATGTAATTGTAATTAAAGAAATAAATTGTAAGATGGTCAACATCATGAAATTTGGCATATAGACTTTTGATTTAAAAATAGATTTAAAAACAAATCAATGCTTTTTTAAATATTGCAGAAAAAAACAAAATAAACAATGTCGAGACATGAGCCATAGTGTGTAATAAATAAGTCAGTAGATTGTACTATAATGTATTTAATTGTTTTTGCTCTTTTCCTCAAAAGATTGCATTCACAAACATTTGTCTACATCGGAGAATGCATGGAAAATTTGAAATTTATATATAATGTGATGTTGTCAGTCTGTGAGGAACGGTCTCTACCAAACTACTGTCAACTTTTGGTGTACAGATTTGAAACTTGATATATGATTTGAAGCTGTGTAACAAATTTGATTTGTTTTTTAGACAATAAAAAACAAATCTGTCAAAATTGAAAAAATTGCAACTTGGCAAGCATTAGTCAACTAAACATGTTTATACATATGCGCAAATTTACATTTATACCTTTAACAGTGTTATTTTTTAAGTTATTGTATGTGTATGGACTTAACTAAGATTTTAATGAATAATACTAGAGAGCTATACGTTTTAGTTTCAATTCTAGATGATGGCACTCAGTCAAATTTTTTTTTTATTTTTTTTTAACTTTTGAAATTACTATTAGGTTGAAGAAAGTTCTTGCGGAATTTTTAATTTTGATTTTAAATAAGTTTTCGTTGTGATACCTTATTTTATATATCATTTTAAAGAGCGTTTTTTTATCTATCTAATCGTTTTATAGCAATTGTCTTTTTAGAACGTTGAATACAAGATTGAAAAAAAGCAAATTTGCACAATTTTCTTATTTCAATTCAAGCTAAGCCAAAAAGATGCTGAAACAGCTTACAATATGAATGAAGAGTTTGGCCCAGGAACCACTACTGAAACGCATAGCACAATGGTGGTTTATGAAATTTTGTGGTGGTGATGAGTCTTGAAGATGATGAGCATAATGGTCGGCCACCTGCTGTTGACAACAATCAATCAAGAACCTTTTTTTAAGCCAATCTATTGCTTCTGAATTAGACATAACATATATAATAATTTCCAACCACTTGAGAGAGATTGGAAAGGCAAAAAAAAAAAACTTGATAAATGGGTGCCGTACAAATTGAATGACAACCAAAAGAAATGCAACGTGAACGACCCGTTTCCCAACTAAGTTGTGACTTTTGATGGAAAGTGAGTTCTTAATGACAACTGGCGATGCTCAGCTCAGTGGTTAGACACAGACAAAGCTCTGCAACACTTTCCGGAGCCAGAGTTGCACCAAAAAAAGGTCATGTTGATTGTTTAGTGGTCTGCAACCGGTCTTATTGATTAGTTTTTTGAATGCAGGTAAAACCATTGCAGTGGGGAATGTTTTTTATGGGAGTTAGGTAATCCAGAAAAAATATAAATATTGAAAGTGAATTTATGGCAATACACATGAGGGCTTAGGCTAATTGGATTGCAGGACAGATTAATGAAGCTTTTGATTTAAAATCTATAATAGCCAAAATAGCAGGGGAAAATCAACTTCACTTTAGCATTAAAAGGCTGAGATTTTTTCTGTTAGATTAAAGCAATGCTAGGAATAAAAATTATTAGTGCTGTTTGGAGTTATATTGTAAATTAAAACATATTGCACAAGTTTTAATTTATTTGTTACCATGCTTCTAATTTGTATTTTATTAAGAAGATTATACCATAATTCAGAAATCTAAATGCATGGAATTTCGAATGGAACCTTTTATTTAATCCATGGGAGGTCCATCAGCCATAGAAGTCCTAAGTAATTTACAATTGTATTTTTAGTGTCACCCACACTGACAATTGAAACTGCAATCTCCGGAAGAGTAATTTTTTATAACTGAATTTTACCAAGTACTCTATCCACTACACCATAGGTCCTGGTTTCCAAACATGACATTTGCAAGATGTTGTTTCTGTAAAATAAATGCTCCATATACTTTAATGTTTGTGTGTTGTGTAAAAAGTTTATGTAAAGAACTTACATTGGATTGAAGAGGACACAGCCAGGATGGTTTGAAAAACTCTGGCAATGTCATATTTTTCAAAATATCTTCATGGAAAGCTAAAGGGTAACCACCATCCTTCTAATTCCATTTACAAAAGAATTCGTAATACAAATGTAGGAGGTGACTGGGAATGGACAACTTTGCATTTTAAACATCAGCTCCAATTTTTTTTTTTTTTTTAATTGTTATGTAAAGATATTTAAAAATTGATCTTTATATAATTTTTTTTCACCCCAAACAAGGCATATTGCCGTGTGGAGTATAAGCAGTTACTGTTTGGGATCATATCTAACAGGGGATTGTGGGTAGTTGAGCAGCAAGATGTCTGTTCACATTACATTTAAACTTTTGCAGATTAGTACACTCAGGAAAACAGGGAAGAGGGAATTCTAAAGTATCACAGTCTGAGGGAAGAAACTGTTCCAGCATTTAGGGACCTCAACAGTGAAGAGGTGGGATTTTGTTGCTTGTTGAGTTAGTCAGGAGTATGTCAACGGGGAATAAGTGTTATAAGATAATATATTGCGAAATAAATGTAGAATGATTGTTTAAAAGTTAATAGTATAAAAACCATATCTCATTAGTTATCTAATATGCATATGAATAGATGCAAAATTTTAACATGGTTTATACATCCATGTTCAAATAAAAGTGGTTTGGGTAATTTTTAAATCACTCATACACATTCTTTCTATATCAATGTTTTATATCCTATGTATGTATATATATATATATATAAAACTTAACTTTCTTGAAGTTTTACATTTGGATTTTACCGTCACTGGATTTTTTATCTTCCACCAGACTATCCATTCATGTGTAATCACCTTTTTTTTCACCATATTCCCTCTGCTTCACTTTTTTTGTTTTCAAGTAAGATCTTTGACTTACTTGTTGTTTCATCAAATACTTCTGCATGCAAAATCCGATCCCGAATTTTGCTAATTCCTACCCTCTGATGAGAAGGAAAGTATTTCTTCAAAACTCCGCGGATTAAGGACTATCCATTTATCTAGTGTTTCCTTTTCAGATTAAATATGTTTTTAACTCATTTCAAAGTGTTTTTTAACATATTTTATCAACTGTTTGCTCATATATATATATATATATATATATATATATATATAGTGATGGAACGATTACAATATTTTTCCAGATTGCAATACAATTCCTGATCCCTTACTAAATTCCTGATTCTGATGCAATTACCGATTTTAATTCTTTATAGATCCTTTAATATTTAACTGTAGAGGTGTTATTTTTTACCCGATTACCATAAAAGCACATGTTAAATGCACAGATATTTTCTCAAACGTATAAATAAATAGATGATCTATAGATTTTAGTTTTATTGGTAGTTTAAAGTCAATAAATATTTATTTTATTTATTATGAATTTTTAGCCTTGTAGCAAATATAGCTTCATAAAAAAAGTAAATCATAAGGTAAACGCTTTGTTGGCATAGGAGTCATTTTCTTCTTTTTTTTTAAATCACTATATATTGGGTCCAATATAATAATTAATACGAAATCTGCATTAATCAAAATATCATATTTAAGTGTATTTTATGACTGAACAATGCCGGGACATCTGCTAGTATATTAGAAAGTAATTAAACAAAAGGAATTTTTTTTTCTCAATTTAGAGTTAATTTTCCAGGGAGATAATTTTAATGAAACCATCCTTAAAAAATGTAATTTAATTTTTGTGTATGCATGCTCATACAAATACATATATTTACAAAACTCAGCTATTTTAATAAAAAATATTTTAATTTGAATTTGTACAAAAAAAAAAAAACGTTTCCACAATAAAGTTTGCTTTCATCATTCCCTTTGAATTCACGTTGATTACAATTTTTCATACACATTACATACTATTCGGTTTGACCAAAGTTGGCAGAATAGTTTCTCAAACAGAACATCTGGGTAGGAGATTTCCTTTGTTAAAAGTCTTGCATAATCCATCACAAGTGAGACCTGCTGCAAACGCTATTTGTTTTGTGAAGCTCATCCAAACTGAGTTCTAATCTCACCAATCATCTGAAGAAACACAAAATAAAGGCCAACAACTCCAGAAGTTTCCACTTCCATTGAAGGAAAATAAATCTGTATCAAACAGCATATACATTTAAGAATATCTATTTAATTATTATAGAGATAAACAGATGAGTTTTGCTTGGATTAAAATAGGTCAATGAATAATCATATGATATGCTACTATCTTAGTACTAAGTGGTCTGTCGCCTACTTGTCTTCCTCTGATGACTTTTTTGGAAACTGTTTGCCATATAAAATGGCTATTCTTAGGAATAAACTAATAATACAAACTCTGTTTAAAGGTTGTTTCATTAATTTTTGTTTCTTTGTTTAATTTATTCCTGATTTTTAGCCGATTTTAAATCTGATGGAAGACTAAATGCTCAAAGACGATTTTATTTTTATAGTGTATCAAACTATTTTTAACAAGTGTTAAAAACTGGTGCAAATATGATAAAAAAATTATATTAAAATCATGATATTTTTAAAGCTTATTTGTTTGTATACAAATTAGAAACATGATTGACAAAAAAAAAAAAAGGAATAGGCAGAGTTACATATTACAAAGGAAGCTTTTACAGTGCCAATATTTCAGTTAGAATCTCACAAATCTAAAGGAATTTTTAGTCACGTGCAAGCAACTCTATAAGTCACTTCGTCGGTCGGTCAGTCTGTTTGTCTGTCCGTAACACTTTTGTGCTTGGCCTTTTTGGTTAAGATCAAAGGTTTGTTGTTAATAGATGCTGTTCTTAACTTTTTAAGCTTTTCTTGGCCAAAAGGCCAAGATCAATGTGTAAAAGTGTAGTATCTGTTCCGGCAGATACTGCAAGCAAAGACCATATGTGGGGAAAACCCCACATATAAGACCTTGGTCAATGTAGGGGCAACCCTTCATACCAATTGTCACTATCCAGCTCCCCTACTCCCCGGGGAGATGGTCTCCATTTCCCCTTCACTCCTTACATTAAAAATCGGCCTTGTGCCTAATTTGCTCGGTGGGGGAGCAAATAAATACCCTTTCCTTAGCCTTTTGGCCAAGATCAAAATGTAGTATCTGTTCTTACTACATGCTGTACTTTTTGTGATATAAAGTGGGGGATCACTTTTCTGTATTAATTTAATGTAAAATGATCACCCACTTTACAACCAGTCAGTCTCAAAGTCATTCTCCAGATCATTCAAGTTGTTTTTGAAGGATTCCAGTTATTTTTTAAGCATTCAAGTCATTCTTAAGGTCATTCAATTCATCATTAAAGTCATTCAAAGTCATTTACTTTTTATTTATTTGTCAGTTCAGCCCATTTTTCAGTCATTTTTGTTTATCTTTAAGAATTTCATGTCAATCCTACATTCACGCATTCATTCATTACACGAGAGCACGTGACTAATGGCTATCGGCCTTGTTTCTTTGAAACTGATGTTTTATAAGTTGGAAGAAATTAACATAACATTACAAAAATATTTTTTTAAAACTAAATGACTCTTTATTTTATTTATTTATTTATTTTTGGCAAAAAGTAGATATAAAGATTATACAGAATTAATTTAAAGCAAATTATTCAGCTTAAAAATATATTAATGTCAATACAAATAATACATAAATATATTTATCATAATTTTTCATGCAAATCCTAAATAACACTTCTTCCACAAAATTTCATGGATATTTTTCATACTCACTATAAAGCAGTAGAAGTTCGATAGAAATTGACATACCACAGATATTATACGAACATCGCTCAAGGACCAGGTTTAGGCTAGATTTGTATGATGTTACGATTGGGCATCCCAATAAAAAAATATATACATATTTCAACATTTGAAAATAAATATTTCATATTTTTAATTTCTACTTTTTCTTTCTCTTCCATTTATTTAAAACTTCCAGTATGTTTTTGTTTTTTCTTTAATATCTTATTTGAAAATTCCCAATATTGTTCCATATCTATTTTTTTATATTACAATCGTTCAATATTATTTTATAAAACTATTACTTATTACATTCTAGACCTGATTTGGCAAATCCCAATGTTTATTGAAGTGAGCGATGAAATTTTTTGTTCTTTGACATATTTTTACTAAAGTATCCACACAAACATTTAAAATACTTAAACGATTGAATGAGATCACTCTACATTGTTAATTCTATAAGTGTTGATATTTAATTTTCCTAATCTCTTTTTAATACTAAAATCGCTCATGCCCTCACTAATTCTTGTGATCAATCTGATAGGTTTTGGAGAAAAAATTAAAAATTGATATCACCAAATTTAACTAAATGATATAGATTTAAAAATAGTTATGTGAAAAGTTACAACTGGTTGCATAAAAAACGTTGCAATAATAAAGATTTGGAACACAAACCAATTATTAAAATAACAAAAATGTATATTAATAAGGTTTTATAAAGTGTTTTTTGCAGGGTAAATTCATAAATTTAAGAGATTATTTGGAGTGCACATGACTTATATGATTGTGTCTTTCACCATTTGCCTTTGCAAAGTTAAAAATAAATTTTCTAAATTTTCAAAACTTTTGGCAATTGATGATTGTTAATTCTTGGGCCATATATCATCATAAAAATTAAGCTATTCTCTCACTAAAATTTAAACAGTCTAACTTAAAAGAAAAAATGAGTTGAAGTTCAAAAATGATGAAAAAACATCCCAAATAATGGAAAGACCTGAAATTTTAATTAAAAACAAACAAAACTATTCTATTCATCAGTAAAATCATTAAATTCTATTTCTAACAAATTTTCAACCACTCTTAGACAATTATCTTTTGGGTAGTTATCATGAGAACAGTAATTTGGGCCGATATGCACCAATATAACCCCATCATTTGACTTTATTAAAAAAAACAATTCTTTTCGTTGGTAAGAGTATTAGATTCCACTTTCAGTTAGCTTGCAGTGATATATTTTGGTTGAGGTATGAATGATTTTTCATTTTCTGTGATAATGGGGCCAGTGTGTCCTTCTCACTCACTATCCAGGTTTATCATCTGTTTCCTTCAATAAGAGGTTCAATGCTGTCTGGTATTCCTTATACTCTCTCCAGTGATCACGATTATGAGGATTAACTGTATCAATTTGCCACTTTTGAAAGTCTTGCCTGATGGTTTCTTTCCATGTATTCTTAAGACGCCAAGCTTTGTTCTTCTGTATTCAGAAAACATTTCAGGTGAGTGTCTGGTGCTCATACTAGTCAACACTTTTCAAGGCCGTGTGCTTTATAATATCTTATGACAAACCGGTTTCAAGATATGACACGTTTAAATCTTTTTCAGGCAGATTTGAATTAAATTAAAACCATTAACAATTAAAAATTTGCAGTATTTAAAAGTACTTAAAAATTTGGTGTGTTTTTTCAAAAAGTATTTGAAAATAAATTTATTACTTAAAATCATCCATAAGTATTTTTGTACAAAATTACAACAAAATAAAATTCTTTTTACTTTGTGTGAAGTAAATTTTGTAAGTAATTTAAAGATAAACAGATTTCATTATAAGGAAACTATTTTAAAAAATTGAAATTGAATATTTTATTGTAAAAAAATATATATATTCTTACTACTCAGATGTGAAGCATGTGTGTAACACTACTTTTTTTTATTTTTAAAGCTTACACATGTCGAATGTATTAAATTTCGAGATAAACTATTCCTTTAGTAATCCAATCATCAAAGCTATAAAATCTTATAAATTATGAAAGTTGTCTTTCGTGTACTTTGGTATCCACCACAAACCCTAAATACATATGTAGATAATACATGTTTGAACTAATGGATAATGTTACAGACTATGGAATCTGTAATACAGAGTTCAAATCTTATTGAATTTACTGTGTTCTTGATTTTACTTCCACTGCAAAGAACTTCACCACATTCTTGAAGAAAATTCCACTACATATCATGGTCTTATGCCAGTTTTTCAGGAGTGGCATACTAGTTTTGATCCTTATCTGGTCGTCCCATCACTCTGGTGGTCATCGTTTCTATCTTTCTTTAATGAAATTTAATATTTCTCTACATAGCTAGAGTCTGATAGCCAGGAGACATGTCTATACCTTGTTAACCTCTTTTTTCAAATATCGTTGTTGATAGATCTGTTAAGTTTTTCTCATATTTGCATTTTTTTGTCTTTTTCACAGACTTACTCCACGGATAGTTGTTAAAAATTTCGTTTCAAAGCACTGAGCTTCCTCTCATACTCTGCCAATATATAGTCCATGTTTCACTGGCATATACCACAATAGGAACTATCAATACATTGTAAAATTCAAAGGCACTGATATTTCCTTCCTGCTCAAAAGGTGTGGTTTGCTATCACAGGAGTGGTTGTTCTACCGCCTACAACATTGATATATTTTAGAATATCTCAGAATTTTTAACATATTTATTTTTAGATAATATTTCCATTATATTAGTCATAAGGTTAATTTTAATGAGAGTAATAAATGGTTATTTCAATATTTTATATGGTTTTATTTGTACAGAAATAAATGTGAATTCAGATGTGCCGTGTTGTACATGCCCGAGAATGTGTGTGTGTAAACATAAATACATTTTCATGAAGTAGTCTAGATATTTAAGGTGCTACCAGATCAGGCTGTCTGAAGATATTGGCTTCATGAGACGAAGTGCACCTAACATTGATGCTTTTTGTTTTTCTACTTCCTTTTGCAAAACTTAATTATGTTCTGTTAAAACAAAACTCTTCCTTTTCCCAATTTTCCTTCCCATTTCCCCTTTTTCTATCTCCCTCTCTTCCTCACTGGTTTCCTAACTTAAAATGTACCAAACATTTATACTGTAACTCTTTCCCCTCTCACATTGCAAAACTCATTCATGTTCTGCAGGGCAGGGAACACAAACTATAAAATCCACTATAAACAACCAAACACTACAAATTAGCGATTGAAGATACAAAAAGCTTGAAGAATAAAATCTTCTACAAAATAACTGAATGCAATATGAATACTTTTTTCAAAATAATTGGATTAAATAACCCAAAAAGGATTGATATGCCATAAAATAACCAAACCAAACCTTAGATATTTAATTTCTGAACTTTTTTTCTTGAGTCTGTAACTAAGAAAATCTTCACGTCACATAGAAATGTAAAACTTTTTTTAAGTTTTGCAAGCAGCTGGTTTTGTTTAGGTCATAAACGTGGCATCTGGTGAACAAAACTTTGTAGCTGGATTATTATCAGAAAGAAATTTATCTGGATTCAAGTGAAAGAAAATACAGGCTAATTCTAATGTGATAGCTATTTGTGTCTGATTTTGAAAATCTGATTTGATGTTAGAGGAGATGTATTCCAATGACTCATTGAAAATGTTTATTGATCCAATATTTTACTATTAAAAAGAATGAGATTTAATTGGAAGGTTCAAAATAATTTATGAGATTTTTAAATATGAGACGGTGTTAACATCTATCTTTCCACTGGAAATGTATTGTCAATATATTTTATGCAAAAAAAAAGAAAATGAAATATATTACAAATGAAAAAAATATAAAAAAGAAAATGTTCAACGTCAATAATATTTCTGGAATGTACGAACAAATAATAGTTAACTAATAAATGCTTTTTTTTTTTTTCATTGGATGTTTGAAGGCGTTTCCACAAATAATATCAATGGAGACACTTGTAAAGCTAAATCAATTCATGAAGGTCCTCTATGGGGCACGTCATTAACAGACCAAGACATGTCAATTAATATTTCAGGACTGAATCTTACTTCAGTTTTTTCTTTATTAATAAAGTAATATACTTTTGGAGCAAATTAAAATTTAATTTTTAGCAACAATTAAACTGGATAAATTCAGAAATAATTGTAAAACAATGAACTGGCAAGGACATTATTGAAGATCTATGTATTTAACACTTTTATTCCTATGTATGATATGAAAAGAAACTGGAATCTAAAGGGGGGGGGATATCAATCATACCAGTTATCATAGGTGCAACAGGACTTATGAAGAAGAACCTGAAGTCCTACCTAACTAATATTCTTGGTGAACCAAGTGCAAAAGAGATTCAGACAATTGCACTTAAGGGAACAGTGAGGATACAAAAAAGAGCTCTCGGTTGGTTTCAATAAAAAAGCGAGGCAATGTTGGCAGCTGGTTTGGCTGCCCCATACCCAGCATTACAATCTTCAAAGGAAGAAAAATAAAAATAGAATGAAAGTTGTCTTTCATGTACTTCTATAGGATTGTGTAGATGAATTTATACATTTTCTTTTTTTAATTATTCACTAAATAAAGAAATTAAGAATTACATATATAAATGAATACATTTGGAAGGCTAAAAACAATACATTTTTTTTATATAAACAAATTTTTGTTTAATTCAGATATTTCGATATACATCCTTGTCAATGAAAATCTGTTCCCCCCCCTCTTTTTTCTGGTCTGTATGGTGTGATTCAGCGAGCGAGTATGCTAGTTCGTAGGTCTGATAACAGTATGATTTTCAAAAAACTGATTAGCAGGGTGTCGCGTTAGCTATGCAAAATGAATTAAAGAAATATTGTTTGAAGCATTACATATGTTTAAAATTAAGAATTATGTATATAAATGAATACGTTTGGAAGGCAGGTAATATTTCTTTATTCATTAAATACTGAAATGAGGTTATCGATTTCCCAAGGAGGCTTAAAAAATAAATATAAAAGTCATTTTTTTAATAGTTATGATTTCTTAGCATAGACATATACTCAAACTTGAATTTCATCTATATAACTAAAAGGCAATTCATTCAAATTTTATTCTTGAGATTTTTCTGATATTTTAATTATATTTTTATTTAATACTATCAGGACTTGTGTATTAGTTTTGTCCAAGAAAATTAAGGAAATTAAGAATCTCAACTGCCAGAATTAAATTGATTAGAAATGGCTGAAAATAACTTTTAACACAAAACGTAAAATTTCTATCTGCAATATAAAAAATATTTGTAAATAGAACTATGTGACATACTGTAATGAAAACAATCATTGAATTAGAAAACAATTCCCATGAATGGACAATGGAGATGTCCTTTTGTAAAGCAGTATGCAAATTAGTTAAACTTAAGATGTTGATTGCATACACCTGATCATTATATTAGAAAACTATTGTTCTATTTTAATCTCGTTGTCTATGTGATGATTGACCTAACTTTATAGAGATACATATGTTTATTTTTTATGAAATATTTTGTAAAAGTCTAGTTGAAAAGAAAAAACAAATTAAGAAACACTTGACTAAATTTCTGATTAAAATAAACTGACCGTGTGTAAAACATAATCAGTTGGACTCAGTCAAATGAAATGAATATGCTAAAAGATTCTCTACACCAACATGAAAACTAAAATAAATGCATATATAAATTTGATCTCACATGTACAAACTGCATAATACATATTGTTTGTGAGCTTCTTCCTATCTTAACTGGTTTACTTTCTGCCTTTTGGTCAAGATCAAAGTGTACTATCTGTTCTTCAGATGCTGCACTTCCATTTTTTGTTCTCTTTCGGTGGAGGAGCAGTCCTTCACGACTGAGACAATTTTTTATTTTTGTACCTTTTCTCCACGTTAAAAAACGACCCTGGGGTCTAACTCTGTCCCGTGGGGAGGTATTGTAAATAGGTACTTTCACTTGTCTGTAGTTTCATATTATATGCAAGCGAATGCTCGGTTCCGTCTTTCTGAGGATGCAGGAATAACAAGACTATGGTTTGGTGGAGAATGTCAACATTTCTCTGCAAAAACGTAACATCGTCATATTTCTTGAGCAGGTGACTGGGGATTGCCTGTTAATTTGATATTCCCATGAAACTTCCTCCTTTAAGGGAAGCTGGTTCAACTTGTCTATGGTGAATGCTGTTGGCATATGTACAATAAATTGTTTAGGAATGTTATGCACTGGTCTATCCCATCTAACTTCGGTCATTTCTCTCTTTTTTTTTATGGTTTAGAATGATGGGTGAGGTTCGTCCATATTTATAGTTAATTATTTATAATTACATGGCAGTTTGGGGTGAAAAATATCTGTTAGAGTTAGATGACGCAACAAAATGGAAAACTTTGGGAAAGTATTGAGTAGCTGTGTGCAACAATGATAAGTGATATTGTATTTGTTTTAGTGCAATCCTCATCTTCATTTTTTTTTTCCTTTTCGTTCACCAAAGTGAAGAGTATAGCAAATTGGACCTTAAAAATTAACAGAACTGGTCTCATATAAAGATTGTTATTCTGGCTTTTAGTTTCTGTTCAAAAGTTCTTTTTATTATGGTATTTTTTTTCTAATATTTATTTTTGTAAAATATAATTGGCTCGATAAAATGAAGTGTCATTCTTTTTTCTTTTTTTTCATGTTATAATATATGAACATATTTCTTTAATTACAATTTTTACTTGTGTAAATCATTTTCCTTTAATTTAAAATCATTTAAAATTTTTTATATTTTTGTTTGCAGTTTGCTATAAGACATTTTGTTGATGTTCAATGAGAAAGAAGTCACAGAATCATCTGATCTGTAAGTTATCTTTTCTTTTCATCTTTCAGATAATTCTGTATTTTAAAATTCCTTTCCTTTAAGAGTAAATAGGTTTTTCTACAAAATACTTCAAATTAGACATATATATATATAAGTAGCAATAAGACAAAATCTTTTTCAGTTATTGTATTTGTGATATTTTAATTTTAAAAATCAAATCTGGGATCAGTTTGAGATCTCTGAGCCCTTGAACTTTATGCATCACTTGGAAACCTCAACATACACAAATAATCAATATTAAATATGGGGGGAAAAACATAATGGATGAACAATATACTTAAAGACAGCTGGTTGGACACATTGAATGATTTACTTTCAAAGATTTTTGAGCAATAGCAGCCATTAACAATTTTCAATTTTAGTAACATTTTTTTCATCCAAATTTTCAGGAAAAATTTCTATCTTCAGAGATATTTTAAGAATTTTGGATTTTGTTACTAAATTATTTTAATTAAAAAGAAAAAATAATCTATTGAATCCATTTAAATATTGATAACTTATTAAATTTAAAATATAATTAACATTATCCATAAGCTGAGTATTTAACAATTAGAAAAGGGTTTCTGCATTTGTTTTCCTTGTTAAATAGGTAAGAGGTTATGTTGGATATTTAATACTGAGAATTTCTAGACTACATTTAATCAACAGCATGATACTAGAAATAGCGCTATTTTTCATTTTGAAATATCTAATATCTTGGTAGTCAAGACACTAGTTAAGCTATATATTAATAAAATCGTGTGATTACTTGTATGCTTATTTATCATGACAAAGTGACTTACACATTTTATAAGGAAAAAATGTAAAAGTGTAAGATATTAAAACAAAGTTTAAAAAATTCTTTTTTTTTTAAATTATGAAATTTATTTGACCAGAATACATTTTGTTTTTTTCGTAAACAAATCAGCCATTTCAATCTTTTGTTACCAGTTGAAAAAAAAAATTATTTTGTTACCCTTCAACATTTGAAATGAATTTGGAAGCATTTAAACTGTTTCTTGCTTTAAGATTCTTAGCAAATCCTTCTCTTAAGATTTCAAAGTATTTACACCACTCAATAGAACAATATACTGATACTCTATGGCTGACTGGGATAGCTTCCCTACATTCATATCTGATTTACCTTTGTCCTCTATAGTATCAGATCTGACCGAATGGTTAATTGTAGGCATAGACCAATTCATACCATCTAAAAAATTCCAACAAAAACCTAACAGCCAGCCATGGTTCTCTCCAGAATGTGCTGCTGCTATCGCGCACAGAAATCACTTTTTCCATAGCTATCAACGTAATAGATGCACTGAGACTAAAGCTGCTTTCAGGACTGCCAGCAACCACTGTAAAAGAGTAATAAAAAATGCAAGAGAGCTATATGCCCAGTCTGTTAAATCCAAGGTAGCTGATCAGCGGCTTGGTTCCCACCAGTTTTGGCAAATAACAAATAGGATCCTGAACAGAAGTGTGCGTTCTATCCCAACCATTATCAATGGACCAGAGGTCATCGCGTCAGCGTCAGACAAGGCCAAACTATTTGCAAAGAACTTTGCAGCTAATTCTACCCTATGCGACGAAGGCCATCAACTCCCCATATTTCCTCCTATAACACAGAACAAGCTAGGTAACATACAAATATCCGTGCATGAGGTCGCCAAGCTAATCAAGAACCTAGATTCTAGTAAAGCAACTGGCCCTGATGGCATCCCAATTATAGTGTTAAAAAAGCTTCAACCAGAACTTGCTCCCATACTTATGAAACTATTTAAGCGCTGCTTTAAGGAGAAGTGCTTTCCGACTCCCTGGAAGACCTAATCAGTTTGCCCTGTATTTAAGAATTCAGGGGATAAGTCATCTACCTCTCAGTACAGACCAATAAGTCTCCTGTGTGTTATGAGTAAGTTGCTGGAATCCATATTAAATAGAGAAATAGTCAACCACCTCAGCAGAAACAACCTTCTTAGTGACACACAATATGGTTTCCGTTCTGCAAGATCTACCGCAGATGTGCTAACGGTTATATCCCACAGGATTAGTGAATCTCTTGACAAAGGCTTCCTTTCTAGGGCAATTGCTCTTGACATATCAAAGGCCTTCGACAAGGTATGGCATAAGGGTCTACTTCATAAGATTTCCAGCTACGGTATAACTGGAAATGTTTTCTCAATCATTAAATCATTTGTCTCTCATAAGAGTAGTGGTAGATGGACAAAAATCGGAGGCCTGCAATATAAATGCTGGAGTTCCTCAGGGGTCAATCCTGGGGCCAACTCTCTTCCTGATCTACATCAATGATCTCCCTAAACACATACTTAAATCATTCGTTGACATCTATGCTGATGACACAACCATCTACGGCAACACATCAAAGGCTGTAAATGACAAAGTTCTCTCTGATTCTCTCTCCTCTGATCTTGAGCGCGTAGTTCAGTGGGGGAAGATGTGGCTGGTTACCTTTTAATGCATCCAAAACCAAACTCTGATCCTTACATCATCAACGCTCTGATCCCCATCTGGCATCAATTGTGATGGATGGCTCTCGTCTGGGTGAGGCCCCGTGTTTTGACAAGTTCCTGTGTTTGACCTTTACTCCTGATCTGAAATGGAACACGTACATCAAGTCTGTTGCCAAGGTCGCTGGAAAGATGGTGGGATCCTTCTACCACTCCAGAAGATATCTCACTACTGATGCAATTCTCTATCTATATAAAAGCCAAGTACGTCCAAGGATGGAATACTGTTGCCATATCTGGGCAGGAGCTGCTAAAAACAGCCTATCCTGCCTTGACAGAGTACAAAATAGACTTCGTGGCTTAGTGGGGATGCCCTTTTCTCTACCCTGCAACCTCTCTTCCACAGAAGAGACGTTGCGAGCCTATCCTTGTTTTATCGTTATTTCCATGGCAGGTGCTCGTCTCCAATATCTGGTCCCCCCTCGCCAATCTTTCACGAAAAACACCCGTCTAGCTGAATCCACTGTGAAAAATTTCCCCCACTCTATATCTGCCTAAATCAAAACGTGGATTCCATGAACAAAGCTTCCATCTTAGAACTGCACGCCTGTGGAACTCTGTTCCGTCTGCCTGCTTCCCACCGGACTACAACTTGGATGTGTTCAAGTCCAACGTTAACAAATTCCTAATGAACCGCCCCCTTAAGTAAACACTTCATCAAATCTCCACACTAACGTAATGTACTTGCAATAACCCTTATCCCTGAGTGGCTTCCGGGCCTTTATAAGTGGTGATCACTGTGTAAAAAAAAAAAAAAAAAAAAAAAAAAATTACCTTAACAAAATTCCTTATCTGAGGGGTGTGCAATAAGTAATGCCCCTGGCCCACTTCCAGTTGTCTGATCTAGCTGAAATTTTGCATGTGCAATGATTTATATCTCTACGGGTTATGTGGCAAATTACAGCTCTGAACTAATTGTGGTTTCTGTTTTACAGGTGTTTGAACTGAGTCAGGTGTGAAATGGAGCCTGTTGAATGTCGAGCAGTGATCCGGTTTTTTATTTGAAAGGAGGCACACCACAGGAGACTTTTGATGAAATGAAAGAAACTTATGGTAATAATGCCCCATCATATGACCTTGTAAAATGCTGGCATCGTGAATTCAAACATGGCCGGAAGTCTGGAAACAGTTCCCAGACCTGGTCGCCCCCACCCCTTCTGCCATTGATGAGGCATCTGTCCGTCAAGTTGAGGCTGCCATTTTGGAACATTGGCGCATTACTATTTGCCAAATAGCCGAAGATGTCAAGATTAGTACAGGGTCTGTGGAAACTATCGTTCATGACCATTTGCATATGCATAAGGTGTCTGCCAGATGGATTCCCAGGTTGCTCACACCATTCCAGAAGCGAGAACGCGTTGAGTGCTCGAGGATGAATTTGAAGATGTGCCAAGAAGATGAATCAAAGTTTTTCAAAAGACTGATAACACAGGATGAAACCTGGGTCCATCACTATGATCCAGAGACCAAAGCCCAGTCAATGCAGTGGAAGCACATGGACTCACCACCTTCAAAGAAGGCAAGAGTGCAGCCCTCCGCTGGCAAGGCCATGCTCACAGTCTTCTGGGACCAGGACGGAGTAGTGATGACAGATTTCCTGGCAAAGGTTACCACAATTGAGCCTATTATGCTTCACTTTTGAGGAAATTAAGGGAAGCTATCAAAATCAAGAGGCAGGGCAAGATCAGCAAAGGTACCCTCCTCCTGCAGGACAACGCTCCGGTCCACAACTCGCATATCGCCAGATCAGAAGCACAGGCATGTGGTTATGAAATCCTTCCCCATCCTCCTTACTCGCTTGACCTTGCACCCTCTGACTTTCACCTCTTCCCAGCCATGAAGTTGTTTTTGAAAGGAAAGCGTTTCCCAGATGACGCAGCCTTGATTTCTGAAGTCACGTGGTTGGAGGACCAACCTGGGGTGTTCTACGAAAACGGTCTCGAGAGCTGCATCAAACGATGGGAGAAATGCATAACATCTGGGTGGTTCCTATGTAGAGAAAGACTAATAACTGTGCCATGTTTTATTGCCCTACTGCTATGGGAAGTGGGTCAGGGGCATTACTTATTGCACACCCCTCGTCTATATAATTATAAAACTCAAATGACCTTGTAACGAGTGATGTAACCCACTTTCCGGTTTACAACATCCAATTGTGCATGTGCGCATAAACATTAACCCATAACAATGTAAACAAATAAACACAAATCGCTTCTTTTGCAGATTTTGACCTGCACACTGAAATATTAACGTTATTATTTCAGAATTATTATTTAACATGGGAAGAGTGGGGGTGTTTTGCAACTATTCTTTATTACAACTATACTGTCGCTATTTTCTTACAACTAAACAACTTTAACCCGTTGACAAACATGAGAACAATTGTAGTAAAGCCAAGACTACTACTACTACTCTCTATTCATCCCTTTTCTTTCCTTCCTTCCTTTTATTTTTTGTTTACATTTCTAGATACAAAATAGTTGTGTGAGAACGGTGAATTTGTTGACACATTTACTAATCTGTTTCAATATTAGTTTTATTTTATTTATTTAGGTTTTATTTTTTTGCTTCAGGTTTTATTATTTTTATTTTTATTTTTTTTTTAGATTTTAAGTTTCTATAACTTGGTTGAAGGATTCGAATGTGGGTTTTTTCATTCTTATATTTCTCATCGGTAGGTTCATATGCGGTTTTGCTGCTAAATGACTTTCGGTGGCATTCGATTCGTAAGAAAATCATGTTTAATTTTCGATTTTTGAACGATTATTCGGAAAAATCGGGAACTTTACACGAATAGGGAGAATTTTTTTTTTTTCATGTTTGAGTGATCCGTCCGTGATTTTTCATTTTAATATACTTTTATAGAAATGTTTCTGTTATGTCAAAAAAAACCCTATTTTCTTTGTCACAAGTGTCACGCTCATACATGAATTCCATAGCTAATATAACATACTGACCCAATGGGTCATGGGTAGTCTAGTAGTTTTATAAAAATTTTGTTCGGTTGATAATTTGATAACCAAATGATAATGTAATCATTAAATTTAACTCTAGAAATCCTATTTAGAAAAATATTGATAAAAAATGAAAACCATAAAAAAATGAAACGAAAATTAAAATAATGACTGCTTGTTTGTCACAGCTAGTAGACAATAAAATGAGTTATGTTTAGAATCTCTTTGTAAATTTCAATTTTTTTTTTTTTTCTTTATAAACAACTCGTATGTGTGTTCATTGTCTTATTGCTTAACAAAACAAATACATGTGGTAAAATAAAACTCAAATTTTATCTTAGATAACAATGAGTCATGAGTCAGTTGTATGAATGTCACCTACACACATGAACGTCGATAGAGGACAAACGTGATAGATTTTTTTTTTTACAAACTGGACAGTTGACCTTGCCTGACTGAGACATTCAGCCAAGTTAACTTCAGATAATATTTGTTTTTAATTTTTTATTTGAGATTTAGTGTTTTGTAATGGATTATTGTCTAAGGAATATTCTTGCTAAATATTTAATTTTGTAAACTTAGAAATTATCAAACTTTACATGGTTCATAATACATGTGTAGCTAATAGATATTTCAATACATGAGTATGATCTGAAAATAAAATTATTCAGGTTTTCTTTCTCAACAAAATTTTATTAATCTAGAAGAAATATATATATATGTGTGTGTGTCACTTTGTGTGTATGTGAGTTCGTTCCCTATGGACTCCAAAACGGTGGGGCCAATTTTTTTTTTTTTTTTTTTTTAATGTCTGGGAAATTTTTTAAAATAGGTTTCGTATTGGAATGCCTCTGATAAATATTGAAAATCAATAATTGGAAAATCAGATTAACAAAGGAACAGTCCAATTTTGACCAAAATTAACACTTTTATACAGCCTAACATCACAAGTGCAATTGAGAAGTTTCATCACTGCACAAGCAGAATGGCTTGGCATATAAAATCAATAGTAGGTTTTTTGATAAGACAGGAGTGTGTTGAAAATAAATGTTTCTGTTTAGAGTACAATTTGGAAGAGTGGATAGTGGACCAATTGAAGTTTTCTGGTTTAGTATATATCCATCTAACATTGTTGGCTAGTTTTGACCTTGAAGTAGTATTTTTTCTGTTTTAGTTCCTTACATTAAGTGACTCCATGCCTTGTCTAGAGCGAATTCCATTAAAAAAATAAATTGAACCATGATACATGACTTTTGCAATTTAAACTTTAATTCAAGCCATTATATAAAAATAATTTTATAAAATCAACGGCAAATTCTCTATAGTGCAATGTAAACTACAATGTATTGTGAACTAAGCCAGAGTGAGGAGGCATGTAAAGCTTCCTTTTGATGCACCACGAGCCCCATGAAAGATTTACCAATTTCTATAACAAAAAAGTATTGGAAATGTAAAAAAATTGTTGTTTATCCTACAATCCCAGGCAACATCTGGTCCTCTTGCTAGTGTGTGTATATATATATATATATATATATAATAGGAAAATCTTGTTGAAAATTTATTCAAATTTTCAAAAAAATATTATAAACCTGTAAAAAAAGGCTATACAAAATTTTAATTATATGATAAGGAGTACAAATTAAACTGAAATACCTTATTCAACAGAGTTTCGAAAAATTCAATTCTTCTTGTCAGAGGAAGGAGGTTTTCAAAAGATGCAATAAATTTTGCAGGTTAATGCATTGAAAGAAAATACAAATATGAAATTAATCATATTTGCATAAAAAAGTTATTAAATAGTTAATGAAAGTTTATAGGGATTCAAAATTATTATGAAAGCAAGAAACAGGAATGTATATATACATAATCTCTGTAAAAAACGAACTGAGTACTCATAGATGTTAATATTATTCATGTAAACATTAAAAATTCACTTAATCATGGCCTGCTATTGATAGCCTAATTGTTAGACTGCCACAATAAACTCTAGTTTTGATCCTGATTTGAAGCACTTTACTCTAGCCACACTAAGAAGCTGTGATGCAGTGAAACATTTTGTCTGTTAATGACTATCCCTCTAATATATATATATATATATATATATATATATCGCTAGTTATCATTCCAAAATCAGAAAATGTATTGATTTCACACTTATAGTATTTTATTCGTATGTAAATATAGTATGTCTTGCATGTATTTCGTTGAATAGTAGAAATTCACCAAACAACTCATCAGACAGATATGTGTTGCACAGAAAAATACAGTTCTAGAGTTTTTTTGGGTTTTTTTCTTGGAATAAAAAGGATATGGTGAAGGAAAAATGCAAAAGTTGACAAAAGGAAATGAAAATCTTCTGAATTCTAAAATCATAAGAATAAAAATTAAAAAAAAAAGTATTACATATGAAGTATATAGGCATATTCCTGAAAAAAAAATTCATTGTATTCACCATCCACCACCTGGGTCTAACTAATAAATAAAACAACACTTTGTAAGCAAAATTTGATTCTTATTCATCAATATAGTCTTCTTCTAGGGTGATAGACTGATTCCAACATGTCTAACAAGTCAATGTTTTTTGTAGAATGATTTCTTTGGCCTCAAAATATGCCTCGGTTTCTGATATCACTTTTTAACTGAAACCAACTCTTTCCTAGAGGATTCTTTTAAAGTCTGCAAATGACTCGTCGTTTGCAGCCTGATCTAGAGAATAGTGGGTGCAATTCATGTAGTTTTGTAATCGATTTGTGACACGGTGCATTGTCTTCATAAAAGAGCACTTTATTCACAAATATTCGCTATTGATGATTCTTAAGCTAATAAATTGCACATTTCAAAATAGACACTAAAACCTTACCTGCATCTTTGGACAGTTTTCACCTGCAGCTGTTTACTTATCATTTGACTCCAGAGTGAATTGATGGATCCATTACTATATATTGATGCAAATTCTTTTTTGTTGCATTGAAATAATTGCAAACAATGCTTGAATCATTGATGTGTTATTTTTTATAGACTGTGAGCAACTGCA
Source organism: Euprymna scolopes (assembly GCF_053919585.1). Taxonomy (NCBI): domain Eukaryota; kingdom Metazoa; phylum Mollusca; class Cephalopoda; order Sepiida; family Sepiolidae; genus Euprymna; species Euprymna scolopes. Next base: position 61,865,235 of record NC_136506.1, on the reverse strand, counting down.
ACATCCACTTTGACAAATGTTTATGTAAAATGATGATACACTGCCTTCTAATATCTTCAATTCCTCTGCAATCCTATACATGATCATAATGTTCAGCATGAATTGGGTCTGTATGATTACGTTTAAAGTTAGCATACCACCACTTAAGTGTTGTTTCTGACAGAGTAGAGTTCAAATGGCTCTGCTTGAACAGTATTTGTTTCCTTCAGAAAGTAATTCTTGATCAACTTCCAAAATTCAGATTTTTCCATTGTTTCGAAAATTTGCAAAAGTAGTTTTACCGAAATAATTGTAACTTGTAAACTATCAGGTTGACAAGAAAGTTCTTGCAGATTTTACCTTTTAAATTCAGATGAACATATTTCGACTGAAGCAAAAATTTATTGATTCAAATAAGCACCAACAGAATCAACATACTTTTGCCAATGCAAAACAAGTGTATTTTTATGCCAGTAACATAAAAATCTTGCATTTAGATGGCGATGAAGTCACTAAAGGCGTTTTGTATATTGTTTAGTTTTTTTTAAGCATTTCTCACACGGAAAGTTGTCAAGATACTTAAAGAAGTGGTAGTCAGAAGGTGAGAGGCCTGGAGAGTATGGCGGATGAGGCAGTTTCGTAACCCAATTCATTCAACTTCTGCAGGGTCAGTTTAGCAACGTGTAGTCGGACATTGGTGTGGAGGAGAATTGAGCCTTTTCTGTTGACTAACGGTGAGTGTTGTTGAAGTTTTTGATTCATTTAATTCATTTGTTGACGGTACATTTCTGCCATAATGGTTTCACCTGCATTCAAAACACTTTAATGGATGAGACTGGTTGCAGACCACCAAATAGTCAGAATGACTTCTTTTGGTGCAACTCTGGTTTTGGAGAGTGTTGTGGAGCTTTTCCAGTATCTAACCACTAAGCTGAGCAACTCCAGTCGTCGTAAAGAATCCATTTTTCATCGCATGTCACCACCTGGTAGAGAAACAGGTCATTCTTGTTCACTTAAAAAAAGGGAAGATGACACTTCATAACTGTATTTCTTTTGGTTGTTGTTCAATTTGTGAGACACCCATTTATCAAGTTTTTTTTTTTTGCCTTTCTAATCTCTGGAGTGTTTTGAAATCAGTCTATACGTTATGTCTAATTCAGAAGCAAATTCTCAACATCCAATAGCCAACCACTATGCTCATCATCTTCAAGACTCTTCACTGCCGCTATGAAACTTCTTAAACCACTATTATGCTGTGCATTCAGTCATGATTCCTACGCCAAATGCTTGGTTGATATCACTAGCTGTTTTAGCAGCTTTTCAGCCTTGCTTTAATTGAAATAAGAAAATTATGCAAATTCGTTTTTTTCTTTTTCCATCTTGTATCCAACATTCTGAAAGAAGGCATAATTGTTTTAAAACTATTGTAATTTAAACAATTAGATAGAGGTAAGACGTTCTTTAAAATGATATATAAAGTAAAAATATTTTGAAAACTTATTTGAAAACCCATCATTTGAAATCAAAATTAAAAATTCCACAAGAACCTACTTGTCAACCTAATAATTATCTGTTTGGGCTCAAATTTTGACACATCGTGTCATCTTCTGTTAGTACTTTATAGGAATCGTACAGATTTTTTAGGAGTGGCATGATCTATATATCAGGTCTGGGGCTTATTGATTAATCCTGTATAATATATATAATATAATATAAAGCTGAATGTCTATGTGTGTGTGTGTCTGATCACGAATAGGCTCCTATATGGTTGACTATTTTAAAAAACTGATTACATATAATGATAGAAGATGTATTGAGACATAGGAATGGGTATGTTTGATCTGGCAGAACAGTGGTTCATTAAAATTTTAAAATTAAAAAAAAAAAAACGTTTACAAGTGTTTTTGATATAGATGTACATAAGAATACTTTGATAAGTATGTTTTAACTTAAATAGGGGTGGTATAATAAAATTGTGGGGTCTGCGTTCGCGCCTGGCCTCCATAGAATGGAAATAGGCACAAAATTTAAAGACTTTTCATATCTATCTGCGTAAGTATACTTTGATAATTATGTTTCAGTTTGAAGAAATATGGTATAATAAAATTATGGGATGTTTGTTCGCGCCTGACCTCCATAGAATAGAAATATGTCACAAAGTTTAACAAGGTTTTTTGATATAGATCCACAGAATATTGTGATAAGTGTTTCAGTATGAACAGGTATGGTATAATAAATTATGGTATTTATCTATTTTATTTTTACTTTCATCATATTTTGCTTTGGTTTTGATACCCCCCAAATTCAACTCAAATTTACAACCCTTCCTTTTCATAACCTATCATACTTTCATAAATCAGAGTCCATTTTCTGTAGGCTGTTTTTGAACCCAGTCAATGACGGGTACTTTGCTATTATATATATATATATATATATATATATATATATATATATATATATATATCATTATTACTAAAAAGATTTTTATACTTATTACTAAATTTGTTACTATAATTACTATATTATTATTATTATTACCTATGATCATTGACTATACTATTATTAGAATTATTTTGCATTTATTTTTTTTTATTATTTTGTCATCTTTATCATCATTATGACTTTTTTTTTAATAAGCTATGATTCTGCAACACTTAAAAAATTATAATCATCACTCCTACAATTTCTTTTAATAATGACATCGAATTTAACACTTTATAGAAAGGTTTCATTCTGTCTAGACAATTTCCGGTCAGAGTACTAGCTTTCACGGACTGACCCCCCCCCCCCCCGCTTGAAATCACTTTTTCTAAGTAATCCGATGATGAAGGTTGTCATATTGGATTTCTCTCTTTTTACTATTAGGTCCTATTTGACTAGGGACAGACTTCTCTTTGGACTACTGCACTGTCCGGAAAAAAACAATTTTCATTATTTCAGCTGTTTTGAAAACTTTCCAATCGGATTATATGTATTGTCACACTGAACTTTTTTTTGGAATACATTCTATCTAAAGAACTATTTCGCATTTTGGATCAACTTGAGAAGAGTTTCATTCAAGCTGAAATATTATGCACGGTTTGTTTTTATAGTTTTTTACATATCCAACATTTTTTTTCAATTTAAAAAATTTTTTTTTATTTGGCAATTTATAACTACAATAAAACTAGCAATTTCTAGCATTGCTACAAATATAATTTGCTGATTTTTTTTATTTCCTCTGAGGAGGAGAATAATAAGAATAGCATTCTTTGAAACTCCGCGGAATAAGGACTTTGTAAATTGTTTTTTGGAGTATTCAGTCGAATGATAAATTTTGATTGTAAAGTTCAATTCACAGTTTTAATTTTCTTTCTCTTATAATAAGCTCTACTCTCTATCGAGCTTTTTTTTAATTCGGTTTGGATTAAATTTTCTATATATAAATACTGTTATTTATATTAGTTTGAAGTTTACCATAGCGTATATCAGGTAATCACTACATCCCTTTGTTTTCATTAATATATATATATATATATATATATATATATAAATCAAATGGCTGGTTTGTTCAAAGTCAATAAACTAGAAATTTACAAACCCGTTTTCTGTGAAATTTTATAACAGTGAGTGTTTATAATCTAACTGTGTTTTTAAGCATTAAAAAGTAAATAGTACCTTATTAAAAAAAAAAAAAAACTTACTCGTCGGGAAAAATTTACCAATTTCAGCCGATTAGCGGAAATATTTATGGCTTACCATTTTGAAATTATGAAAAATAACGATTCTGACTATAACACACTTTTTTTAAAAAATCGTTAAAACAGTAACACAGAAATTAATATTAAACACGATTCTGACTATAACACACTTTTTCTTTTTTAAATCGTTAAAATAGTAACACAAATATTAAATAAAATAAAATATTTCTCGTAATGTGGAACTATTTTCGCCATTTTATTTCCTGTAGAAATGAGCGGTCCACGAGTTGAAGATTTCCGAATTACAATATTTAATTATCTGTTTAATCGATAAGTATACAAAAAAAAATTCTCTATTTTTTTTTAATTTAAATTCATTGTGGCGGTCCTTACGATAAAATTATACCATTTTGAAATAATGAAAAATAACAATTCTGACTACACATGCGTATAAAAAAAAAACTTTTTTAACAATCGTTAAAAGCATAAAACACAAATTGTTTAAGAAATAAAGCATAAGTGAAATTTTTTTTTTTTTTTTTTTTTCCCCCGATACAACTTATTTTAATAAACTTGGGCAGAGTTGTAGAACCATCACCCCCATGTGAAATTTATATACTGATTTTTTAATTTTTTTCACTGGATTATTATTGATTGGATACTAATTAACCAGATTAAGAAAAAAAAAAGAAAATAGGGGGAAAAAAAAAATCATTTTGACATTTGAAAGGGGTGCTCATTTTTTAGTTACAACGGTCGGGTAAATCGGTCACTTTTTTTTTTTTTTTCTAAATACGGAAGTGTCTTCGGAAGATATGAAATGGTCTCATGTTGATGAAGCAATGTATCGGGATACTTAAAAAAATTCCCCCCCAAAAATGTATATATAACAATCCAAACTTACCGTGTCAAAGAGAGTCGGGTGCCATCTTTAACTTTCCAATACATCGGTAAACACTGTTTTTCCAGCTGCATAAACATGTTACATTAAATAAAAACACTAAAAACATCCAGTTAGGTAGAAAAGTAACTTATCTTGCCTTTGATAACATTTATTTGTTATATATTTGTTTTTTGACAACTTTTTCGAATCTTTGTTTATAGTAAGACAAACCTCAAAAACTAAATAAGTAAAAAAACAAAAAAAACTCGAAACTTTATTTTCATAAAAAAAATAAAAAAAAGATCATGTTCATTCTATCCTTTTTTTGGTACTCATGCAGAGAGTGATCTGTGCTGAAATAATGACGTTATTATTTAAAAAGCCATTCCATTCTTAACATGGGGAGGGTCTTTTGTACCTATTCTGTACTTTAACCTTACAATTGAATAAAAAAACATATCATAAAACTTTAATTAAACTTGGAAATACGATTTAAAATCTATGGTTTTGATATACCCGCGTTTTTATTAGGGACTGATTTACCATAACGTTGTAACTAAAACGTGAGCACCCTTTCAAATGTCGAAATGATTTTTTTTTTCCTATTTTTTTTTCTTAATCTGGTTAATTAGTGTCCAATCAATAATAATCCAGTGAAAAAATTTCAAAAACCTATCAGTATATAAATTATGCAGGGGAGTGATGGTTGTACAACTCCGCCCAAACTTGACAGAACACTTTTTTTTCCGAGTTGGTTTTATGAATGCTTTTGCTTTATTAACACCGTGGTACACATTAGCGTTGTGCTTTAAACTAACATTGTTGTTACATTTAAGAAATAAAGCATAAGTAAAAAAATTTTTTTTTTTTTTCCTTTCGATAAAACTTATTTTACCAAACTTGAAAGTACGCTTTTGGGTTTGTTTTACTGTACACATAGATTCGAAAAAGTTGACACAAAACAAATATAGAACAAATAAATCTAACATGTTTATTCAGCTCCAAAAACATAGTGTTTACCAATGTATTGGAAAATTTAAAATGGCGGCCGACTCTCTTTTGGAAGCGGTAAGTTTAGGAAAATGAGTTATAAATAAAAAATCAGACAAAATACTGTTAGAAACTCGCTCAATATATGTTACCGTGACATAGACTGACATATATTCGGCGTGTTTTTAACAGTATTTTGACTGGTTTTTTATTTATAACTCATTTTCCCAAACTTACCGTCTCAGAGAGAGAGAGAGAGTCGGCCGCCATTTTAAATTTTCCAATACATTGATAAACACTGTTTTTTGAGCGAATAAACATGTTACATTAAATATAAACACTAAAAACATCCAGTTATGTAGAAAAATAACTTATCTTGGCTTTGATAACATTTATTTGTTCTATATTTGTTTTGTGCCAACTTTTTCGGATCTGTGTACAGTTAAACAAATTATTGGGAGGTTGGAGGTGTTTATTCATGGCCGCCAGTGAATTATAGTGCATAACATAGTCTTTATATCTCGAAAACTACTTTCCTCTGCAAACTGTAAATAAGATTTTCTTAATCAGCATCGTCGAAAACGTGTAAAAGTAGTAATTTTAAACAAATTGTGTAGGTGGACCTCTAAGGCAGGATAAGTTACTTTTCTACCTAACTGGATATATTTTTGTTTTTATTTGGTTTGTATTACTGTACACATAGATTCGAAAAAGTTGCCAAAAAATAAATGTATAACAGATATTATCAAAGGCAAGATAAGTTACTTTTCTACCAAACTGGCTTATCCAGTTAGGTAGAAAAGTAACTTATCTTGCCTTAGATAACATTTGTTATATATTTATTTTTTGACAACTTTTTCGGATCTATGTTTAGTAATACAAACCCTTTTGATTTAATGTAACGTTTAGTCGACTCAAAAAGCAGTGTTTATCAGTGTATTTGAAAAATACAAATGGTGGCAGACACTGTTGATTACGTTGTTTTGGAAAATGAGTTAAAACTAAAAAACTATACAATATACTGTCAGAAACCCACCAAATATGCCAGCCTATGTCACGGTCACATATATACGGTGGGTATCTTACAGTGTTATGTATAGTTTTTTACTTATTTTCCCAAACTTATTCAACAGAGTCCACGACCATTTGTCTTTTTCAAATACATTGATAATTATTGTATGCTTTTCCGAGCTGATTAAACCTTTTCCATTAAATAAAAACACTAACAAATTATCCAGTTATGTAGAAATGTAATTTACCTTACCATTGCTTACATTTATTTGTTTTTGGACAATTTTTCGAATCTGTGTATAGTATCCCCCCCCCCTCCACCAAAATATTAATTGAAAAGTAAGATTTTTGATTACAAACACCACAAAAAACAAAAAAAATCGATTAACCGTTTCAACCTTTCGGCAACGTTCGACTTAATCCATTGACTGCTGGTCGAGCCCAAGTCATGATTGATGGAAACTCCCAAAGATCCGGGTCAGATTCTGCAAAAGTACCGTTTTTTTTTTTTGTTTTTTTTTGTTTTTTTTATATATACACTTTTGGAGTGGATTGTTGTACTAACAATATAAGAAACATGCATTTTCTCTTTTTATTAGATTTTTTCCACTGCACCAAATTGAGCCACAGCAACGCATGCCAGGGTACAGCTAGTATATATATAGAATTATTCATAAACTAAAATGCATATGATATAAATGCATTTTTGGTTTGGTATGTTGACTTATGTGTACAAGGGTCGGTCCAAAAATAAAGCCTATCTTTTTTTTTTTTTTTTTTTTTTTTAACTCAAAAAGTTGAAGAGTTATAAAGACAGGAGTAGTATCATTAAAACAGGCGATCTTTTTTGCTCCAGAATTTATTTTTTCTACAAAGTCACCACAATTCTTAATGCACAGGAATTCAATGATGCATCTCTGTGTCTGACACACATCCATGACATAAGTTAGTTTCTTAGACTCACACCATCAATATCTGCAACAAAAATATAAAAGTCATGAATGCAAAAATTCATTCATCATAACAATGCAATTTGCAATCACCTCTGATCCATTCAGGCAGAATAAAAAATAGGAGGTATTACTTTTAGAAACCTGTGTGTGTGTGTGTGATTATTATTATTAGTAGTAGTAGTAGTAGTATTCTGTTTATTGCCTATAAGTATCTGCTTAGAAGATAAACTTTTTGTGGTTAACTGCACATATTTTTAAGAGCAATCTTTTTACTTATCCAATTAAAAGTAAATTCCCAATCCATTAAAATGCAACTTTATTTTTTAAACTGTAAAGTTTTAATTCATTACATTAGAGCTTTGGAAATAAAAAGCAGGTTCCAATTCTGTTTAAAATAAAACAAACTGTAAAACTCCAATGAACTTTCGGGAGAAACTACACTTTGAACCACTAGTGTAGAAGAGTGTTTGTTTGTTTTTTTTCACATATATTAACATTTTAAATTATCTATCCTGTATGTTGGATTTGTAATATATGAAAATATATTGATTTCTTATAAACAAGTTTTTATGACAACAAAAGATAAAGAATTCATGAAGAATAAGAATTCAAAATATTCAAAGAAAATCTATGGTGAAAGAGTTGTTTTGTATGTAAGGAGCTGGTGCCTTCTGCATTACATGTGTGAAAATGGGATAGATACGGTAGAGTCTGGGTGTTAGCATGCCTGTTTTATCTGTGAAAGAGTGTACATATGAACTATGTATCTGTCCATTTAGTGAGAGACGTGTGTTTGTGGTTGCTATGATTAATAGTTTGTGAAAGTCTCGTGTGTGCAAGAGGGATCAGGTAGGATTATACCATATGCACATCTGTTGACTGGTACAATGAAGGAAAAAAGAAAGCTGTGTGTTTGGAGTTTTATAGTGTGTTGAATTTTGGGACTGAATATTTCTTGACTGCGATTGGAAACTTGATTTGAGCGTTTTGCTTAATAAAGAATCAATAAATCATAACAGCATTCGTGATTGCTTTTAAACAAATTCCCTACAAACTTTTCTTTATACAAGTAATAAAGTTGTTGGATATAAGAATAATCAAGAAGGAACTAGTCGGTATTCCCCAGTAGGAAATAAAGCCATCTCTCTCCAAAGGAGGAGATAATGCCCAAGAGAGTTCATCTAAGATCATTTCTAAAAAATAATTCTTAAGCAATATGAAGGTGACTTTACAAAGCTATTTAAATGTTAAAAAAAAAATAAAGATGAAATCAAAAAATTAGTTTCTTTTTTGTATCAATATCTTTCTCTCCCTTTCTTTCTCTCTCCTACGCTGAGTTGTATTATTACTACAACGTCATTAATAAAGACAGGAGGAAGAGAATCAAATAAGACAGCAAAATTAATTAATGAACACAGAGACATGGAGTGAAAGAGAAATAGGGATCTTATGAAATAAAAGTGAGATGTAAAAACAACAGAGAGAAAGAGGAAACGTGACAAACAGGAATTTTACTTAATTGCAAATCATGGTTGATTTGGACAATTAAAACGAATTGTAAACATAGTGCAGTTGCAGAAATAAGGGATATTTTAATATGTATTTTGTGTGATTAAAATGTATAGAAAAAAATCACTATATTTGATCAAACAAAAAAATGAACAACTTTTGTTTAATGCAATTCTGAATTTTTGAGATGAGATGTGAATGCTTGTATTATGTTGATTAATCGGACTATTATTCTCATTTTGGTGTTATTAGCACAACGTTTTGGTCGCTGCAACTTGCGACCTTCTTCAGGTTTTGAGAACATTCAAGTAGGAAAAGAAGCATGTTCTCAACACCTGAAGAAGGTTGCAGGTTGCAGCGACCAAAACGTTATGCTCAAGATGAGAATAATAGTCCGATTAATCAGCATAACACAAATTTTTGTTTATTTTAATTTTTCTAAAGTTTGTAATGAAAAAGCAATTCTTTAAAAACAGTACTTTCAGTTTAAAGTTGGAATCAACTTAAAGGTATTCAAAAATTTATTAAATATATTTTTGATTATCATGAAAATATTTAATTGAATAAAAACGTCATCAAAAAAGTTTTTTATTTTGTTTTAGCAAACTTGTTTGAATACTGCTTCGGCATCCTTTATCCCACACTCTTCATTTATATAAATTGAAGTATGTCTATATGTTTGTAGCTACAGGATTCACTCCTAAACTAATTAACCAGTCATCATGAATTTTGGAAAACTGCTACGTCTAAGTAGATAATGTGGGCTATATTTAGTTTAATTTAAAGGGGGACAAAATTTTTGTGAAATTTTAACAATAAGTATTAGACATCAATGAATATTTCCCAAATTTCAGTTTCTTAGAAATATTTAAAAAAAAAAAAAAAAAAAGTTTTTAGTGGGCATAACATGAGCACAACCTCCAATTTGAAAATTCTTAAGATCCTTAAATTTTAGATAATTTCTAGAATCCAAATAATGGATTTTGATAAAAATTAGAATAGGGTTTAGTATCATTGTATCGTGATGTTAATCTTTGTAAAAGAGCATAAAACTGATGCAAAACTTTTGTTTGGGGAATTAATTTGATTCGTTCTAAGATGGGCATTCTTCTTGTAATCTGTCTCTTTCTTGACTTTTGCCATAGCGTGCTTCTTAGAAAATCATTATTTGCTCCTAATTTGGCAGTTCTTTTGATGGATTGTTGCAGCAGATTGTTGAGAACAGTAAAATGAAACTCGATTTAATTCCTTATAGAAATTACTTTGACCAGATTTGGAACTATTCATCAATAGTTATTTCCTTTCATTAAGAACAAAATAGAAAGAAATATGTGCATGTAAAAAACAAAACAAAAGAAAAAGTACCAGACAATGCCAGGTAGGCACAGATTATAAAATATAAACTAAATTAAAAAAAAATATATATATATATGAAAGTAATATTTCTTTTTACACTTTTTTTTCTGTGAATTTATTTCTAAGAAATCATTGCTAGGATTAGCATATTGTTTTCTTTAGTGACCCCTGTTGCTCAGTCTCCCCCCACACACACACACACACGACCTATGAATTATTGCTTCTACTTGATGTCAATAATGAACATTCTCTTTTGCTCCTTATAAGTTTTATTGGCTAACTTGCTTTTCTTGTCACCACAAGAAACATTTTTATTTATTTTATTTTTAATTACCTTTTCACCATGTTCCACTTTCTAGATAAACATGCCAGCTTGCACATCAACTGCTCATATCATAAAAACTCTATGCAGCAGGTGACATTAACAAAAGTTGTGGTCCTCGGCAGATGTCTTTTTTCTCTTAGCCTTAGATTACCCTTCTCCACCCCCTCCTTTCTCTCTTCTTCTTACAGCATTTATCAGCTTGATATAACAAAGGTTACCTCACAGAAAAGAAGAAAAATTACTTGGATATATTCTTGATAACTTCACTATTAACCAATGATTTAAAAAAAAAGAATACAAACTAAAATTCCTAGAAAATTTTAGCATGAGGTAAGTATATTCTGGATTAAAATGTTATTTATGTTTATGTATTGGTCATTGCGTATATTTGAGTAATTTGTAATAATTATACCATTTTAGCCTTTGAGTTTTTACATTTTTGTTTTTTGTTATATGACAATGTTGCATATATATATATATATATATATATAGTATTCTTTTTTTTTTTTTTTTTTTAAAGACATATTTCATCTAATATTACAGATGCCTTGTATTTACATTTTTTCTTGGTCTTTTCTAGATTCCTGATTACTTTTCAAATTTCAGGCTGGAACTGGTAGATGAATTTGCCATACTCGTTATGTACTCTGGTACTTTATGCCAAAACAATCACTAAACTTTTAAAAATACACATTCTTTACTCTACATCCACTCCCTGAAGACTGCTCTGGAAGGAACTGAAAGTGCTAGTGAGTATGGCGAATTAATCTGCCAGTTCTAACCTTAAATTAAAAAACTAATATAGATCAAGGAAAAAATATGCACACACAAGTCATATGTAATAATGAAATATAGATTTTATGCTTTTTCATATATCAAAGTTGAAAAATTATTTGAATAACAAAAGTGCTTGAATGGGGGAGGGGGTCTAATTTATTCCTATGCAGAATATTGCAGAAAACATATGTAACAGGCAAACACAATAAGATTTACATTTATTTGTTGTAATTTTATCATATGTATTTATAAATAAAAACAGTATATTTATTTTGTTTAGTTCTTTTGTGTTGATAATGTTCTTTGATTTTTAAAAAAAGAATCTTTTTTGTTTACATAATGTAGCCTACATTTACTAGATTGACAAAATTGTCTCATGTAAGCCATGTACAATTGAATTAAGAACAAATATATAGATACAAAAATAGTCTGCATTTTTGTATGAAAATATTATTTATCGAATTGTGAAAATATGACAAAAATTAAAGTTTTATTTTCTAATAAGTCACCTTATCAAGGTCAAAAACCACTGGAGAATTAATGAGATGGTTGGAAAGTCAGTTGGAAAGTCAGAATTTGTCTGAAGTGTCAGATCTGAGAAAAAAAAAATTAAATGTTGATAAAAATCAACATTCCAATTTTATTTCTTGTTTTTCAGATGTGACAGTTCAGACAAATTTATTTACATATGTAGTGATTGATACATTGTAAAAATAAAATCCATTATGCACAACAGTTAGGTTGCTTTTGTTTTCACAGTTGAAATTAGAACAGTAAACTCCCATTTATAGATGGGTACATAAATATACCCAAAAATCCATACTAAAGGAAGCTGAGTGCCCAACAAACTAAAGACAATCCAAATACTTTGCTTCATTAATGAAAATTCTGTAAGATTCTAAAAGATCTTGATATAAATAATTATCGCTTTTTAGTAGATTTGATAAACATTTTAAAAATAAAATGGTAAATTATTGCCTACTCTGAAGATATAAATTGGTGATTGTTTTTATATTATGTCTGTTTTTCTTTTAAATTTATCATTTCAAATATTTTGATGAAGTTGGAATTTTAAACTTTTATTGAATTCTAAGGAAAATAAAAATTGTTTATTTGAAAAAACAAAGGAAAAAATTATTCAGAAATCACAGCTGATTTCAGAGTTTGAACTCATAAAAATGCTAGGAGTGAGATTTTTCAATCTAATTGATTATTACTGAATATTGTTTTTTTTTTTTTTTTTTTTTTTTTTTTTTTTTTTTTTAAAACTTTATTGAGTTGAAGTCCAGTATTTTGGAATTGTCTAAGTTGGAATCTTAGGAGTTGCATTTTATGCCTTCTGACTGGACTTTATATGCATTATGCCGATTTATTTAAATTGTAAAACTTTGTTAAATTTACAATTCGCATGCCACTATACATTTGTGATAATAGTAATCTAAGAATCTTTTCTACTAAAATTTTTTTCAGTCATTTTTTTCTAGGAATTGTTACTTTTGATATGTCTGAATAAAAATGTTTAGAAATATTTTATCATAAATATTTTATTTCATTTTATTTTCTTTTTGCAAAAATCAATCTAAAATTCAATAATTTATGTTTCTATCTATCAAATAAATCTACCCATATGGATTAAATAAAAGGTTCAATTAAAAATTCTGTACAAGTTCCCAAATTTTAATTAATTTCCAAGTAGATTGAAGGTTACATTAGCTGAAATGTGAAGATCCAAGATGGTAATAGTTAGTCTGCATAATCTAAATGACTAAATGCTATAAAATGGTATACTCTTTGTATGTGTGTGTGTATATATATATATATATATATATATATATATATATATATATATATATGTGTGTGTGTAGCCAATATGGTATTCATGAAGAATATATCATTACAGAAATTCGAATAAAAAAAAAATTAGCTAAAAAGAAATATTTTTTAACATTTGACAAATGTTACCCCACAAAAATGCTAAAAATGAACACGTTTGAATATATTCTATGATTATAGAAGGTGTCGGATATCAAGAATGTAAGAAAAATGACAAACATTATGTGCGTAGTTGATATTTATGTCAACATTTACAGAATTTGGATGAGGTGTTGACATAATGTTATAAAAAATTATAACTTTTCAATTTCATATCTAAACATAGTTTTGCATTGAAAACTTTTCATTTTTACTTTTTCATTTTTTTAAAGGACATTTATCTGTTAAATTCACTTGGAAAATTTTAGTAATGCTGATCACATGAGATTTGTATTTGATTTCATTTTTTTTAATTTTAAATATTTCATGTTAGAATTGTCTATTTTAATGGTACAATTTTGAAGAAGTGAAAGATGAGTTGAATAATTGTGGTACATTACAATAGAAATAATTCTTGCTCATCTTGGAACTTCATCTTGTACTAACATAATAAATAATGATTGTGATTGTTTCTTTAGCAACTTTTATATATATGATAGGCTCATAAGAGCAGTGGTTGATGGGCAGAAATCAGAAGCCCACAGTATTAATGCTGGTGTCTCTCAGAGGTCCATCCTGGGCCCAACTCTTTTTTTCTTCTTTCCTGATGAACATCAATTATCTCCTAAAGCACAAACTTAAATCATTTGTTGACATCTATGCTGATGACACGACCATCTATGGGATCAAAGGCTGTAAATGCTGATGACATGACCATCTATGACATCATGGCCGTAAATGGCAAAGTTCTTTAATTCTCTCTCCTCTGATCTTCAGCACATGGTACAATGGAGAAAGAGGTGGCTGGTTACTTTTAATGCATCTAAAACCAATCTTCTATCTTTACATCATCAACGCTCTGATCCCCATCTGGCATCAATTGAAATGGATGGCTCTCATCTTGGGGAGGCTCCATGTTTTGACAAGTTTCTGGGATTGATCTTTACTCCTGATCTGAAATGGAACACGTACATCAAATCTGTTGCCAAGGTCGCTGGAAAAATGGTGGGATCCTCCTACCGCTCCAGTAGATATCTTACTACTGATGCAATTCTCTATCTATATAAAAGCCAAGTATGTCCAAGGATGGAGTACTGCTGCCTTGACAGAGTACAAAATAGACTTCATAGCCTAGTAGGGGATGCCCTTTTCTTTTCACTGCAGCCTCTCTCCCACGGAAGAGACGTTGCAAGCCTGTCTTTGCTTTATCCTTATTTCCATGGGAAGTGCTCATCTGAACTCCAATCTCTGGTCCCCCCCCTTCCAAATCTTTCACGAAAAACACCCATCTAGCTGAAACTACTGTCAGTAATTTTCCCCACTCTTTATCTGTGCGTAAATCAAAACGTAGATTCCATGAACAAAGCTTCTTTCTTAGAAGTGCACGCCTGTGGAATTCTCTTCCGTTTGCCTGTTTTCCACCTGACTACAACCTGGATGTCTTCAAGTCCAACATAAACAAGTTCCTGTTGGACCGCCCCCTTAAGTAAGACACTGTATCAGATCTCCAATACTAGTGATTTCTATCCTCTTATCCCATTGATTACTGTACACAGAATAACCCTTATCCCGGAGTTGATAAGTGGTGACTTCCTAGTAAAAAAAAAAAAAATTGTTTTCAAATCAATTGTATATAAAAAAAATGTTTAATTTCGGCATAAAATAACTGAACAATGGCTGATATGACATAACACCCAACTTCAATTATTTGTCACGTTTTATGTTACACTGATTTAGTTAAATAATAAATAAATATTGTGAAGAAAAGAGATGTTACTGTAAACATGCACTAAGTGTCATGTTTAGTGTGTTGCATATTTGCAGAGTATGCAAATAGCAGTTTTGCTGCAAGTAAGAGAAGGGGTTGGGAGGAGAAATTGCAAATATTTTTGATTTCCTGTTTGGACAGAGAATTGGATTTCTCTTAAAAAAAAAGTACCACTTAAGCGGGAATTTATGCTGAGAAATGAAGACTCTGAAAAAATGTTTATAGATTCTCTGCAGATAGGCTCTTTTAAGTGGACACTGGCTAGCTGTTAGCTAATGTGGATATTTGGATGGTTGAATTGGGATAACCAACAAAACGTCTGGGTGCTTGTGCAGTATAATGGAATTTCAAACGAATATATTTCAGGTAAAAACACTATTACATACTTATGTGTTATGTTGAAATTAGTATGAATTCCAACAATTATGAAAAATAACCCAATAAAAAATAATTACAAATAAAAATAGAATTTATTAAATTGAGTTTTATCATGGTAGAGCTATGTGATCAATTGTGTATGA
This sequence comes from Euprymna scolopes, assembly GCF_053919585.1. NCBI lineage: Eukaryota > Metazoa > Mollusca > Cephalopoda > Sepiida > Sepiolidae > Euprymna > Euprymna scolopes. The sequence continues at coordinate 61,849,512 of NC_136506.1, read as the reverse complement.
CAAACTGACTTATCTCCTTTGCTTCCCTTGAAATTAGACATTAAAAATAAAATAGAAAATGTCGGAATTAGTATTTATGATTTTTTGTGAAAAATAAATCTAGTACATCTACTGGATTATTATTTTTTTTTTTTTTTTTTTTTTTTTTTTTTTTTTGCAACTTTTGGAATTTGTACTAATTTTGACATGATCCGTAATTGTTTTGCTCGAGATTTCAAGCACTAAAGACTGAAATCTAAGATTTCCTGTCAAAGGTACATATATTCCAAGAGATTTGTGGCTAGTTAGGTTTGAGTCCCTGGGCATCACAAAGGCAGTATGGGCTTTCTGGGGGCTAACAGGTTCTGTGTATCTCTTTCAGAAGTAGTCCAAGTTGTAATATGTAATATTGACTTAGCGATCCAAATTAAAAAATCCAAAATGAGTGTAATCCAATTATTCTGTAGAAAAAAAAACAGTTTGCAAGTGATTGAGAAAGAACATTTTTCAAAGCGTTAATTTTTTTTTTTTTTTTCACTTAGAGACGGTAACTGGTATAAGAAGCTTCTATAATCAACGAAAAATTCAAAAATTATTACAACTCGGATGACTTTTTATGAGAACATTGAATCTTATGAACAATTCGCCTTTTACAACTAACCACTGCATATCCCTCCTTTTGCATTTTTCCTTCTTTCATTTTGCATTTTTTTTTTTTTTTACATAGACATCACCACTTATCAAGGCCAAGAGGCCACTCGAGGATAAGGGTTAAAGAGTGTACAGTAGAAATTGGACAATATAGTAACCGTTAGTAATGGAGATTCGGTAAATTTGTTAACTTATATGGAACGGCTCATCAAAAACTTGTTTACGTTAGACTTGAAGACAACCATATTGTAGTCAGCTGGAAAGCAGAAAAACGGAAGACAATTCCATAGGCGTGCAGTTCTAAGAAAGAAGCTTTGCTCATGGAATCTACGCTTAGGTTTAGGCACAGATAAAGAGTGGAGGAAACTAGTGATAGTGTTTTCTGCTAGACGGCTGTTTTTTGTCAAAGTTTGGAGGGGGGGGCATAGAATGGAGCTCAGCCGAGCACCTGCCATGATCGTTATAAGCAAACTCGCAACATCTCTTCTGTGAGAAAAGGACATTCCCCACAAGGCTACGAAGTCTATTTTGAACTCTATCAAGGCAGGATAAGTCCTTTCTAGCAGCTCCTGCACAGATGTGGCAACAGTACTCCTTCCTTGGACGTACCTGGCTCTTATATAGATAGAGAATTGCATCAGCAGTGAGATATCTATTGGATCGATAGAAGGATCCCACCATTTTTCCAGCAGCCTTGGCAACGGATTTGATGTATGTGTTCCATTTAAGATCAGGAGTAAAGGTGAAGCCCAGAAGCTTGTCAAAACATGAGGCCTCCCCAAGACGAGAGCCATTCATTTCAATTGATGCCAGATGGGGATCAGAGCATTGATTATGTAAAGATAGAAGCTTTGTTTTTGATGCATTAAAAGTAACAAGCCACTTCTTTCCCCATTGTACTACATGCTCAAGATCAGAGGAGAGAGAATCAGAGAGAACTTGGTCGTTTACAGTCTTAGATGTGCTACCATAGATAGTAGTGTCATCAGCATAGATGTCTACGAATGATGTAAGGATGTGATTTGGAAGATCATTAATATAGATCAGGAAGAGAGTTGGGCCCAGGATGGACCCCTGAGGAACTCCAGCATTAATACTGAGAGCTTCTGATTTCTGCCCATCAACCACTACTCTTATGAACCTATCAGAGAGGAATGATTTAATAATTGAGAAGACATTTCCAGCTATAACGTAGCTGGAGATCTTGTGAAGTAAACCTTTATGCCATACTCTATCAAAGACCTTTGATATGTCAAGAGCAATTGCCCTAGAAAGGTAGCCTTCGTCGAGAGATTCACTAATCCTATGAGATATAACTGTAAGCACATCTGCTGTAGATCTAGCAGAACGGAAACCATATTGCGTGTCACTAAGAAGGTTATTTTTACTAAGATGGTTGATTACTTCTGTATTTAACAGATTCCAGTAACTTACTCATGATGCACAGGAGACTTATTGGCCTGTACTGTGAGGGAGATGAGCGATCACCTGAATTCTTAAATACAGGACATACTGATGAGATTTTCCAGGGTGATGAGAAGCAATTCTCCTTAAGACAACATTTAAACAGTTTTGTAAGGATGGGCGCTAGTTCTGATTGAAGTCTTTTGAGTACCATAATTGGAATACCGTCAGGGCCGGTTGCTTTACTGGAATCAAGGTTTTCGATTAGGTTGGCAACATCACGTACAGATATTTGTATATCACATAGCATGTTTTCTGATACGGGAAGAAATATTGGAGGTTGGCAGCCTTGGTCGCAAAGGTTAGAATTAGCTGCAAAGTTCTTGGCAAAGAGTTTGGCTTTGTCTGATGCTGATGAGATTACCCCAGGTCCATTTATGAGAGTTGGGATAGAGCACGCTTCTGTTCAGGATTCTGTTTGCTATTTGCTAAAAGTGGTGGGAACCAAGCCGCTGCTCAGCTACTTTGGACTTGACGGACTGAGCATACAACTCTCTTGCGTTCTTTATTACTTTTTTACAGTGGTTGCTGGCAGTTCTGAAAGCAGCTTTAGTCTCAGTACATCTATTACGTTGGAAGCAATGAAAAAAGTGATTTCTATGCGCAATGGCAGCAGCACATTCCAGAGAGAACCACGGCTGGCTGTTAGGTTTTTGCTGGAATTTTTTCGAGGGTATGAAACGGTCTATACCTACAATTAACCATTCTGTCAGGTCTGATACTATAGAGGACACATCCTTTTTAAACATGGAACGCAGAGGTAGATCTGATATAAATGTGCGGAAGCTATCCCAGTGTATCGATATACTGTATAGTGGAGAGGTACATCTGGGAGCTTATTACATTTCATTTTTATTTCTTTCATTTCATGAACTCTTTACACTAACAATTTTGCATATATGATTAGTTTTTATAAAATGCAGTTTCAATTTATGAAAGTATCCAAGTTCACAGCTTTGCTATAATAATTATTTGCTAAAATTTTTCCTCTGATGAAAAGAACGCATATTTTGAAACAGTGGATTAAGGAAAACTTAATATTTCTTTTGGAGTATTCTGTCAAACAATAATTTACTGTAACTTATAATTTAGTCTTTTAATTGTTCTTTTTATAATAGCAATTATAGGGTGGGAAATTGTTGCCCTAAAGAAAATAAGACTATATATTTATTTTTAAACTTTTTTTTTTTTAAAAATCAATTCAGGTAACTTGATTATGTAGTAGAACTGACATCTATTTAATGTAGCCGCCTTCAGCCTCAATCACTGCCTTGATAAGGGTCCGGAGCTGGGGGCATACCTTTTCCACAAGCGCCAGCGGGAGCTCAGCGAATACTCGGCAGATGGCAGCTATCAGGCTGGATTTGATGTTGTGGGAGGTTATGTTAGTGATGTTCTAGACATATAACCAAACAAAGTAGTTCAGCGAGTTCAGGTCAAGGTAGGAGTGGGGTCAGTGAGAGAAGGGTACAAAGTCGTAACAATCCTTCTGCAGCCAAACCTGAGTCTCTTTGAACTTGTGGGCTGGCGCTGAGTCCTGCTGCAAGGTGGCATGATATGGCGCTCATTTTGAACCACACCAAAGACCATAACTGTGGCTGGAAACTTTGTTTTCATCATCCTGGGCACGACCCTGTTATTTGTGGCAATTCAGCGATGCATTTTGAGGGCGCTGGCAACGGTCCTGTTGTCATAAGTTAGATCGTCAGAGAGCAAGAGTTGTACAGCGGCACATCTCTGATCTTGCTCGTTGAACATGATGTCACTTTCAGACATGAGAGAAGGCTCCTATCGCTCTTGGGATTTGTACACAACTGGCCAACTAGTAGATGGTCTGCAAAAAAAAAAAAGAAAACCGGTTTTCATTAATCAGAAATGGAATCATGTCGTCTTTTCTAGGGCGACAATTTTATTGTTCCGTCTTGTGTGTGTGTGTGTGTATATGTGTGTCATCGTTTGATTTCTTTTTTTTTTTTTTTTTTTATTTATTGACAAATAAATAATAAGCAAATTTTAGTTTTTGGAATCCATGATAAACCGCACTGATTATCTTTTTAAGGCAGAGATAACATACAACTTTTCTTTTTGAATCCTTGTTTATATTACTATTATTTTTTTTTTTTTTTTTTTACTTCATATTGAATGGAGTTAAATTCAAGTATAAATTGTGTTTGTAATTTTTCTCTTTCCCAATATATTTAGAAATAGTATTTTCATCCTTTTTTAAAAAAGCTCGCGTTCATTATTGATAGTCTGACTGCTTAACAGATCTTGCTTGGTTTGCCTACTATGACATCATTTTTCTGTAAACAGACCTTGTCTCTCGGTGGTAGTGCTATGGCCTGGCTTATTTTGCTTTTAACAGTCTATATGGATTTTTTTTTTTTTTTTTTAAAGAATAATTCTAAAATGTGGAATATACTATACAATGTGACTACTCTTGTGCCAAGAAACTATGCATTCTGGAGTCAGATCTAAAATAATTTTATTTAATTCACAATTGTTCATCTTCTAGGCGTTATAGTGCTGAGGTATCACTATATTTTGGTTTGCATAAAAATATTATACACAATTCTAAATCTAGAAACCTTTACCTCCTTGTAAAATATGTATTAAGATGACCAATCAAATATAAACATTCATTTCTATTATTAAATTTCAATGATTTCGAAATACCGAAAATGCATATATAAAATGTACAAATAGGAAAAAAGTTGGGTTTTGACCAAAAAACGAAAAACTTTGGAACAGAATTATCCCATTGCACTCTAAAACTAGTGTTATAGCATTTAAGTATCTTTTAGAATATTGATTCTGTAGGTAATAGCATGGTTTCCCTTCTTGAGATGTTAATGTTATATTTTAGAAATAGATGTAGCCAAAACATATTGTACAGCCTCTTTAGATAGGTGTGAGAAACAAAAAGAAGAAATAATCACACAGAAAACCAGTAAAATAATACAATGAAATCCTTGTAATGCTCATAAAAGATTGTGAGAAAAAATAAATTCTATTCGCCTAAATAATAACGGTTGTTAACAGGAAATGTAAATCACTTCTAAAATTTAAAAATGTTGCCCAAACATAACTTTACAGTGTACAGCGGTAATCTGCGCAGCAATTAGCAGACACATCATTACCTTTGTTGATCTAAAATCTGTTGTTGAGAATAAAAATGATAGCATACACACATGATAGAATGTGTTGCCTTTAAAGTGTCTTTTTTTTTTTCTGATAAACAACTCAAGGATAAGGGTTAATGATATATATAAATGGATTGTTGATTAATGGAAAGTAGTATAAGATGATCGAAAATGGTGACTGGAATGGATAAAGTTTTGGATTTTAAGACGGCCATATTGTAATTTGCAGGGAAGCAATCTGATCTACTGATGAGACATTTTTTTTTTTACCGCGAACAAAGCACAGTGCCACTTTGAAGTAGGGGGCTATTATCAAGGACATATGTTGCAGGGATATTATGAAGAGAGATACGCAGCAAGATGTCTGTTCACATTACATTTGAACTTCTGCATGTTAGTACAGTTGGGAAAACAGAATCCTAGAAGGGAGTTCCAAAGTCTAGCAAAAGTTCTGGGGAAGAAACTATTGCAGTAGAAAGCTTTCTTACACCTAGGGATCTGTGTAGGAGTGGGATTTAGCTGCTGTTGGGAGTATTTACATTGAGGGGATACAAGTGCTTGTAATTCGTCAAAACATTGACCAATTCTAATATTTTCCCTAAATTCGATACAATTACAAATTTTGTTCTAAATTTTCGATTCTGATACAATTTCTGATTCAGATTATTTAAAAATATCAAAAATATATATATATATGTATATAATATAAAGCTGAATGTCTGTGTGTGTGTCTGGTCACGAATAGGCTCCTATATGGTTGACTATTTTAAAAAACTGATTACATATAATGATAGATGTATCGAGACAGGAATGTTTGATCTGGCAGAATGGTGGTGCATTAAAATTGTGGGGTCTGCGTTTGCGCCTGGTCCACAAAGTATGGAAATAAAAAATTTAAAAATTAAAAAAAAAAAAAACGTTTACAAGTGTTTTTGATATAGATGTACATAAGAATACTTTTTTTAAGTATGTTTTAACTTAAATAGGGATGGTATAATAAAATTGTGGGGTCTGCGTTCACACCTGGCCACCATAGAATGGAAATAGGCACAAATTTTAATAGACTTTTCACATCTATCTGTGTAAGTATACTTTGATAATTATGTTTCAGTTTGAAGAAATATGGTATAATAAAATTATGGGGTGTTCGTTCGCACCTAACCTCCATAGAATGTAAATATGTCACAAAGTTTAACAAGGTTTTTTAATATGGATCCATAGAATATTGTGATAAGTGTTTCAGTGTGAACAGGTATGGTATAATAAATTATGGGGTTTATCTATTTTATTTTTACTTTCATCGAATTTTGCTTTGGTTTTGATACCCTCAAATTCAACCCAAATTTACAACCCTTCCTTTTCATAACCTATCATACTTTCATAAATCAGAGTCCATTTTCTGTAGGCTGTTTTTGAACCCAGTCAATGGTGGGTATTTTTTCTAGTATATATATATATATATATATATATATATATATATATATATATATATATATCTTTATTCGATTGGCAAAATTTTAGAATGATTATAAAGAAGTGAACCATCGCGTAAATTCAATCAACTAAAAAAATGGAAACCGCGGTGAGGAAAAAAAAAAAAAGAAAAAAAATATATATATATATATATATATATAATGGGGCAAGTTATATGTACAATTCAATAAAATAAATAAGTCGATTAAAAACGATCGTTAAAATACACCCAAAGCGCTTTTCGTTCAGACTAACATTTTCAAGGGTCATAAGTCTGAAAATTATTATTTTTTTAGAATATTTGGTAGTGATATGGAATAAGAGCGGAGAGGAGGTTAAGAGAAAAAAACAAAAAAAAAACAACCCTGACTACTCAGGTCAGAATCGCCCAACATGTTCCCCGTTTCATCCGAGATCATCAACCTACTACCAGAAAATCTCAACTGATAGAATCGTCCATACATATAACTTGCCCCATTATATATATTTTTTTTTTCTTTTCCTCACCCCGGTTTCCATTTTTTTAGTTGATTGAATTTACGCGATGGTTCACTTCTTTATCTATATAATACTAAAACTCTATGGATCTTGTATGTTTGCAATCAGATTTCCGGTTTTCAACATCCGGTTGCGCATGCGTAAATAGCAACGTCTTCAATCCGTTATTCCAATTCCGGAATTTTTATATCGCTTTTAATACAAACAATTTCATTTAATTTGATCAAATAGTTTTTTGTTTTTTTTTAACGGCTAAAAACATTCAACTTCGTAAAGTCTGTCGCAGTTTCAAAAAAACTTCTCCCTTTTAAAAAACAAAAGTAAACAAACAAGAAAAACAACACTCATTATTAATAGAAGCAGCGGCGGTGAAAGAAAACACCTCTCACTTTCCCTCTAATAGATTTCAACACTCCTACTCCCTCTGTTTTCGTTACGTACGCGAGAAATCTTTAATTCATGTCATTATAAATAAATAATTTTATAACATCAACCTTAGTTTTTTGTTTTTTTTTAACGGCTAAAAACATTCAACTTCGTAAAGTCTGTCGCAGTTTCAAAAAAACTTCTCCCTTTTAAAAAACAAAAGTAAACAAACAAGAAAAACAACACTCATTATTAATAGAAGCAGCGGCGGTGAAAGAAAACACCTCTCACTTTCACTCTCATAGATTTCAACACTCCTACTCCTCTGTTTTCGTTACGTATGCGAGAAATAGTTACGTGTATGTGTGAGAGAGAGAAAAAGGGAGCGATGTAAAACTGGATAGAGTTATCCCCCTTAACTAATGCAGACCTTTTTACTAGAGGGCGTTATTACAAAAAAATTTCTTTTTCTTCTTCCCATGTTTTTTAAAACGAGAATGCCAAGAGCGATAAGGGATCTGTTCATTGTGATACTTTTAAACACAGAATGTTCAAATCCTCTTGAGTTGTGGGAAAGATTTTCCAACTCCATGGCAATGGATTACTACAATGCAATGCAAATCCAAGTCAACAATCAGAACATGGTCAATAAAAATGCCATCAACAACACGTTGAGGTACATAAATGATAAACTTTGTGCTGCTGACAAATCACTGCAAGATTTTGGATTGCCTTTGCCTCAGAATTTACCTAATGTGATTCACATAAATAGAGCCATAATGGATGAGCAAAGTTACAATATAGCAGAGCAAATGACATATGTAAAGACACATCAACATTTATTAAATGACGAACAATCGATCATCTACAACTTTATATGCAGTTGCTTAAACACAGACTCTTCTTCATTGATTTTCATCGATGCTCCAGGAGGCACAGGAAAGACCTTCTTAATAAAACTTCTTCTTTCAAAAGTAAGGAGCTTAGGACAAATTGCACTGGCTGTAGCATCATCAGGTATTGCTGCAACATTGATGCCTGGTGGTCGCACTGCTCATTCCAGATTCAAGCTTCCTCTCAATGTAAGAGAAAATGATGTTTGTAATTTTGATAAACAATCAGAAACAGCCAACTTGATAAGGGCAGCAAAACTTATTATTTGGGACGAATGTCCAATGATAAGAAGGGAGAGTTTAGAGACCTTATTATTAACATACAAATTAAATATTTTACACAATGGGTACTGAATGTTTGCTTAAATTAAATGAAAAAAGTTACATTTTATTTTCATTTTCTATTTAAAAAGCCATTATTAACATGTGGAGAGTGTTTTTTTTTATTATTCTGTACTTTCAACTAACAATTTCATTTAAAAGATGATATATCAAAATTTGAATTTAACTATAATAAGGATTATGATACCTGTTCAGTGCATATTTACCTATAAGTATGACCAACCACTTATAATTCAGTAACTGTAATTTAAAAAAAAATAACAATTATAATAAACAGAACGACTCATAGAAATCTATCTATATTCTTTTTTCATTTTAATATACTTTCATAGAAATGCTTCTGTTATGTAAAAAAAAACTATTTTCTTTATGCCACAAGTGTCACGCTCATACATGAATTCCATAGCTAATATAACGTACTGACCCAACGGGTCACGGGTGGTCTAGTTATATATATATATATATATATATATATATATAATTTCAGATTATCGTAAAAGCCCATGTAATATGTGCATATTTTCACAAGTTTAAAAATACACTTGTAAAGAGTGATCTATAGATTTTAATATTACTGGTAATTTAAAATCAATAAATATTCATCGTTTTATTATTAGTAACAGCATTGGAAAATTAAGTTTGGGACAAAAATAAACAAAATATAAATTTTTAAAAAATCGTATTTGGCATAAAAAAAATAACCATACATTTTTCCAAAACCCAGTTCCGAAACCCCAAAAAGTTCTGATTTTTTATTGTCTTAACACTAGTCAAAAATGTGTTGAACAGATGGGAAAATTTTGGAAAGAAACTCTGTTCATGGAAATTTGACCTAATATTAGGCATACAGTGGAAGAAAGATCTTTTAAGTTGTGAGAAAAATAAAGGATGATTTTTGTTGTAAATATTTTGCATAGAGGAACCAAAGATTGGAGCTCGGTCGAGCAAACACCTACTATGAAAAGTTTAAGATTTTCATTTCTTCTGGAAAATTTTTTTAATATTTACACCATAACTTATGTATTAGTAATTAAATCTCATTTATAAGGGCTTAAACTATGTTTTTGTTTCATGTGTATTCACATTTAACAAAAAACAAAAAAAACGTGTCAATTTTGATGTAAATCGTACACAGCTGGGATGTAATTCTTTCCAAACTTTTTTTTTTTTTTTTACAGTTACAAGAAAAAAAGCTCAAATATTTGATTTGTTTATTACCATTTATATAAAATTTTAAGCCCTTAACTGTAGATTTTTTTTTTTTTATGAAATAAATGTGGCTTATAAAGCCATTTTAATAACAAGAAGTGGGTAAAAAAATCATTTTTGTCAGTCAATAGCAGATATTGGTCTATGTTAAAAATAAAAAATATTTTTCAATTTCATATTTAACCCTGATGAATACTTTATTTCATTCATAAATAAAAGGTAGAAATTTTTACTCCCTAATTCAAATGTACTCTTACTTGTGCATATGGGGAGGAAAATCAATAAGACAAATCTTCACCAGATTCACCAGTCAAAAAGAGGAGGAAAAAAAAGTTTCCTTTTGAAATTTAATTCATATTATTTTGCTGTTCTCACCACGGATGTTATTCTCCTATTTTGGCCGATGTAACCTTCAACCCTTATGTATATCTTATTGAATTCAGGATTAAAAAAAAGATTTTAGTTCCAAATTCTCAAATTGGACAAAACGCACCTGGATTTGGTCGACTTGACATCGGCCGAACGTGAGAATAACACCCAGATGAGAACGGTAGTTCGAATAATTAAAGTAATGCAAAGTTTTTTGTTCTTTTTGCATTCTTTATTTGGCTTATGGCGAGAGTGTGGGGTGGGGGATGTTCTAAAAAGAATACTGTCTGTTCTGATTTTAAAAGGAGAGTCTTAACTACTCCTTTTCACTTTCTCTACTTTCGTTGTCTTTAAATGACAGGAAAAATTAGAGTAAGGGAGGGGAAGAAAAGACGGAAAGAATGCTGCCTGTTTTGATTTTAACTAATATTCCATTGTAAGAGAAAGAATTGATTCAGTGACTCGATTGGTTATGTCGTATTTAGAGGTAGAGGTTATGAGTTCAAACTTCATCTGCACATAAGTATTTTTATTCTGATTTTGTCCTAACTTGAACATTTCAAATTACAATACTACATAGATTGTTTTATTTTACTTTTATTTTCTCTGTAATCTGGATATTTTATAGAAATTAAGACTTGTGTTTTATCAATTTTACTATTTGTTATTGTTAGGAACAATTTTTAAAACAAAAATGTTTTTTCTCAATTTTTGAAATGAGTGTTAATTTGTATCATTTGGATTACCATACTTGAGTGTTGTTTTCAGAACCTCCAATCTTCTTCCATGCAGGTTCCAGAGTTTAACAGATAGATTCCTGAATTTGACAAGATATACCTGAACAGGGTCAGAGGTTACATCGACCGAAACTAAAAGATGAAAATAACGCTTCAAATAATATGTGAAAATTATTTATTAACTCAGGGTACTAAATGAATAATTTACATAAATTATATAAAAAAACTCACCTGAAGTAACTGTTTGATTAAAGTTTAATTGTTGTCAATATTTTTAAAACTATAGAACACTAACTATGCTTGAAACTAATACTTCAAAAAACACAGTATATAATTAACAATTTGTAGCAGAAATATATTTCATAATGATTTCAATCTTTTTTCTTTTTTTTTTTTCTTTTTTTACATGGGGGTCACCACTTGTCAAGGCCCAGAGGCCACTCGAGGATAAAGGTTACTGGGTATATATTAGTCATTGTGATTTTAGCATCGAAAACATTAGTGGGAATTTTATAACTTGGATTACTTAGGGAGGGGCGGTTCAATAAGAACTTGTTCACATTGGACTTGAAGACAATCAGATTGTAGTAAGCTGGAAAGCAGGCAAACGGAATAGAGTTCCACAGGCGAGCAGTTCTAAGAAAGAAGCCCTGTTCATGGAATCTACGTTTAGGTGTAGGCACAGATAAAGAGTGTGGGAAATTGTTGATAGTGGTTCTGGCTAGACGAGTGTTTTCCGTGAAAGTCTGGCGAGGGGGGTATCATAGATTGAAGTTCAGATGAGCATCTCTTCTGTGGAAAAGAGGTTGCAGGGAAGAGAAAAGGGCATCCCCCACTGAGCTATGAAGTCTATTTTGAACTCTGTCAAGAGAGGATAAGCTGCTTCTAGCAGGCTAACATTCACATTTGCGGTGACTTCAATTTCCATAAGGTGGAATGGCTGACCCACTCAAATAAGACAGATGATGAGGGGAGGTTCTGTCATGATTTTGCCATTGCCTATGACCTCGCTCAGATTGTTCACAAACCCACCCGTGTGCCCGATACTACCCGTCAGTATGCAAGCCTTCTAGACCTTTTTCTCACAACTTCCCCTGATCTATGTTCATGTTCCATTCTATCTCCTCTGGGATGCTCCAACCACTCTGTTGTATCAGTTAAGATAAAAATGAAATGTAATAAGTCCTCAGACGTACCTCTCCACCATACTGTATATCGATACTCTATGACTGACTGGGATAGCTTCCGTACATTTATATCTGATCTACATCTGCATTCCATGTTTAAAAAGGATGTGTGCTCTATAGTATCAGACCTGACCGAATGGATAATTGTAGACATAAACCGATTCATACCATCCAAAAAATTCCAACAAAAACCTAACAGCCAGCCAGGGTTCTCCCCAGAATGTGCTGCTGCCATTGCGCTCAGAAATCACTTTTTCCATAGCTACCAACATAATAGATGTACTGAGACTAAAGCTGCTTATAGAACTGCCAGCAACCACTGTAAAAGAGTAATAAAAAATGCAAGAGAGCTATATTCTCAGTCCATTAAATCCAAAGTAGCTGAGCAGCGGCTTGGTTCCCACCAGTTTTGCCAAATAGCAAACAGGATCCTGAACAGAAACGTGCATTCTATCCCAATCTGAGGTCATCTCGTCAGCATCAGACAAGGCCAAACTATTTGCCAAGAATTTTGCAGCTAATTCTATCCTATGCGACGAAGGCCATCAACTCTCCATATTTCCTCCTATAATAGACAACACACTATGCAACATAAAAATATCTGTGCGTGAGGTCGCCAAGCTAATCAAGAACCTTGATTCTAGTAAAGCAACTAGCCCTGACGGCATTCCAGTTATAGTGCTGAAATAGTTCCAACCAGAACTTGCCCCCATACTTACAAAACTCTTTAAGCGTTGCCTTAAGGAGAAGTGCTTTCCAACACCCTGGAAAACCTCATCAGTATGCCCTGTATTTAAGAATTCAGGTGAAAAGTCATCTCCCTCTCAGTACAGACCAATAAGTCTCCTGTGTGTCATGAGTTGGAATTCATATTAAATAAAGAAGTAGTCAACCACCTCAGCAGAAACAACCTAACGGTGTGCTAACGGTTATATCTCATAGGATTAGTGAATCTCTTGACAAAGGCTTCCTTTCCAGGGCAATTGCTCTCGACATATCCAAGGCCTTCGATAAGGTATGGCATAAAGGCCTACTTCACAAGATTTCCAGCTACGGTATCACTAGAAATGTCTTCTCAATTATTAAATCATTTCTCTCCTATAGGTTTATAAGAGTAGTGGTTGATGGGCAGAAATCAGAGGCAGTATTAATGCTGGAGTCCCTCAGGGGCCCATCCTGGACCCAACTCTCTTCCTGATCTACATCAATGATCTCCCAAAACACATACTTAAATCATTCGTTGACATCAATGCTGATGACGCGACCATCTATGGCAACAGGCCGTAAATGACAAAGTTCTCTCTGATTCTCTCTCCTCTGATCTTGAGCGCATGGTAGAGTGGGGGAAGAGGTTGTTGGTTACTTTTAATGTATCCAAAACCAAGCTTCTATTTTTACATCATCAATGCTCTGATCCCCATCTGGCAACAATTGAAATGGATGGCTCTCGTCTTGGGGAGGCTCCATATTTTGACAAGTTTCTGGGCTTGACCTTTACTCCTGATCTTAAATGGAACACATACATCAGGTCTGTTGCCAAGGACGCTGGGAAAATGGTGGGATCCTTCTACCACTCTAGAAGATATCTCACTGTTGATGCAATTCTCTATCTGTATAAAAGCCAAGTACGTCCAAGGAAGGAGTACTGTTGCCACATCTCGGTAGGAGCTGCTAAAAGCAGCCTATCCTGCCTTGACAGAGTACAAAATAGACTTTGTGGCTTAGTGGGGGATGATCTTTTCTCTTCCCTGCAGCCTCTCTCCCACAGAAGAGACCTTGCAAGCCTGTCTTTGTTTTATCCTTATTTCCATGGCAAGTGCTCGTCTGAGCTCCAATCTCTGGTCCCCTCTCGCCAATCTTTCACAAAAAACACCCGTCTAGCTAAAACTACTGTCAGTAATTTTCCTCCACTCTTTATCTGTGCCTAAATCCAAACATAGATTCCATGAGCAGAGCTTCTTTCTTAGAAGTGCACGCTAGTGGAACTCTCTTCCGTTTGCCTGTTTCCCTCCTGACTACAACTTGGATGTCTTCAAGTCCAACATAAACAAATTCCTGACAAACCGCCCTCTTAAGACACTCTATCAAATCTCCAATACTAATGATTACAGCGATACTATCCCATTGATTACTGTACACGCAATAACCCTTATCCCTGAGTGGCTTCCGGGCCTTGATAAGTGGTGACCTCCATGTAAAAAAAAAAAAAAAAAAAAAAAGGTCCTGCCCAGATGTGGCAACAGTACTCCATTGTTGGCCGAACTTGGCTTTTATATAGGTAGAGAATTGCATCAGGAGTGAGATATCTACTGGAGCGGTAGAAGGATCCCACCATTTTTTCAGTGACTTTGTCAATAGATTTGATATACATGTTCCATTTCAGATCGGAAGTAAAGGTCAAGCCCAAAAGCTTGTCAACACATTAAACCTCCCCAAGATGAGAGCCATTCATTTCAATTGATGGCAGCTGGGTAACAGAGTGTTGACGATGTAAAAATAGAAGCTTGTTTTAGATGCATTAAAAGTAACAAGCCACTTTTTCCCCCATTGTACCATGTGCTCAAGATCAGAGGAGAGTGTCAGAGAGAACTTGGTGGTTTACGGTCTTCGAAGTGCTACCAAAGATGGTAATGTTATTGCAGACAAATACTTGTTTATTGCATATAATTTCAACGAACCATCTTAGATTGTAATCTACTTTAGCTGACTTTATATTTACAAATGTATTTCTTATTTTCTTCTTTTCCATCATTAACCAATTCTCGCTACATTAAATAGTTGTACTTTTAATCTAAGTGATGCACAAACGTTTATATCTTAGCCTTTCTGTAACCCTTAAAAGTGGAAGTAGATTACATTTTGGGGGCACATTTTTCAGTCTGGGATTTTTTTCCTTATCTTTCACTAATTGAGATTTTGTATTTGTCTGTTTGAGACTGAAACTATTATTACTATCTTTCAATTTAGGGTAGTGTAGTATCTGTTTTGTTGTTGCAAAAACCATCGTCCCAGGCATTATCTTTTTTTCTTTTGAGGGGGTGGTGAGTTTAATACATATTCGTTCATCTTCTCGGGTATTATTGTCTCCTATTTTGTGGGATGGTGAAATAGTGTAGTATCTGTTTTATTATCATGAGACCATCCTCTTGGCCATTACCTCCTTCTTGGGGAGGGGCAATGTAGTATATATTTGTTCATCATATATATTATATGTAGTATATATTTGTTCATCATATATATTATATGTAGTATATATTTGTTCATCATATATATTATATGTAGTATATATTTGTTCATCATATATATTATATGTAGTATATATTTGTTCATCATATATTAGTCATTTTGAGAATTTTTTTTTTTTTTTTAGTTATAAAACTTCACATTTTTATTAGTTAGGATTGAATGGATATTTAGTATCTGGTGGAATTATACAACTTTACACAAACATTTGCTCTTTTTGTGGGGTAGCAAAGTTTGTTTTGTTTTCTATGAAATAAAGATAAATTAAACAATTGAGTAATGCAGGTACTATTTATTACCTATAAAAACACTTTTGGAGAATGGTTTATTGGAATAATTATGATAAAGATTGGGAATAAAAATCTACAGAAGAAGTATGCCATTATAGGATGAATTGATTTTGTTTTCATTTTCAAAATCTTTTTAAAATGGTTAGTTGAGGTTATGTGTGGAAATGTTTTTTTTTTTTTTAAACTGAAAGAAAGTTTAAGTATTGCTAAAGAAGTTAACGAATAATGCAGTTGTAATGATAGAGAAGATAACATGATTAAGATTTAAATGTTTTATTTGATTTTTTTTAATTAAATATCTGGAAAAAAATGATTAACAAAATAGTATTACATAAATACATACTAATTTAATTAATAAAAATGTGTGATTGTTTACTTAATTTCAAGGGCTCCCTCTAACACTTGATTCCGTTATGACTTAAATTATATCTGAGGGTTCTTTTAAGAATAGACCCTGTTCCCTTTCTGGCTGCTATTTGTATTTCGTTACAGCTTGGTTTTTTAGGAATTGCTTCTAAGTATTTCTCAAGATTCTTTTTTATTAAGTCAATTTCTTCTATCACAGCCGGTATAATGTTTATTTCTTTCAGAGACCATGTTTTTAGATCAGTTTTAGGTCCTGATATTTTATCTTTTCCCGTTCAGATCTGTTAAGGCCAAAATCATTTGGGACTATGACATCGATAATGAGCATAGTTCTTTCAGACTTGTTCCATATTACAATATCTGGCTTGATGGCCTTGTTTTTTATGGATCTGCCTGCCTGTATGTCTTTGTCATAGAACACGGTCACTTTTCCATTTGATGCTATTGGCGGTGGTTCATGTTCCCAGATGTTCATTGATCTGTTAACTTACATCTCTCCTCAGATCTTCCAGTGGAGGTGTTTACATACTTTTTTGTGGCGGATAGTGTAAAGACCATCTGCCAATAAGATATTAAGTGGCTTGAGCTCTCAATCGCTGAGTGGCCATTTGCTTGTTGGTCAGCCATTTTTTAAAATTCATTTATGAGTAAGCCCTGATCTTGACTCACTACAATGAGTCTTTCTTCATCAAACAGAAATCTCCCGCTCTTGAGTGAAGCATCCTTATCTAAGCTCTTCCAGGAACTTTCCTGCTCTTTTATGTTGTTCCCATCTGTGTTTTCTTGTATCTATCTCGATTTCAGTGTATTTTTTTCTTGCAATCTGTGTTGCTGGTTCATCATATACTTCAGCAATATTTTCCAGTATAATACCTCCAAAGTTTTCAGCAAGCTTTGTGATTGAAGTCTGTTGCAGTACACGTTCATGATGGTCCCTCACTATTTCTTTTGTCATATGTGTTGAGCTTTTGATATAACTGCCCCATGCTTACTATGGTGACTCGATATGCATGGTTTATTTCAGTGTGACCGAGGCCACCTTCTTTTCGTGATAGGTATATTCTGTCCATACATTGGTTTTGGTACATTATTTTCTGTAAGGTTAGGAGTTTCCTGGTCTTTGTATCTAGCCTATTGATATTGCATTGTAGGCCAGTCAGTAATACCAAGACCATATGAGATGACAGGGATTGCAATCTGATTTATGGCAGTTATTTTGTTTTGGGGGCTTAATTCAGATTTAAGGTGTGCTTTGTATTCTTGTTCCACCTTATGTCTACATTTTCCATGCTCCATAGTTACGTTTTCCTCTATATCAAGGTACTTATATATTGTATCCTCTCTTAACTCTTCAATAAAGCTGTCATTGAACTGAAAATGTTCGGATGTTGCCAAATCTGAACACCATGCAAACATCCTCTGTGAAAGTTTTTACAGTTTCTATCAGGGAGACAAGCTGTTTTTCTGTCTCTGCATAGAGTTTGAGGTCGTCCATAAAGAGTAAGTGGTTCACTCTTTTACTTTCTTCTTTTTTCCTGCCTCTACTAAGACTATACCCAGCATCACGTTTTTTAAGGAGCTTGCTGAGTGGTCAATTGTAAGGCAGAAGACAGGCTATCGCCTTGAAATATAACTTGCTGGACACTGAGATTTGAAGTCTGTATTGTCTCTTCCATGTGGTGTAGAGCAATTGATGTTGCTACATGGTCATTTTTTTTGTAAGGAATGTCCTTATGCTCTCATGGACATTATACATCTCCAAACATAGCAGTATCCAGGAGTGAGGCACACTATCAAATGCCTTTTTATATGTGGTCTCTTTAAAAAAAAAAAAAAAAAAAAAATGTTTGGTGACTACTGGTCTATACAGACAAGTACTATATGGTGTTTGAAAAGGTTTATCTTGAAAAGCAAACATTTGTTTTTATTTCCAGACAAATAGTATACAAATATAAACATATTGTTAGGAATAAAATTATAAATCCGTTTTTACACTGTATGTAAAGTGTTTTCATATGTTTAGATCATAAAAATGGAATTTTGATTGGATTTCTGTCAACTCCAGTCCAATTAAAATATTTTCATTATTTAATTTTTTTTTTTTTTTTTTTTTTTGATAAAACATGGATGCACACAAAAATGAATGTTTGTCTTTGGTTTAAGATCATAAAAATCATAATATTTGACTTTTGTTGTTAAACCGTAAGCCTGAAATTACTTCCTATTGGTCAGTTTGAATGCTTGAACATTAATTGAAAAGTCATGATAATTACAAGCCAGCCATTTTTATTTATTATTAGCAGATAAAATTTAATTTCTGGCTTGAATTAAAGTTTAAAGGCAAAGGTCAAGTATTACGGTTAATCCAGTTGGTAATTGGTCCGGGAGACTGAGCTTCAATCCTCATTTGAGTCTTTTTTTTTTTTTAGTTTTTTTTTTTTTTTTAACTTGCGTACACCCAAAACAAAACACTTGGACGTGAGGGGCTACTATTTTGGACCATGCCTAGGAAAGATTAACAAGATGTTAATTTACGTTGCATTTAAACTTCTGCATATCAGTACAGTCAGGGAAGCAGGTAGCAGGAAGGAAATTCCAAGGTCTAACAGTTGAGGGAAGAAACTATTAGAGTAGAAAGCTTTCTGGCATTTAGGGAACTCAACAGCGAAGAGGTGAGATTTTGTTGCTAAGCAGGTTTGTCGAGGATATGTACATCAAGGGGACACAAGTGCAACAAGTTGATCATAGCACATTCCACTAAAATGTCTGTAAACCAAGCACAGATGCAACACTACAATGATGGGACAGGGGCTGGAGCTTAGTTGACAAAGTGGGACTTATTAGATTGAAAACTCTTTCTTGGACCCTATCCAAGAGGGAGAGGCTAGTGGTACAAACCAAAGACACAAAAAGTGATTTTTGATGCCTTGTTATTCCAGGGAAAGATGTGACACCCTCCCTTACATCTTGGTTTAGTAGAAAAAAGTTTTCATGTTCTCCTTGACTACAATCAGCCTCCTATTACTTGGTGCTCCTAAACCAAGGAACTAAGACATCTGTTGAATCTGAAACTTGTTGAGATTGTTCTTATGTCTTTAATAATGATTGGTATCACTATTAACATTTTTTCTTCTTCCTCCTCACTTCTGTGGTCATTTAAAAATAATTTTTTAACATTCTTCTGAAATAGTACATCCCACAATTTGAAACTGTCTTTCCTTTGATTCCATTATAATCATATTCCGTCGCCTGTATAGAATAAGTTTGAATCTCAAAGTCCACAAGATATTTGTGCAGTTCATTCTGGTTCTATTTTGCAAAATGTACCACCATTTTGTGTGGTTAAGTCTGAACTATTTTATTAATTTCTGTTTATGTAATAATCTATGCTATTACACTCAAATTTTATAAACAACATACAAAAAAAAAACCCCTTAAATATTAATTCCCATCAATCGAATATTTTGATAATTAAAAATTTTACTTTTTAAAAACTCTTACTCACTTTACTATTCCATCAATTCATCATTTTCTATATTAATAAGCTGAATATTGCTAACAAGAATGAATAATAATAATAATAGTCCTTCAATCTCAAGTAAGAAAGAATGTATCAATTAGTAAATCACTCCACTAAGTCCACATTTTCAGTGACTTAGATGAATAGAATATTCTGATCAAATAAATGTAATAAGACTTTGTAAATGATTAGCCTTTTTACAATTTTTACACGTAACATTCAAAAGAATATAGTAAAAAAAAATCAACTTTACATATTTTGTGATGATTCATGTATTGAATTTTGATTTGAATATATTTTCGATTATATCAAATTAAAAATGTCAATTTAACTTGGATTTAGTATTGAAATGAAATAAGTTTGTCAGCAAAATAATAATAATAAAGAAATAATGTCATTTGTGTACATTTTTTGCATGCAATATTTAAAAATAAATACTCGGCTATCTTTTAAACTTAGAAATCTAATGTTTGGTATCAGTTCTTATCACATCAAAACCTAGCTTTTGCCACCAAAGTTGTGTTAATTTTCTTCAAAAGTAACAAATCAACGTGTCATACTAGTTCAAAGTCATGTTGAACTAAAGAATGTGTAATTGGAGATTTTGCAATCTTTTCTTCACTTGGAACTTCTCACAGCACATATGCACTTTCAGAGGATATCCATTGTCTTTAGAGTCGAAGTTTAATAGAATACAACCATACAAATTTGATAACCTAATTGTAAGCACTGTTGTATGCTCATTATAATATTCAACCGCGTTACTACAACTGTAATAAATCACTTCTCTCAAGTGAAGTTAACCTTTTCAATGTTTTATTTCGTGAACAGTATTTGAATAATCTATATATCTATAAAAGTGAAAGTGTCTGTCTACATTTCCCTATGCAATAACTTTGTCAATTTTAAGCCTACAAACTCGAAATTTGATATACAGGGTACTGAAATTTGGGAAAATCTTTGTAATCCGTTTTCGGCCAGAAATTTGGCTGTTAAGGGGTCAAAGTTCAACGATTTGACCTTTGAGAACTCTACCAAACTCTTCCGCCAATTTTGTGTATAAACAATTGAAATTTTAGATATAGGTTCCTTGGACATGGATCTAACTTAATAACTTGATTTGAGCCCAAAACAATAAATTTTAAGGGGTCATAATAGGGGTCAAAGTTTTAAAAAAATTGACCTCTGCGGTCTCTACCAAATTACTCAGACAATTTCTGGTCTAAACATTTGAAATTTTACACAAAGGGTATTCAGAGATAGGACAAGCTTTTAATCGGTTTGGGTCGAAAATTTGAGCTATCAATATATAAATGTATGTATGCATGTCTACCTATAACTTTCGACAGAGGCGATGGATTTTTACAATATCAGTATCGTTTGAAGCTCGGCCCTTCAGACGACAAATACCGAAAAATTGGCTAAAAACATTAATTGCTTCACCCTCAACTGGGCACTTTTCTACAGGGTGGGGTTGCTTTTTTCGCCGATATTTTCGAAAGTCAACCCCTCTTTTCGATTGTCTAGCCTTAATTAAAACTTACATCACTCCCAGTTTGACGGTGGTCGTGACAGCAAAGACGTCACGTTTTTCCCCATTCTTTTCTTCCTTCATAGTACGGGTTCAAGCCTGCCCTCCTACTACTATTTTTTTTTTTTTTTCCAACATACACCTCCAAACATCCGGGCAACGCCGGGCTGAAATGCTAGTACTTAAAACAATAAATCTCTCTCTCT
Organism: Euprymna scolopes; assembly: GCF_053919585.1. Lineage (NCBI taxonomy): Eukaryota > Metazoa > Mollusca > Cephalopoda > Sepiida > Sepiolidae > Euprymna > Euprymna scolopes. The sequence continues at coordinate 61,828,045 of NC_136506.1, read as the reverse complement.
ATATTTTTTTATTGAAATATGTACAATTTTGGGTAATGGCGTTCTGCGTAGATTGACCACTTGGTAATAGACAATGATGAATTGTTACGATTACAGTATATCTTTGACAAACGGTGGATATTGGTACAATGGGGATTTCTGTCAAGGCACATGCACACAATAAATGACTGAATCTGTTTAAAAAAAATAAAAAAATAAGTGAATTATGTGAGTCAAATCTTTTTCTGAATTAACTTTCATAATTGTTTGTAGAAGCGAATCAAATCACTGCTTAAAAGTTGATATTCCAGTACAAATTGATTCGCTGCCTTTATTAATTTAATTAAACCTTTTTCTCTTTCGTTTTCATGCATGAGATCAGATGTGTTCAACAAGACTAAACTATAATTCAAATGATGTCTACACATCTATATAATAAAGTAAAGATTGCTTATTTCACAGTTTGTCATCGATAGATTTGAATCTATATTTCCTTCTCATCTATTGATGGCAAAATCAGTAATTTACAGAATTCTTCATTCTTTTTTTTAGGGGGGGAGTTTATTCTTATTGGATAATCAACAGTGATAATTATTAAAATTGTTGCCTTTGTTAGGAGTTGGAAATGCAAATGGTGTCTGGGTAAGTAATTGCTTTAAGTTATCTTATTTATATGAAACCTTTGTTCTAAGAATTACACTCAAATACTTATATATAAGAATAATTTACAATTTCATTATTCTATTTTAGAGTTGTCCTCAATTATTATTGACATGTTTACTTTTTTGTTTGAAAAGTTTATAGGGGAAAAAATGATTACCATCAGAGAGAAAAGTTTTTATAAATTAAAAAAAAATAACTTAATAATTCAATGCATAATTATCAAAGTTACATAGTTACGAGTATTGAATTTAGTCATCAGTACACTACTGCCTGACCAGTTGAGCTGCAAATAAACCAAAATGAAATGCTAGAAAGCCAGTTTATAAGAAAGCTGGAATGTTCCATTATGCTCAGATAAGCAAGTATTTTTTATTTTGTTTTGATTGGCTCCTAGACCATAAGTGGATAATCTATTAGGAAAATTCTTGCTTGAATCAAGAAATATTTACATATACAAATGTTGGAATGCTTTATGCTAGTAAGTGTCAATTTAATTTTACAGTGAAGTAAACGTGTGAGGGCATGCATACATAAGAAGTTATTTTTTCCAATTAAAAATTTTAAAACTGTTTAATATGAATGGGGATTGCAGATATAAATATCCCGGTAAAATAACCGATTACAAAAAATAAAATACACAAAAATTAATGCAGTTTCTATTCCACTAATCACAGCTTTTCACTCGACAAAATCTAATAAAATATTTTACAAAATTATTCTATTCAAAACTATTATCTTGTAAATATATTAAAATTGAACACATAAAAATTGACTGATTTTCTATTGCGTTTGCCAACAAACCTAAAATTAAATACAGAAAACTTTTAATAGAATTTAAAATAATTTATGTACTTATCAAAGTTATATACTTGTGAGGAAAATGAACACACACATACAAAGTTGTCTTATAGACTGTACTCATTTTTTTTTTCAATCTACTTTGCAATGCACAATATGAAGGGAGATAAAGAAATGTCAGTAACATCTCAGAATTGCGAATACTCTTGACAATTACAATTTATATTTTTGCCATTTTTTAAAATTTCATTTGTAACTAATTTCTACAATTAAATAAAAATCAAAAAGATCTCACTGCTCAAATCCCTACATAGCGTTCTTGTAGATATTATCCCAAATAGTAGCCCCATACATCCAAGTAGCCCTGTGTCCTGTTTGGGATGAAAAAAAAAAGATATTATGCTGGCTTTTCCAAAAATCAAATTGAAAAGTTAATTATTGAAATCACAATTACTAAATGAAACTTTTATAATTCTATTTAAAAATAATTAGGAAATTAAATCTAAAGTGCATTTTAGTTGATTTGTAAATAGTTGGCCATTTTAATCTTTTGTTAAGAGTTGGAAAAAATTTATCTTTGAAATGTGAAAATATTTTGAAAACCTTTAAACTGTTGAATAGAAAGTCATTTCAACTTAAGATTGACCTTAACTGGCTCCAAAAAAAAAAGAAAAAAAGTCATTTACATCCAATAATTTTTGCAATAGAAATTAAAACAATATTGCCTTACAAATTTTTCTTTTTTTTAGTTTTGATTAGATTAATTATTTTATGATCACAGTGTACTCTGGATTCCACTATATATATATTTCCCCAAAATCTAATTTATTTCACTTACATTTGTTATTTTAAATGTTATAATTAATGACTAGTTTAAATTGATATATAACAAAAATAAACTACGATTTACTACCTATAGTCTGCTTTATTTATGACCAAAAAGTATCGTTTGATTAAAACAACAAAGACAAAAGTATGTTTAGCAAAGGGATTTTTTTTTCTTTTAGAAAATGAATGATTAATTTAGACTTGTTTAAAGTTTTCTTCAATATATTTGATATTAATCTTTTTACTGATCAAAACATTTGATTTTGACATAAAATCAATTCTTGCACATGTTTACCCTTCCCCACACATAAATTCTACAATGCTAACAAGTCCTTGTAAAATACAAATTTTAGGAGTAACTTATTTTGTAGTTTTTACAAAAGATAAATAAATAAATAAACCCCTCAACTTCACCTAAAAATTGAACAAGTTTTTAAAAATATATATAATGCTGTGAGAAAATCGATTATTATTTGAAGATATTTTTGTTTTATATACATAAAAACAAATGTTAGTCATATGTCCAAGTGTTAATTTTATTGTTTATCAATAATTTAAAAAAGAATTAGAAAAAATATTTAATTTGATTCAATAAATGTATCAGACATTGACACTAAACTTGTTCGTTTTCAACTTTCAAGAATTTCTGGCATTTTAAAGGTCAGTTTTCTTAATTTAAAATCTAAAAAAAAAAAAAAAAAAAAAAAAAAAAAAATGAATAAACAGCACAATTCAACAAACAGCATTTATATTATGTTGTCTTCTAAACCAAGGATTTCAATAAAATATCTAATTCCTATGTATCCAAAAGAATTTAATGGTTTTATTTTTAAACTCTTTTTCTACACAAAAAATAAGTTTACATTATTATTTACTCGGCTTAAAATATAATATGCAGCAACAGTCAATAATATGCAGTCAAAAGCAACATATTTTTGCTCGATCAAATGAATAAAGACCAAATTCTCAGAAAAAAAAAAACTGTTAAATTTATCAGTTCAATTTTTGTATGGATACTCAGTTTGCTAATTTTGTTTACCATAAAATAACCCCTTGCTCAAAAAGTCATTTGTAAACAAAATTATTTGTGCTAAAAACTAGCCAGAACTAAAGTGGGGGTGGAGTGATGTTAAGACTATGCGGAAAGCCGATCTCTGTCCCATGAAAATTAACCGAGTTATTTTCCTAAAAGATATTTTATTATTTCAAAAGTCAGGTTACTAATAATTAGAATTTTTACTCTCCTCAAATTTGTATAAAAAAGTTGTGTATGCATAAGAATATTATTAATTATCTAATAATTATCGTTGCCAGAAATGAACGCTGTCCAAAATACAAATTTCCATTTTTTTTTCAACGTCTTTCATTTTCATTTCGATACTTTTTTGTGAACAAGAGCGGAGGACCGCTTGAAATATAACAAATAAAATATTAAATACAAAAAAAAAAAAACATCGTTTTCATGCTTCAAAAAAAAAACCCCAAGAACCTTGAAATTAATTATCTAATAATATTTTTTATGATAAAGCAAAGTTGTGAAATATCTCTTCAATTATTCTAAATGGGTTTATGGAATAAAGAACTGAGAATAAAGTGAAGTAAAAAAAAAAAAAAAAAATCCTGTGAAATTCTTATATCTGATATATAAGATGAAAAAGATTAAGAGTAAAGAAAATGGAAGAACTTTAGATGTGTCCAGTTTGGTCCAGTTCAATCTATGCACCTCTTAGTAATGAAAATGCAAAAAAAAAAGATTATATTTAATTACAAAATTAAATTTTCTGATAATTAAAATATAGCTTTCAAATCTTATTTGAACAAGTGGCCTTCGTGTATCATGGATTTATATAAGATACAGATTATCTGTGAAGCTATTAATCCATACTTGTATTTTATTGGTTATAATCTCTGATAATGTTGATATTACTACTACATTTCTATCTTGTTCAATACTAGTTATCTGTTGAAATTGTTGGTCTGTGATTCAACCTGTGGGGAAACCTTGTACTTGTTTTAGCAACAACAAAAGTTATCTTCTCGATACTCTACCAAACGTGTCTCACTTATCACTTTCTAAAGATTTTTTTAATCAATCTCACATGTTCTACTATATTAAATGACTGAATGGAAATCGACCTTTTACTTTCCTTTTAAACAATAGTTTTGACTTGTTTGACAGGGTTATTTTCAATATCACAAAGAATTTCAACTGAAGAACGATTATTTTTGGATAGTTTCATCTTTACAGTTTGTTTGTTTTTTCACATCTACAATATTTTAATTTTAGACCGTGACACTTTGAAAAGTTATTAAAAACAAAACAAAAAACACATGAACTACTTAATGAGTTACTAATATCACACACCGTAATTGAAGTTATTTTCAAAGTATAATGTGCATAGATTGTAGTGGATCAAGAAAGAAAAGGTAAGAAATGTTTGGGTTTTTTTACGTTTTAAACATGATTTCTCTTTGATCTGGTTTGACAGTTATTCTTTTTAATGTTGATATAAATTAGAATATTATGTTCTATCTCAAAACTAAATTCTAAAAGTCCAAGTTGAACCTTGCTTTTTTTTTTTATACCAATAAATTATGAAACACCTTCTCGTGTGTGTGTTTCTCATTTTTATGTGACTCACATTTATTTATCATTAATCGATTTATTGAAATAAAAATGAAACTGTTAAATAAAATAAATTTTAAAAAATCCTAATTAAAAGTATAATTAAATTATGAAATGAAATCTATCACAATGTATTTTTATTTCTTAAAGAAATTTACTATTTTAATATTGTTACAGTTTGAAAAAATAAAAGAAATTACTTTGTGATCCTTGGAAATTTTAAAGTATTCAAGCTGTCAAATAGAAATTAATTTCTGGCTTTACAATTTTTAGCAAATCCTAAGTTATTAAAAAATTGAAAGTTTAGGAAAATGGTTACATGGTTTTCTTCAAGCTAAGTCCCACAACACTTGCTGTGGGTTTGTCAGATTAAAATTAAGCATAAAAAATGTTTCCAATACAGAATATTCTCCAAATTTTTTTTTTTTTTTTTTTCAATAAATCTTAATAGTAATTAAAAATACGTTTTGGGAATATTCTGTATTGAATACGTTTTTTTTTTATTTTTTTATTTTTATGATGTTTAATTTTAGTCTCACAGGCCCATAGCAAGCGTCAGGGGATTTTGCTTGAAGAAAACCTGGTTACATCAATAACTTTTTTAAATAGAAGTGAAAATATTGCATTAACAAAATTAATTATGGTTTTATAACAATTTGATTTAACAATACCATAAATTTAATTTTCAAAATCCTGTTTAAAAAAAATGATTTTGTATATAAAAACAAACATGAAATAAGACAAAAAAAAAAAAAAGGCGAGACAAAAATAACTCAAGTAAAATCAGGCATGTACAGCTTATCTATTTATGTTTTTACATTATTACTATTTTAAAACTTACTTGAAATTTACATCTGAATGTTAGACTCATCACCTGTAGATTAGCTATTTTATTTACACAGGTCGAAGGGGCATAAATCATTTTAATTTTTATGTAAAATAAATTGATTGAATTATATAAAGTTAGTTCACTATGAATAACATATATAATGTATAATATCTGTGGTTTAAAACAAATGTATGTTAAGTATAAATTAGACTAAATTAACTTTTCATGTAAAATGTTACAAATGTTTTTAATGATTCTTTTCTATGTATGAGTGAATTATTTGAGCATACATTTTGTAATTTTATCGCTTTTTAAATTGAAACAATTGTGAATGATTATGTTTAACAAGTTACTTCAAACAAACTAATGTTTTAAACATTAATTTTCAGTTCAAAAAAATTATAAAATTTTTAAAAGGTTGAGCTTAATAAATTTACAAATTATCCTAGAAAAAATACTTTTGATAAATCGATTCAGTAGTAGCGAACCAGAATTTAAATCGGGTGACTTTAATCCTGCTGTGAAAGGTTTTAATTTATTATAGAACTTAGTGTCAAAAAAAAAACCTTTTATTTTATCTACTTTTTCATTAGTAATTTCATGCATATTTTTTCTTTGTCTTTTTCTCTTAAAAACATTTATTATTTTTCATATTTAGCAAGATTCTAATAAAAAATATTTGAAAAAAGAATTAGTATATTAACTCTTAATCTTGTGTGGTAGGTAATGAATCTGGGGTGTTATAGGGTGCTTAATTCAGATATTTATTACCCCCCACCCCTTTCATTATGAGAGACGATTAATACTTCCTGGTATTCTAAAATGTAAGTACTGACCAGGTTAGATGTTACTTAACTTCATTGTGCTTATAGTTATAACCAATTGAAATACAAGTCCACTAATATTCCATGATAGTACTGGAGAACATACTCGCAAAAAAAAAAAATCGTGAAATATTATTTTATAATTTTTTACTGTGTGAAAATCTTTAAAATGCTTTTATTCACTTATTTGTTTAGAGTATCAAGATGTCAAACATGTTAGAAATAAAATGTGAATGTAGATAGTCAATAACAAAATCTTCTTGGCAATAAGTGATTCTTTAGCAAGAAAGTCACCATATTTGAATTCTGGTTCAGCAATACTGAATCGATTCATCCAAAATATATTTTTTTAATTTTCTATAAAAGGTTTATTAACCATTAAATGATTCTGATGTGTTGCAAATGTTTGTGCAAACTGACCTTTTGATTTTTCACTTTGATAGTATATAAAAAAACAACTAGCAAGGCTACTCTGCTTTGCTCGAGGTCCATAAACATTGATTGCAGAAAAAAATCAAAGTAAACTTATATTGTAATGATAAATGTACTAAATGTTATATTCTCATTATAAATGTAAAGTTCATTTTGAGTCACAATTAAAGTAAAAAATGTTTTCCTTCAATTACATCTGGGGTTACTAGGAGCAATTATTTGTTAAGTCGATGAACTAATTGAAATGTATTTTAACATAACAAAACGAAATTCATTCTTTTAAAATTAGATTTTCTTAGTTTCATAAAACTAAAATTAAAATTTAACAAAAATCTTGAAGAATATATTTATAAAAATGTTTAAACATTTAAATAATTGTTTTTATTGGTACTTTGAAGATTTAAAATAAACAACTCTGTTTTTTTTTTTTTAGCCGTTTACCATTTTACAGTTTTTATTTAGTAAGACCACAGTGCTAACAATTATTATTTTTTTAATTGACTTCGCATTATAAATGTTACTTTTAATTCTTTCAAGGTAAAAATTGTAAATGTGACTATATTTCAATTCCCCCCCCCCCATCTCTTGATATACCTAAGGCTTATACCAGGGTTTGGCTGAAGTTTGTTTCACATGCTTGCTAGCTATGGAGTATCTGGAAATATCCCCTCAACCATCAAATCCTTTCTCTCTGATCTATATATCTATAAAAGTGAACGTGTCTGTCTGTCTGTCTGTCTGTCTGTCTGTGTACATTTCCCTGCGCAATAACTCTGTCAATTTTTAGTCTATAGACTCGAAATTTGAAATACCGGGTACTGAGATTTGGGAAAATCGATGTGACGGGTGTCAGCCAGAAATTTGGCTGTTAAGGGGTCAAATTTCAACGATTTTACCTTTAAGAACTCTACCAAACTCCTCCGACAATTTTGGGTCTAGACACTTGAAATTTTAGATATAGGTTCCTTGAACCTGGATCTAACTTAATAAAGTGATTTGAGCCCGAAACTATAAATTTTAAGGGGTCATAATAGGGGTCAAAGTTTTTAAAAAATTGACCTCTGCGGTCTCTTCCAATTACTCAGACAATTTCTGGTCTAAATATTTGAAATTTTACATAACGGGTATTCAGAGATAGCGCAAGCTTTTTCATCAGTTTGGGTCGAAAATTTTTAGTTACCAATATATAAATTTATGTATGTATGTCTGTTTGCATGTATGCCTTAAACTTTCAATAGATGCGACGGATTTTACCAAGATCAGTATCGTTTTAAAGTTTGACCTTTCATATGGCAAATATCGAAAAATTGGCTAAAAACATTATCTTTCCCTTCAACTAGGCACTTTTCTCCAGTGGAGGGGGTCACTTTTTTCACCGATATTTTTGAAAGTTATCCTCTCCTTTAGATTGTCTAGCCTTAATTTTAAAAAATGTCTCTTCCGGTTTAGCGGTGGTCGTAACAGCATAAACGTTAGGTTTTACCCCGTTCTTTTCCTCCTTTGCAGTACGGGTTCGAACCTGCAAAAAAAAAAAAAAAAAAAAAAAAAAAAAAGTGGTAGTAGGAATACTACCACTTTTTTTTTTTTTTTTTTTTTTTTTTTTGCTCAACATACACATCCAAACACCCGGGCAACGCCGGGCTGAAATGCTAGTATATCTATAAAAGTAATTGTTGACAAACAGAAGTCCAAAGCACATAGTGTCAATGTCTGTGTACTTTGATTCATTCTGGGCCCTATCCTCTTTGAATTGTAAATTGAATTGATTGTCACAAATGGTTTTTCAAATGATATTCTGAGATCATTTGTTAACATCTAAGCAGATAATACAACTATCCATGGCAGCATTACAAAGACCATTTATAGTCAAAATCTCTCTCATAGCACATGGTGCAATAAGGGGAAAAAGTGGTTTGTTATTTTTCACCACCAATGCTCAGATCCTCAATTCTCCCCAGCTGTAATGAATAGCTCTCTACTTGAGGAAGCTTTGATAAGCTCTTAGGACTAATTTTCACTCTGACTTAAAATGAAAGACTTTCGTAAAGTTTGTTGCTAAGATTGCTAGGAAAATGGTTGGATCATTCTACTGTTCCATAAATTACCTGATTCCGGATAAAATCCTCTACCTATTCTGAGCACTCTTTCTTGCCTTGATAGAATGCAAAACCAGTTTCACACTCTAGTGGGAGATGATCTCTTCTCTCCATTACAACCTCTTTCACACAGAAGAGATTTTGTTGGTCTTTCTTTATTGTAGCTTTATGTTCATTGTAGATGTTCGACTGCTTTCCATTCTCTGTTTAACATTCACAGCAATAACTCGTCTAGCTGCAACTACAGCAAAGAACTTCCCTCTATAAATGCAACTTTCATGAACAAGTTTTTTTGTTTTTTTTCTTAGAACATCCCAGCTTTGGAACAATATCACAAGATTGTTTCCCAACCGACTACAACATGGTCATCTTAAAGTCTAATGCAAACAAATACTTGTTCTCTTGGATAATCAATTCATCATATGTATTGTCTACTACACTCATTATTTCCAATCGTCTTGGAGTGACGATCATTGTCCAACTAAAATTTTTTCAACCCTTATCCTTTAGCCTTTAGGCCTTTTTTAGTAAAATAATAAAAATCCCAATATTATCAATATCATTAATATCATATTATAAAATATATAATTTGAATAAGAACTGCAATTTAAACATGGTGATTAATAAAAAATAAAAATGAATTGGTTTGTTTACAAATAGTAATCTTCTAGTTGCCCCGTCCTCCCTATCAAAGATCAAAGAGAGTGCCACATGCGACAGAAAGTTGTCAGCCAAAATAGAGATCACAAGGAATACCAGTAATAGATGCCATCTCCTTCATGTACATGAACAAACAATCCAACAACTAAAGTCAGAGAAACTTTCTCGGCCATGTCGAACCTCTAACAACATCTCGGAGGGGGGGAAAAAAGTGAGTTACAGGTGTGGATCAAACGGCTAGATGATGTTCCTCCTCCTACTGACATAGGAATTCTTCCTGGTTCAGAAGCACCTTGACTCCAGTGAAAAATGCTCAATCACCTAAGAACGGGAATGTGGAGATCAAAAGTTGCTATAACGAGATGAGGCTACAAAACTAACCCAGTCATCTGCGACGGTGAAGAGGACCATATGATGAAACACTGCCTTGTGTCTCTATTGCACAACCAGTGCAAATCTAAAATAAAAATCCAAAAAACTCTTTAAAAAGTGGAAACTTGTTATGACTTCATGCTTCAAAGACGGGCAAAGAAGAGCTCTTTAGCATCATCAATATCTTCTATGTTGGATAAATAGGGTTTTTTAAATATGCTGGTTAAACTAAAAAGCACTAACCTATCAATTTGTTGTGAATTCGATCTTTGTAATGGTTCTCTCTTAAAGGTCACATGTTTGTTTGTATGTGTAGTCTATCGATCAATGTGCTACACCCACTTATGATGACATTCTTATCTTTCATTTATTGATTTTTGTCTGAGAATAAAGAGATTTTTAGTAGTTCAACTTGTCCATACTGTGAATGAAATATGTTCAATGAATGAGAATAGTTTTTTTCAAGAAAAAAAAATTCCTATATATTTATATTGATCAGTGATGCTTAAAGCGTTTTACCTAAATAAAATTAGTATAACACAAGTCTGCAAAAGTAGAATTTATTAAAATAAAACATTTGATAAGTCTCTGGCCTGATATAGATGGCGCCACTAATAAAAATTCCATATTTTTGTGAAGTACTTTTAAAGAGTATGTGTTAAAATTTTAGCTCGGTGGGATTATTAGTTTACAACTTATAGTTATTTAAGTTACTGTTACAAAGTTTCAAAAAATATGAAAAATTTAAATGTCGTGTGTTGATAACGCATTGCTTTCTGATGTGAAAAATACTGTTCCAATAAAGCAATGGCTTGATAAATGTTATTTGAAGTTCGAAACAGCAGTGCAGAGGTGATCAGCTGACTTCAAACACTTGCATACACGAATGGTGCTGAATGTTCATAAATGTGTTAGTTGTCCGGAAAAATATGAAAATGTTCATAAACTCGTTTTGGATAATCATAAATTGAAGTTACGTGAGATAACAGGAGTTGCGGACATCAAAAGGCAGTGTATTGACCATTTTGCATGAACATTTGTCACTGAGACAGCTGGGTTCTAAGTGAGTGCCATGTTTGCTCACAGTCGATAAACAGCAATGCATTTATGATTCAGATTGTTTGCAATTATTTCAATGCAACAAGAGAGTTTTTACATCAATATGTGCCAATGCTTAGAAATTATGATCATCAGTTCACTCTGGAATCAAATCAGCAATCAACTGGGTGGAAAACAACACATGAAAGCCGTCCAAAGTAACAACACACAAACATCAGCAGACAAGGTTTTACCCTCTGTATTTTGAGGTGCACAGGGTATTTTGTCCATTGATTATCTTAAGAAAGGAAAAAAACCATCAATAGTGGATATTGTATATAGCATTATTAATGGGTTTGGAAGAAATTTCTTAAGAACGAGTACAAATGAAAAAGAAAATGTGCTTTTTTACCAAGACAATGTATCATGTCACAAATTGATCAGAACAATGACAAAACTAAATGAATTGCACTTCAGCAGTCACCCTATTCTCCAGATTTTACCCCAACAGCTAATGGCTCTTTGCAGACCTCAAAAGAATTCTCCAGGTAAAGAGATTTGGTTCAAATGAATCCATAATATTGGAAACTTAAGTGTATTTTAATGTCAAAGAAAAATCATTCTTCAAAAAAAGACATCGAATTGTTAGAGAAGTCTTGAAATCTTTATTTTTTTATTTTACTTTTGTTAGTTTGAAGAGATCAAGGGGCTCCTTCCTGGGGCTAACACTTGATTCTATTATATTTTAAATTTATATCCGAGGGCTCTTTTAAGAATAGACACTGTTCCCTTTATGGCTGCTATCTGTATTTCCTTACAGCTTGGTTTTCCAGGGATTGCTTCTAAGTATTTTTGAAGGTTCTTTTTTATTAGGCCAGTTGCTCCTGTCACAACTGGTATAATGTTTATTTCTTTCAGAGACCATGTTGTTTTTAGATCATTTTTTAGGTCCTGATATTTTGTTATCTTTTCCCGTTCTGCTCTATTAAGACCAAAGTCGTTTGGAACTGTGACATCGATAATGAGTGCAGTAGTGTGACACACCATGTTGATGAATAAAGTGGAATTTATTTAGAGTTATGGCCGACATGAATTGTATTTGTTATAAGAGTGTTGAGTGGGTGCATTTATTACTTTTAAATTTTTTTATATTTATATTCACTCTAGGCAACGCATATTACCACTAAGACTTAAGGGTATAATGTGATACTAAATTAAGGACCAGATTTATAGGAACATACTATGTGGATAGTTGTGCAGAGAAATGTTTGTTCACATTATATTTAAAATGTTGCATGCTGGTACAGTTAGAAAAAATTGAGAGCAGGCATGGGATTCCAAAGGCAAGCAACTTGAGGAAAGAAGTTATTAGAGTAGAAAACTTTCCAGCTCTAAAGTGAAGGAGTGTGATTTTGCTGTTGATTGGATGTATTTACGTTGAGGAAGCACAAGTGCAGCAAGTTCGTTGTAGCACATTCCATTGGACTATTTGTAAAACAAGTACAGGAATGCAACATTGAGGTAATAGAAGAGGACATGGAGTTTGGTAGAAGTGTACAATCTAATAGATTAAATGCCATTTTTCTTTTGCCCTAAGGAGGCGGGACTAGTGGTTGGTGCACCAGTCCAGATATGACAACAATATTAGATGCATGGGTGAATGGTGGTTTTATAGAGATACAGGATACTGGCAGTAGTATAGTTATCTGTCAGTCTCAGGAGATTATGGATTGCTGCTTGATTCTGATTCAGATACACTCCTCTGTCGCTTGTCATATTTAATAATGACATATTTATATATCGCTTGTTAAGGCCAAAAGCCACTCTAGGATAAGAGTTAAGGAGCTGAAATGTTTTTCATTTGAATGAAGAATATTCTGAGAGGATTGAAGATAATTAATGAAATGCTTAATTACTTATTGGGACGGTTTATGACAAGAATTTGAAAACGACTATGTTGTAGTTTACAGGAAAGCAGTTTCAGACAAGATGCCCTTGCAAGGATGTTTTTTTTTTTTTTTGTTTTTTTTTTCATGGAAATTCCGTTTGGCACTAAGCACATGGAGGAAGAAAGAAAAAAGTTTATCAATATGATAAAATGTCTTACAAGTTTTACACTTTCACGCATCTTCCATGGAAATAATGATGGTAGAGAAAGACTAGCAACATCATTTCTGTGAGTTGATTTTGTACTCTTATTGATACATGATTTGTTTTATTTCTGTTTGAGTTTAATTGTTACTGAATTCTACAAAAAAAAATGGCATCTGATTTACTATTTTTGTTATTTTTAATAACAATACAAATCCAAACTGGTTTGAAGCATTAAGACAGTTGTTTCTTTACAGATATAGCTTGTTTCATTAAATGTGTAACTTTTCAATCGTTATCAACTACTGACGATGACGTCTTCGATAGATCCATTCACACTGTAAGCAAATTAATGTCCGACATTAGAGGGAGACATTGTTTTTAAATGTGTTGATCCAAATCAATCTCTGAAAGCATTTCATGATAATCTTTGTAATAGCGATGGATCAATAGTTAAGGAGTCAATCAATAAGCGTCTTTTTTTTTTTTTTTTTTGCAAAAGGATGATGGTGCTAAAGTTCAGGCTAGATAGGACGATAAATTTTGGGAAGATGGAAATTAAGCATTCATGAAGAACTCATAGTTTTTGTTTTCCACATTTCACTGAGGACACTTCCTATCCTACAGTGAGCATGCAGTTGTTATCATAGGTTGGATTATTGAAGTGTTGAGTGTCAGACTTTTTGCTTTTAACATGAAACAGGAAAGAAACAATCAAGTTCTTCGGATAACCAGACATCATCACCCACTCTATGCCATTTGCGGTTAGTGTTTTGTTTCAATTGAATGATAGCAGGGAATTCAGCAAAATATTGACAATGATTGATAGTTATATTCACATCCTTAATAGCGTTCTGTTGAGTAATATACCAAAATATACACACGGCAGTTTCTTAATATGAGCATACATGAAAAAAAACCCGGATTTATCAAATATATGTCAAAATCTGGTCTAGCCATGGTGAGATGACTGACTGCATGTCACAGAAATAGTTTGGACTAACGAATGTGATTAAACTGGAAAAAAAAAAGGGATTTAGCAAACCTGTTGCCAACTCAACAGTCCAAAAAAGGGAGAAAGAAGAAATAAACTTCTGGGTTGCACATTTTATGTTGGTGATCATATGACAAAATTAACAAATGGTTAACCACCTTGTCATCACATAATCTAAGACTCCATGCTAACATTGTGATGGATAACAATTATTTTGGATCGAGTGTATTCACTTATATCGTAATACTATTAAAGGGAAAGGTATGAACACTATTCCTTAATAAATAATAAATGGCTAAAATAGTAATTTGTACTTGATGCATTGTTTACATTAATTGATATTATTTTGTTTTGTTACCCAAATGTCGTAAAACAGGCAAGCCAAACCTCTCTTTGAAAGTAGTATAATTTCTTGCACTAACAGAAACTCGGAAAATGGAATGTCAAACTTCCATGATTGAGAGTGACTTGTGTTGGTGTTGATGTACTTGCTGCGTCGAGCCACACTAATGAGTCATGAAACAATAGAACAGCTTTCTGTTGATAACTATATTTTTCCCTTTTCAAAAATTTGAAGTGAAATTATTGGTCAAAATAAGACTTGCCCATAATAAATAGTAATAAATGAAGATTTTAACAACAAAAACATAACTTAGTATAAAAACAGACAATAATCCTGAACCTGATGTGAAAAAAATTTCCACGAAAAGTGAATGTCTAATTCATGAAGGTCAATACTGCTTGTCACTTGATGACCAAGTGTTCATTCAATTGGCTCTTTAAATAATAGGATCTGAAATCAGTTAACTTGAATTAAGTTTCTAGGTTAGGAGGCTACAATTTTATTCACAAAAGGCAGCAACCTAGTTTCTCTTGCCGATTTCACATACCATTGAGAAAAAAAAGTAAATGCAATACTTATCAGTGTACACATTAAAAAAAAAAAAAATACAACACTTGCTATGTTTGCTGCTGTTTGTTTTTTGTTTGTTTGGTTGTTTGTTTGTTTGTTTGTTTGTTTGTTTGATACATTACTAGAAGAAAAAATGACCATTGGGTCAACTATTGAGTTTAATTTAAATTGTTTTAATTGGGGAGGGAGGACTTTCAGTTAAATATTCAAAAATAAATGGTAAAATATAAAATTAGCTTCTTTCTGCTCACTATATATCTCTATTTTTCTTTTCTTCTCCAACTATTCGTTAAATAGTATTACTGCCTGTGGTGATAACCCATTTGATGATTATGTACTATTTTAATATTTATATTTTCTTTATTACCTTTGACTGTGAATAAACAGAGTGAAGGAAACCACAGTGTATAAAATGGGGCGAGGGGATAAACAATATACAATGAGATAGTGAGAGAGATAGAAATTTACTAGAAACTTGAATTAATTGCAAACTATGGTTAATTAGAACTAAAATGGATATTTTTACAAACATAACTCAATCCCAAAAATGAGCTTGTATTTTTTGTGATTAAAATACAGGGTAACCAAAAAAGTTCTATGTTTTAAATGAAGAAACGAAAATGCTTTACAATATGTGTAACTTATATTTACTCTTCAAAGTAATCGCCATCAGCATCCATCACCTACCAACATATTTCCAGCTATTCAATCCTCGTGCAGTAGAACTAGGGGGTTTGGGAAGCAAAGAAGTCCATGAGGGCTTAGTGCAAGTCTGCTGAAGCATTTCACATAAAAATAATTATTCAGGAAATGGGAGAGGTGGTAATCGGATGGTATAAGATCAGGTGAATAAGGTGGATGCTACAATGTCTCCCATCCAAGTTGCTACGACAACATGCAACTTATCGTTGTCATGGATGAAAAACATGCCTTTATGATTCACCAGTGCTGGCTCTTTCTGGCAGAATACCTATTGCACACATTTCAATTGCTGTGAATAAAGGTATCCAGTGATCGTTTGGCCCATTGATAGCAGTTCATAATGAACCACTTAATGACCTGTACACCAGACACAAAGCAGTGTGAAGGACAACATCCTCAGGAGAGAATTAATATCTGGAATGCTTGGGAGTTTCATACATTTTTCATCATTGGTAAGCACTTGATTGAATAAGGATACAGCACAGTGGCAAGAAAGCAGTGATATACAAGCTGCTATGCGTTGTCCCTTGTGGACCTTTAATGACGTTTGTGAAACCAACTTGCTTAGTTTGTATGTCTTAGCTAGGCAGTGTAGGTAAAGTATAACTGTTTTATTAGAAACGTTGAACTCTCTTGAAAGTTCATCACACGTTAAACTACTGTCCTCTTCAATGACCACCTTCAGAACTCCATCATTCAAGACCTGTAGTTGTCCACTGCAAGGTTCATCATGGAAGGACAAATCTTCTGGCATATGTGCAAATTTGATGCAGCTTCTGATAACCCACAAGTCATAAAACAAACAGCCCCAAACGAGATCTTCCATCCTTCTGACAGATGTCGGGCTTAAACCATGGCTAGGCATGGTGCGCATGCTTTTTTATAATGTCTGATGTTGCTACTTCTGGCTGTCCGAATTTGAAACCAATTATTGCACACATTTCGCATATATTTCAACTTCATTCAATGGTGAATCAAGAAACGGACATAACTTTTTTGATTACCTAATATATAGGGAAAAAAAAGCTTTAGGAAAACCACGTTGACTAATTCAGATTTAATATAATAATAGGTACACATATAACTTGTTTGCACTCTTCCTACAAACTCATAGCCTCATTCTTTTTACTCCTTATCTGCTTTAATTTAGAGAAGATTTTCATTTTATAACATCTATTTTACAATAAAAGTTGAAATTCTCCTCTCTCTCTTTATTGCTACGAAGGTGAGACTCCCTCTTTATACCAGACTCTTCTTGATTTGGGATTTTTTTCCCCCATTCTTTTTTGTTCTTTTGGAATTTTTTTTTTTTTTTTTTTTTTTGCCATCCTGTTATGTCCCTCTCACAACCCATTTTAATCCTAGGCTTCTTTGGATATTTGGTTTGAGCTTGTGTTCTTCTTTTCTCTGCACTTTCTCATGTTATCTTTTGTGCTTTACTGATTCCTCCTCCTCTTCAATTCATTGAAACTTACCTTACTAGCAGAAAGACCCGGCTTTGCTTGGAATTAAATGAGAAACCCTCTCCTTTTGCATCTCGTCTATAACGGCAAAAAATAATTTGTTCAGAGATAGGAGTGGATATAAGTAAATTTATATTTATAGTCTTTAATTCCTTTAAGAGGAAGTGATGGTGATAATGACGCAGACTGATGACCTGGGTATGCGAAGTTTAAATCCAGACGGTTACAGAATATTATTTTCACTTAGAGATGTTTGCATCCTTTATGTGATTCCCTCTGTAAGAATGTCAACAAAGTTGTATCATGCCGATTCATAGAAAATTGAGTTTTTTATCCCTTGAAGCACAACTGGTGACACCCTGCGCACACTGGCTTCACATCTTTGACTTTTTATTAACATTTTTATCATTTCTTAATTTTCTTTTTGTGAATGTCAAATGTCAACGTGGACCCATTGATAATGTCGTACCCCCTCTCCTTAGTTTAAATAAAATATATTTCTCCAAGTATCTTGTGAAACACTTATTTCCTTAATGCGCTAGACGTGTGCCGTGTGTGTGTGTGTATGTATGTATATATATATATATATATATATATATATATATATATGGCCTAATGAATTAAGGAAACTGAGTTTTTATAAGGCGACAGTTTAGTTTACAGAAAATAAACAGGCATGAAAATTGCCTCCTCCCTTGTCAGTCCGGGATAATTCTTCATCACTTAATACAGCAACAGCATTAAGTTTAACAGTTGTTTTATATGCTGGCATATATTGTATGTAGCGCTTTTTCTCTCTCTCTCTCTCTCTCATATATATATATATATATATATATATATATATAATATATAATATATTAGGCACCGCCAAAAATGGCCGCAAAATCAAGTTGTTTTTAAAAACGAAATTACATTTATTAAAATCCATTATTTCTGAGTAACTTTTTTTTCCAGAAAGATAAAACCCTGAATTTTATCATATAGAAAACAGAATAATGTAAAACTTTTTTTTAATTAAATTTTAAATGTTAAATTTTCTCAAAAAGTTAACAATTGACATTTTTTGTCTTGCACAAAAAACGTACATAAATATTTAAAAAAAAAAGAAGGTTTTTGAAATAATTAATTTATTTATTTATTGTCTAACTAAGATTTAGGATGATTTTCTAAGAGAATATGCAAAAATATTATAATATAAGTATCTGGATTTCAAATAATTCCGCTTATTCATATATGTAACCAGTTATTTCGCGTCGCTCTAGAGTCTAGATCGACACTGTTTACGTTTGCGTTTGATAAGAAGCAAACTATGGAAGACCAAACAGGCCAAAAAAACTTATTTTTCAGTGACGAAAATTTCAATGTATTATTAAACTGAGGCTGGCCAGTACCAGATGGGTGACCATTTGTATGAGTTTGGTTTTTAATGTGTATGTGTGTGGGGGGCCAGGCTCCCCAAAATGGGGGGGGGGCAATTTAAAGCAGAATAAAAAAAAATTATTTCAGCGCGTTTGGTCCACCGTAGTCGAAAGGCGGCAAACGTTTTCAAACGGGATCGAAAAAAATGATGCTATTTTTAACACAAAGGGCACAATATTTATCGAATTTTTTTTTTGGTATCGATTCTTCAAAGCATGGCCTATTTAATAATGGTCATGCATTATTCGGCTCCCAAAAAAAAAATTGTTAATTTATTTATCAAAGATTTTAAAATGGCTTTTTTCGTATAAATATTAAAAAAATTTTTTTTTTGTTTTGCTTAACTTAAATTAATTATTTTACTTAACATATTCACCAAATTTCACACTTCAAAACTCAAAAGCGGGATAATTAAACACAATCGAAGTTCTGATATTCAGACGTCAAAATAAGGTATGCAAACAATTTTTTTTTTTTTTTTTTAATCTATAATTCTGTCCCTTACAACAACACAATATGTTTTGTTCAGTTTCAGATGATTATTTTAAGCATATTTGTTCCCACTTCAAAACAAGGGGGGGTTTTGTAAGCAAAAAAATATATATATATAAATATCGTTTATGAAAAATAAGTACACCGTTATAAAGTTCATTCTTCTCTTAATAATCGCTGAAAATTTCGTATTGATCGGATAATTACCTGATTTTTGGTAGATTTTTAAAAAGACGGTCCGTCAAAAAGTACTGACCTGCCCCCCCCCCAGTTTTGGCGGTGCCTAATATATATATATATATATATATATATATATATATATATATTTTTAACAAAGTAATCACCACTACTCAAGGCCCGGAGGCCACTCAAGGATAAGAGTTAATGAGTGTACAGTAGTCAATGGGAAAATGTAATAATTGTTAGTAGTTAAAATTTAGTAAATTGGATTACTTAAGGGGATGACTCATCAAGAACTTCTTCACGTTAGAATTGAAGACAACAATATTGTAGTCAGTTGGAAAGCAGGAAAACAGAACAGAGTTCCACAGGTGTGCAGTTCTAAGAAATAAGCTTCGTTTATGATGAGTGTTTTCATGAAAGTCAGGCCAGGGGGAACCATAGATGGGAGTTCAGATGAGCACTTACTATGAAAATAACGATAAAGCAACCTCTTTCCCACATAAGATGTTGCAAGATCTCTTATGTGGGAATGAGGTTGCAGGAAAGAGAAAAGAGGCATTCCCCACTAGGCTACAAAGTCTATTTTGAACTCTGTCAAGGCAGGATAAGCTGCTTCTAGCAGCTTATCCTGCCCAGATGTGGCAACAGTACTCCATCCTTGGATGTACTTGGCTCTT
Organism: Euprymna scolopes; assembly: GCF_053919585.1. Lineage (NCBI taxonomy): Eukaryota > Metazoa > Mollusca > Cephalopoda > Sepiida > Sepiolidae > Euprymna > Euprymna scolopes. The sequence continues at coordinate 61,807,966 of NC_136506.1, read as the reverse complement.
ATATAGGTAGAGAATTGCATCAACAGTGAGATATTTACTGGAGCGGTAGAACGATCCCATCATTTTTCCAGCAGCCTTGGCAACGGATAACTATATTTATGAATATAATTATGCTCTTACCAGTGCTCTCATGTGTGTGTGCAATTTTGTAGCACATCTTAGAGTTCTATATATTACAATAGAAAAATGCGAGCATGAAAAGTATTATGCTTGAGCTTAAACATGGAAAAGAAAAAGATATTTTAGTAAAAAATATAAATTTATTACTTAAAATATTGCAGCATTAAGAATTGATTATATAATGTTAAAAAATTGAATTAAAAAAAAAAAAATTCTTAATGCTGCAATATTTTAAGTTATAAATTTATTGTATTTTTTACTAGAATATTTTGTCCTTTTCTTTTCCATGTTTAAGCTTAACCATATTACTTTCCATGCTCGCATTTTTAATCCATGATTTTTCCAGGCTTCTAGTAAATTCACTTGTTCTTTGTTTTTTGGCCCCCATAAACATAACATATACATAGGTAAAATAATGTACAGCACTCGTCTGCTTTCATTAGTAGTAGCAACGCTAGTCACTGAAGCAACGTGGTTGCTATGAAAACCAGTCATAAAAAACGTCGCTCACCTCCTTACGAATTTTTACGATTTTGAACATCAGTAAATTCATCATAACTTTTGTTTTATTGAACGAAAATTGAAAAAATTTTTCATAATATAGCTGAGAAGGTGATGTATAAACTGTAATAATTGTTTGAAATTTGGTCAAAAAATGAGTGAGCGGTGAAACTTTAAAGCAGTTCTAAATGAGTAAAACTGCCAATTAACCATTTATTCAAACACTACCGTGTTTGAATGATATATATAATTATTTTCACAGTAAAACAATGTCACAGCTCACAAGAGTCATGACAGCCAACAAACCAGATGTCCAAGACTCTAGTTTTGCCCTCATTTGAGCTTCTCAGTTAGACATATCCGAACTCGGGATTCGAAACCCAAGCCTCTTGCATGTGACGTGAGTACTCTGCCACCTGAGCAAACACGCCACACACAAGAAAGCCTGTTAACTCCCACAGATCAAGTAACCACAGTGATATCCGACTGTGGAAATAATTATATAATCTCTCACATTTTGAAAATTCTATTGGATGGCATCGTCCTAGCAAGTATAAAATTCGTACTTGTGAAACATCGACTTGGGTTATGGCTTGGTTGGATGACCACATCCCTTGTTCAAGATCAAGTAGGTTTTGTCCACAGTCGGATTTCACCAGAGTTTGCTTGATCTGTGTTAGTCAACAAACCAAAGTTAATAAACTGTCGTGGCTCTTGTGAGCTGCGATGTTGTTTGACTGTAGAAATAATTATATAATCTCTGACATTATGAAAATTCTATATATCTAGTATACTATTCAAACTTTAGATCTTATCTTATACTAGCCTGGGTGCCTGGCGTTGCCCGGGGTTTCAGAGGTGTGTGTTGACAAAAAAAAAAAAAAAAAGAGTGGTAGTAAGCAGGCAGGCTTGAACCTGTACCGCAAAGGCGGAAAAGAATGTGACAAAAAAAAAACATGACATCTTTGCCGTTGCATCCATCGCCAAACCGGAAATGGTGAAGGTTTAAATTAAGGCTAATCAATCGAAAAGAGGGGTGACTTTCGAAAATATCAGCAAAAAAAGTGACCCCCTCCTTGTAGAAAAGTGCCTAGTTGAGGATGAAGGAATTAATGTTTTTAGCCAATTTTTTTTATTTGTTGTCCGAAAGGTTGAGCTTCAAAACGATACTGATCTCGTCAAAATCCGTCACCTCTGTCAAGTTTTAGGCATACATACATACATACATACATTTAAACAGACAGGTGAGATTTATATTATAGATGTTTGTCGCCATGCACACTGGAAAATATCACAAAAGAATGAGGTTAATCACTAAAATAGGTGGAAGACACAGAAAATCCATCATGATATCATAAACGGGTAAGACCATAATTTTATGACATCACCCATTCAAAAAGGGGATCGTAGACATTAAGATAAGATCTTTTATGGTGCCAGAAATAATGAAATAACAAAAGATGACAATCATTCATTACAACAGTACATAGATGATTCTCGGGTCATCGGTCATGCGGACAGTGACTGTAATATTAGACAAACACCCTAGACCCAGAGGTGCTAGTGTGTGCGTATTATATATATATATATATAATTTTATTTATTTATTTTTTTATTTTTTTTTTATGGCTTCCTATAACTTGCACGCAAGTCAGTAATCATCTCGTGCATTGTTTTCATAGCTTATACTTTCTTCTCCTATGGCACATTGCCAAACTCTTGCTTGCTTTAATGTTTTCCCCAAAAGCAACTCTTACACCCCCGCCACCATCTTCTTTTACAAAGCTTTCTTTCTAGCATATAATCATTATCCTCTGCTGTGATGTTGTTAAGGGGAGATAAGTAGATATTGTATACATCTGCTCTCACTGTGTATGTGTATTAATGAACAACATGGCAAGTAAATTGTTACACTTTTTGTTTGACAAAGAAGATTAAAATTTACTTTTAAATAAAGTTTCTGTATAATAAACACTTACTCTATATTCATAGAATTGTATAATTACTTCTCATATATCTATGTTTCTTGTCAAGGTGACTTTGATAATTACACATTGAAGAATTATTTTATCATTAATTGGTTATTTATTGAAATTAAAAATGCGATTGTATAAAATGAAATTTTTAAAATCCTATTTTAAATAATTATTATAAAATAAAATGTGATTTATATCAAAATGCCTTTTGGTTTCTTAATGCAGCCATTTTAATATTTGTTACTAGTTCAAAAAAAAAAAAAAGGAATGACTCTTTGAAATTTTAAAGGAATTCTGAAGCATTTAAACTGTTGAATAGAAAGTCATTTCTGGCTTTAAAATTTTGAATCTAAGCTCTGAGGGTGAAGTGTACTGTTTGTATTCCATTCTACAGGTCGTGTGGTATTCTTTCAGTTAACTCATTAACTTATTTTCGATCAGAATCGAGCTGAAAACTTCAAGATAATCTTTACGTTTCAACTAATGTCTTATGTCTGAGTTTTTATTTTTTCAAACACTGAATTTATCAAATTCTATGGCTTATTTGACCAGGCTATATTCAAAACACTAGACCTATTTTTAGAATTTAATGTTTTCTAAATACTTTTTTTAATTTCCTTTTGGAAATTGGCCTGGAGATTCCCAACAAGTAGACAACTGTCAACGTTAACAATAACATTTAGTCTCTATATTTTCTATTGTATCAGTTTTGATAAGCAAGACACGTTTTTTTTTTTTTTTTTTTTTTTTTTTCCTCAAATAAATTGCCTGACTTTCACAACAAGCATTTGTCTAGCTGAAACAACTATCAATAATTTTTCCCCACTCTTTATCTCTGCCTAAACCTAAACTTAGATTCTATGAACAAAGCTTATTTCTTAGAACTGCACGCCTGTGGAACTCTGCTCCATTTTTCTGCTTTCCAACTGACTACAATATGGTCATCTTCAAATCTAACGTGAAGAAGTTCTTGATGAGTCATCCCCTTAAGTAATCCAATTTACCAAATTTCAACTACTAACGATTACTATGATATTGTCCCATTAACTAACGTACACTCATTAATCCTTTATCCTCAAGTGGCCTCTGGTTCTTGATAAGTGACTCCTTTGTAAAAAAAAAAAAAAAAAAAAAATCTTTCAATATTTGAAAAGCCTTATTGTATAATGGATATATATATTTTAATGAAGTTATATTAACTAGCAGCATCACCTGCTCGCTATTGCTTCACAATTTAATCCCCACTCATTACTTGAAATCATTTAAATGAAACTAATCAATACAAAAAAAAAAAAAAAAAAAAAGACAAAACTCCCCCACTTTTTTTTCTCTCATTCACTCATAAAAAGACAAAACTAATTGATAAGAAAGATGAAACAACCCCCCTTTTCTCTTTGTATTCTGTTTTAATATTTTTTACATTTCTGAATTTTTTAGATGAGGATTGATTAATCATATTTTGATTTTTCAGACTACTATTCTCATCTTGAATGTAATTTTTACAACATTTCGATCGATTTAACCTCCGGCCTTCTTCAGATGTATTTTGTCAAACTCTGAAATCTGCATGGAATTTCGAATTTAATTCATGGGGATAGCATGCTCTGGTATCGTCAGCCATAACTAAGAAGTAATTTGCAATTGGAGTTTTGGTCGCCCATACTGAGTATTGAACCTCCAACTTTCAGAAGAAACTCACTTTTACAACTAACCACTGCACCACAGGTCCTTGCAAACAGTTCTAGTACAAATTTTAGGAACCTTAAACCTATTTTATTTCTAGATGTAAATATTGCTGTTTATATATATTAAATGAAAGATAAGGAATGAAAGTTATATATGACTTTATTATATCAGAACAATAAGGAGAACTTAAAGAAAAAAAACCTTTTTGATGCTAAATGCTTTTCATCAGAAGAGGAGAAAGGCCGGAATTATGCAAAATGCAAACATAGAAAAAAAAAAAAGATTAATAACACTTAGAAATGAGAATAAAGGAATAGGATAATATGGCAAATAGTAATTAAAAGTAGGTAATGTACATATTTTATTACTTTCACAAGATGTTTTCAGAGAGAAAAATTACTCTTGAATACTGTCTTAATGTTATATGGATTCTTTGAATTTTTTTCTGACAAGCTTTTCATGTATGGTATACAAACAGTGATGAGTTTTCTGGTGGTGTCCTTTGGTGTCTGGTCCAGATTTGGAGCTAATGTCATGCTCTCTGGATATTTGTTTTGGTGCAAAGTATCTCTTAAACTGCCCATCTCCTCTTAATATGCATTGCTGTTACTACATAATACTTTTGTTTGGTGTTGTAGGCAATGTACGGTTCTTTTCTTTACATTATATGAATGGTGGGAGTCGAAGTTTAAGTCCTGGTCAATGAAAGTTGGCTTTCGGTTTCAAGATGACATAAACCTCTGACCAGTGTGAGTTATCGGCACATCTAGAAACGATAATTTATGTTCTTTTTCCATTGTTTTGTAAACTATATAGATGGACAGATAGAGTTTACATGGTCCAGTAAAATTTGAACATCTTTTTGGTGGGGCCAGAGTATGAATGTGTCATCCACATGTCTCAGCCACATTCTTGGCTTTAGTGGTGTTGATTCTAACACCATTTCCTTCTGGAAAAATGGTGGCATCTTTCTATCGATCCAGTAGATATCTCACTGCTGATGCAGGTCTCTATCTATATAAGAGCCAGGTACATCCAAAGATGGAGTACTGTTGCCACATCTGGGCAGGAGCTGCTAGAAAGACCTTATCCTGCCTTGATAGTTCAAAATAGACTTCGTAGCCTAGTAGGGGATGCCCTTTTTTCTCTTTCTTGCGACCTCTTTTTTACAGAAGAGGCATTGTGAGTCTGTCTCTGTTTTATTTTTATAGCAAGTGCTCGTCTGAGCTTCAATCTATGGTCCCCCCCTCACCAAACTTTCACGAGAAACACTCGTCTAGCTGAAAACACTATCAATAATTTCCCCCACTCTTTATCTGTGCCTAAACCTAAACGTAGATTCCATGAATAAAGTTTCTTTCTTAGAACTGCACACCTGTAGAACTATCTATTTGCCTGCTTTCCAGCTGACTACAATATGATTGTCTTCAAGTCCAATGTAAACAAGTTCTTGATGAGCCATTTCACTTAAGTTAACAAATTTACCGAATTTCCATTACTAACAATTACTATATTGTCCAATTGCCTACTGCACATTCTTTAACCCTTATCCTCGAATGGCCTCTGGTGATGCCTATGTAAAAAAAAAAAAAAAAAAAGTATTCCAGATATACATTGCCATTACTGGGGACAACTGTGATCCCATCACCAAACTTTCTTTCTGCCTATATATATATATATATATATATAATCGGATCCACCATGAAATATGTACTTCCTACACAGAAGGTCAACTTCTCCATCATATTATAATTAGAATGCGAGTGCATTTCTTCATCTGAAGTCAACTTATCCCGTACCACCACTAGTCTCGTCAGTGGATACTTTTGTAAACAAACTCACTATATCTGGACTTACCGTCTGGTTAGAATGATTATTTCCACAAAGTGAGCTGGATTCTTGACATACAAGAGATTTTTTGCCTATGATTGGTTTATCTAGCAAAAATAGGCTCAATGGATATCATGCTTAACCTCGAATGCTGATAATATTTTTGTATCTTATTAAAAGTGAAAGACATTTCTTTTTATTATCATCAGTTATTAAGATTAAGCTTTTCCTCCTTTGCGCATTAAATTTGCATATTTGATTATCGAAGCGAGCCAGACACACTGATGTTCACTTTTGTTATGTACTAGCTGGCTGTTATTGCTTCACAAAGTTCGTTACTTGAAATACTTGAAACCAAAATTTTTTAAACATTTCATTAATGACTTTCTTGTAAACACAAGACTAAAACTTTTGGATTTATTTATATAAATATTATCATCTTGATAATGTTGAGACAAATTTATTTTTTAAAATAAGTCCTTAATGAAATCAGAAGAAAGATTATTTCATGGTTCTTGCTTAAACACCACCCTGTGCTGTGGCTAAATAGACCAAACCAGCGACGATATACATTCACATTAGACCCTCTGCATAATCATACTGGTGTTTGAGATGTACCAGCAATCTCTTATCGCATTGTGTTCTGCAGTCCTGAACGTGTTGCCTCAGAATTGTGTGAATGAACATATATCCCTTTCACATTTTCAGAATTCTGTATTGCCCAACTATCATGATATTCCTAAGTTTTAGGCATTCTCTAATTAGCTTTGTATCCTCTGTTTATTGCTAGCGATTTTATGACCATGGCTCAATTAAAAAAAAAAAAATCGCTCATGGAATGTGCAGGCTAAATGTCAAAATAAAGGAAGCAAAAGTTACAGGGTTACCAAAAGTAAACTCGTGATCCACATTTTACTTTCCTTATATATATATATATATATATATATATATATATATATATATGTCATCATAACAATGCAAATTGCAATACCTTCTGATCCATTAAGGTGGAATGAAAAATAAGAGGTATTACTTTTGGAATCTCTCTCTCTCTCTCTCTCTCCTTCTCTCTCTCTCTCTCCTTCTCTCTCTCATATATATATATATATATATATATATATATATATATAATCTCAAACTAGAATAATACTTGCTCCAGGACAGGTAAAATTAATTTCCCTCACAAAAAGTTTTGCATTATATATATGTTCCCTTCTGAAGATTAAAATAAAGATATAATGTTGCTAAACTATATATCTAGAATCCTTATTCAAATGTTGATCAAAATCCATTACATGATTTTCATTCTACAAAATATCTAAAATTTAAGACTTGGAAGTTTAAGAATGTTGTTTCAAAATTTAATTTGCATATGAGAGGAATGGTTGTGATAAGAACGATGAATTGTGGAGCAGAACGGGTCTAGTGTATGATGAAGAGAACACGTCAGAAGTTTAGAAGTCATACATGTCAATTTCTTTTCTTTTTAGATTACAAGCAATTTTCAACAAGTGATGCGGTCATGTCAAGAGTTGGACTATTTGAGAGTTGTCATGTTATGAAGACGTTTTAATTATGGGACGAGAATTGGATTTTTTATAGTTGCCATGTTATGGAGAATTTTAGAATTTAGGATTCGAGAATCAGACTTTTTGAGAAATGCCATCATTTTATGAAGAAGACAATATTTATACGAGTCAGACATTTTTTTTGCATTTGAAAGTCAAAGAGAATATGGAGGGCTAGCTGTGTCTGGTTGCGTATCGAGGGCTAGAGATATGAAATGATCTTTAAAAATCATGGGGTGGTTGGTTTCAAAATATAATTTGCATATGAGAGGAATGGCTAAGATAAGGAGGACTAATTGTGAAGAACAGGTTGAGTGTTTAGCAACGAAGAGAACACATTGAAAGTTTAGAAGTCATTCATGTATTGTCAATATTTTTTTTCATTCTAGATTACGAAGAAGAAATTAAAATTCAGAGAATCTTGCTTAATTGATGTCTTATAACTATGGATCAAATTTAATACTAATCTGAAACATTTGGAATTTTTTAAATGGGAGCTTGTAACTATATTATGCTCCCAAAAAATCCTTAAAAATATCCCAAAGAAATTGAAATTAATTCCTATTGTTAAAATTTGATAAAAACCAAAGGTATCTGAATTTTCACTAGCTTTTCCACCCAGTTTTTACCCCATTTGTGTAAAACTAAGAGTAAATATAGCCAAAATTACCCACATTTACAGTTGTTCCAAATTTCATAATGATCGGTTGATTAATTTAGGAGTTAACCTCGTTCATACACATGCCTAACTTTATATAAGGATAAAACAGCTGATGTATATTATCGGCAGAATCTTCCCCCTTACTCCGACACTGGAACTGGCCAGTCAGCACTCTGGTGGTCTTCATTCTTATTGTTGGTCTAAAATGTGGTCGTAAAACATTAAAGTTGCTTTCCATGGCAACATTAAAATTTAAAAAAATAAATAAAATAAAAACATTAGTGTGCATATGTCTTGAAAATACATTTTTTAAAAAAATTGTCAAACTTCCACTTATTTTTTTTTTAATTTAAAATGGCTAATTCTGTATTTTTTTGAAGAGTGGAAAGAAAATGAATTCGTTTTGTTTGTTTATTTACAAATATCATAGATTTAATGAGGTGGTGTGTTTTTGTGTGTAGGGATGGTACTGATATTACTAGATTACCTACTACTTGGTCACAATGTCCTGTGCTCGTTATTCTATGAATGGTGGTTTACTTACTCAAGGGAAATAACTCATTGCTATTCTTGAACAAACACCTTTTTGTAGGAACTTGATATGTGACTGCTGCTAAAAGTCCCCAACCTCCTCTCCCCCCTTTGACATAGTTTTTATTATCACTCAGACTGCACAGCCGATGATGAAGGGAATGTTGTTTCTTTTCTAAAAGTTTGGTTAGAGTGAAATTTAGTTTGTAGTGTCTTTTTTTTTTTTTTTTTTTTTTAATTCTAAATACAGTGACTGCTATTATGTAGTCAATTGGTGACCAACCCCAATGTCTGTAAAGGAATTAAATTTCAATTTTGCAGTATGGAACAGAACATCAGTACCTTACAGGTTAGATAAGTTTTGTACTATTTTCATTATTCCTCTCTGGGCTAACACCCATCTGATTTTAATTCTAACTCTTCACTCTAAATAATGTGTCTCTTATTCCTTACTTCAAAATTCCTCCCTTTTTCTGTTTCCTAAAAAGAATAACTTTTCTAAAATTTTAGTTAAACTTTTTCCAAAGTTTTTGTTTTTGATTGTCACAACTAGGATGAAGTAATATTTATTTGTCTTACTTTTTTGAGGTGGTGCTATAAATAGAAATTGGTGATATTTTTTAATTCTGTCACTTTGGAGATTTTTTTTTCTTCTGCTTTATCTTTATTCTCATAATAAAGAAAAAAATTTTTTTTATTTTCCCCTCTTTTTGAAAAATAAATTTTCTGTTATCAAGATTAACCTCACTAAAGAGAACTTACTTTTTCATTGATATTTTTATTACGAAAACTTGTTTTTATCAAACATTTTAGTGGAAAGTTTTTTCTGAAATATAGTTTATTTTTTACTTAGAAGTTAGAATTAACCCTTGGTTTTATTAGTTCCTTTTAATTTTTTATTTTAAATATACTCTTTTATTTCACTGCTAATTTCCGTGTTATTTATTTTCTTAGCATAACTTTTCAGAATTTACCGTTCTTGTTAAGAATTTTTATATAACCTAGTTATGTTTATATATAATTCGAAAGTTATCTTTCTCTGTTGGTTTCATACGTTCCCTGTGTACTTTCCCCTCCTCCCCAAGTCATATGCTCATGATGAATCACCCCGACTTCTCCCCTAGATGATTTGCAGGGCACATGATTTAGACTAGCAGTATTTTCCAAGTAAAATCCAGAAAAACTTATACAAAATATTAGTTTCTGTCCATGTTTCTCAGTCATTGGGCTGGAATCAAAGTGTAGAATCTGATCTGTTATTATTTGGCAAAGAAGTCCCTCTAGACTGAGGCAATTTAAAATTTTGTCACAATCCAGAGGGACCCTTATTTGAGGAGAGCTGGGTTTTTTTCCACATTAAAACCAACATCATGTCTAACTCTGCTCTTGTAGAGAAGCAAGTAAATAAGTACTAGTTTTCTGTTTATTTACTCCACAGACCCCAAAATTATTTAGTTGAAAACATTATTAGCCTAACAAATAGATCAGAGTATGGGATCGGCTATACCGTTTTTAAATTTTATCAATTATACAGTGTTCAATTATGCTTTAATACTGTTGGGAAAGATAAAAACCCTCTATCCACTTGAGCCATAAGTAAAATAATGATTAGTTTTTAACTGATATACAATTAATTGTTGAAGGTAAGTATTGTATTTTGCCATCAAATGACCCCAAATAGGTTGATATGCCATAAAGCAACCAAAGCAAGTCATATACTCACTATGAATCCTTGTCCTTAGAATAATTTATATCATCGATGATTGTAATTAGTAGTGAAACCTGCCATTTGACACTGATTGACTAATGTAAACATGGCTCATTGATTTTCTGCCATTTTAAAACAATTTTAAATATAATTATATTTAATCAATTATTACTTATTTATATAATTATCTAATTATAATAAATCAATTATTACTTAAACATGTTTGCTTTATGGGGAATCATTACTTTCCCATGAATAATTTACAAAGGGATTATTGATGTGCATTTTAGTGAATTTTTACCAAAGAAATGTTAGGGATGTATTTTTTAAAGGTTGTTATAACCTTTTACTTGACATAGATACTTCCTTTTGGATAAGAGTAAAAGGTAGTACCTGTTTTGATGCTATACTTAATCTTTTCTACCCTCGATCAGTGAAAGAAAAATTCTTCTAGACTCGAGAATTTTTTTTTCTCCTCAATTTAGTTCCCCTTGTTGGGAGCTGGATTTTTTCCACATTAAAAACTAACCTTTTGTCTAACCTCTGTCCTCGTCAGACGGCAAGTAAATAGGGATTTAGACAGGTACTTCAACTAGTAGAATATAAAATACAAAAAATATTTGCTCTTTGTATATTTGAATATCTGGTTTTTATTTCATTTGTTTGTATACATAATTTACGTAAGAATTTACTATTTTGTTTATCTTTTTTTTAAATGTTTGATGTCAAAGTTTTGCGGTTTTGTTTCAGAATTTTTAGATGAGGAAAGATAATTTGTATTTGAATTATTCAAACTACTATTATCATCGTGATTATTATTTTCATAATTTTTCAGCCGATCTAATATAGGTCTTTAGTAAAAAATATACATCTAAACAGGATTAGGTTTAAAATTCGTTGAATTTATACTAAAATTGTTCATATGGCTCCATGGCAGAACGGATAAAGGCATTGGTTTTCAATCAGTTCTGAGTGATATTTTCTGGATGTTGAAAGTGTCTTTCATTCATTATGTATGAATCAGATGATTCTATTGTTGGTATTGGTTTTCCTTAATATCTTTCTAGTTAGTATTTTGTTCTAGAAAGATATCTGGTATACATGGAAGGGACTATGTGAAGGTTGCCAACATCCTAAGTGAAAGTGTTTCTATGGAATGAACTAGCTTCTAATTTGGCATACCCAGGTTGTCAGTCTCTGTCATTAACTACCTAGTCTCTATACTATAGATACCTCAAAACAGCATAATTAGTTATTAACACTTCTATATAGCCATGACAGAATGAGAATAATCTACCCCCATGGATTATATAAAGTATTCAATTTAAAATTCTGGGTTTAACAAAAGATTTTCAAATTAAAAAAAGATGTACTTAAAGAAAGTAGATTATATTGATTGAAACGTGAAAATAACCAAAATGAAAATAATAGTAATAGAACAATAGTTCAAAATTCTTTTCTTTTTTAATAAAATTTGCTTCAAACAAGGCATTTGTTGTAAGGAGATAAGAACACAGACAATAACCATATATCTTATAACTTTTCAATATTTTTATTTTTTATACAGGATTTTATTTTTATTTTTTTTATCAAATTTCAACCAATGAAAATATTCCCGCTATAGTAAAAATAACGTATGTCCTCAAATAGTGTATACACTCTTTGAATATTTATTATAGGAAATGGTTTTCAATAATAATTTTCTATCTTTAAGATCTTTAGAAACTTTTTTCTAAGAAATATTTTTTTTTAAAATTCCTGTTCATTCAGTGAGAAAAGTCTTTCTCATATGACCTTCTGGAACTTGGCAACCTTCAACTCACTGCCCTAGAATTGATTTTAAGTGCAGTTTATTTAACAGTTCTTTTTTGTATTGAGTTTTATCTATATTAAAATAAGAAACAATTGAATTTACTATGAAAAAACTCTTTTACAAATTGGATCCTTATATTGTCTGTGGTGTGTATATTTTAATTTTTTTTCTCCATAATTACAAATTTGTTTTTGTTATTAATTTGTACAAACACATTGTAAATAAAAAAGAATGAAGACATTTTTTTTTTTTTTAAATACAGTAAATAAAAAAAGAAACATTTCACTAATATTCATTGGACAAAAGTTTCTCTTTATTTTTCTTAAGAGAAATAGACTACACTCTAAAACCTCACTTGGGCAACTAGTCTAGAAGAGATACAACTTTGAAGTAAATCTTTAGCATTTAACTTACCTGATCCACTTGAAATAAATCATGTGTGGAGTTCTTTCATACTATATATATATATAGAGTAAAAAAAAAAAATATGGACGAAAACGACTATGGAACTTTCTTAAACAAATTCGACTGAGATATCTAAAGACCAAATGAAAAATGAAGAAATTACAAAAAAAAAAGACGATTAAGCAGAAACACTTTGTGCTGTTCAACAATGTCTGTTTAACTACAGGGTGCCCCACCCCCAAAAAACGGGCCCAACTTCTATTTAGTTTCTTAGTGTTTTGTCCGAATGAAATGAAACTTTGGTCATAACTAGTTTATTATATTCAAACATCAAAACACTAGGGTCTTTGGCCTTTTTTTCTCCGTTGACTGTAAAATGATCAGAAAAACAATTGAATGTCCTCTGTTTTTTTTTTTTTGGGGGGGGGGTCACCCTGTATACATACATGTATATGTAAAAGGAACTTTGTGTATGCGAGTCCGTTTCCTATGGACTCCAAAACGGCCAGGCCAATTTTTATGAAATTTCACATGAAGGTACTTTATATGCCTGGCAGTGTTCTTAGATAGTTTTGTATTAGAATGTCATTGATAATTATCGATAATCAAAAATTGTGATGAAAAAAAAGTAACAAGCGATTTTGACCAAAGTTAACACCTTACACAGCCTAACATCACAAGTACATTTGAGAAACAAAAAAAAATCCAAAATTTTGCATTAAATTTATGTGAAACTGATCCTCCACTCTAAATATTAAATTGTATTGGGAGGAGGGTTCAAGGTGTTTCGAAAAAAGTAGAATTATTTTATGGGGGCAAGGGCGATTTAGACGAGTGTGTTAATCTCCATAATACAGTAAGAACAATAATAATATTAATAATACTTGATTTTTGGTGTCCCGACAAAAGGAGGGTGGACTTATAAATTTACCCTTGTCCATTTGTCTGTCCACACTTTTCTCAATAACTACGTCTTGGAATTTTTTGAAATTTTGCACAAACATTAAACATGATATGAGTAAAAAAACGTAACAGAACGGATTTTCCAGGAAAGCTCTGATTGCACCCTTAGGGGTGCCTTTCAGGTCAAAATGGCTAAAATGGACACTTTTATGCTTATTAAAAATAAATTGATGACTTGGATTTTTATAAAACTTTCTTAAAAGTTGTAACTAACTGATTTCTATATAATGTTGTTTGTCTATACTTAGCAATAACTCTTGGGTGTGCCCCAGGAGCTCTTTAGGGCTAATAAAAGCACTCCATTTTTGGGACTATTTTACCATATCTGTCCAAAGTTTTCTGTGTATGTCTTTAGCAGTTTTGCATGGTGCTAAACTCAAAGTTAAATATGTTAAGGCCTTGGGGACTTTTTGGGCTAAATGATTGACTTAGTCATTTCTTTTTTTTTTTGCATGATGCAGAACTTAAATTTACATATGTTAAGGTCTAAAACTGCACCATTTGTTCATTTTCACCAGGATTTGACGTCCCCTGGGGGCTTTTAGAGCTAAATGAGAGTAGGGGCAATGCTGAACTTGGTCATTTTTTTTATGCCTCGTTCACTGTGCACTCACGGGGGAACATGCATGCTACACTGGCTATATATTAAAAACTCTAGTTCTACAAAGAAAATAATTGTAAACTGACATTGCATTAAAATATAACTTTAGACATGAAACAAAAATTAATTTTAAAAAACTTGTTAGAAATTAATTTTTGATTTCTCAAACAAATTTTAAATTTCCTTAAAATAATTTTAAAAAGTATTTAAGTACCTACTTTAACTGCAAATTTTCATTGTCTTTGACAATAGTCAGTGTACGTGTCATTTTTCAGTAAAAAAGAAAATTTAAATATTGAACTGTTAAACAGTTTTAATAATAACTAAGAATCATCTTTTGATTTTATTACTTTCTATCTCCATCCATATCCACCTTTACATCTGTTGATATTTCTTTTTACAACCGGTTTACAAACTTGAAATCTCAAAATCAAAGATCTGATGCCAGAACTGCGAAAATCTTTAAATTCACTAATTCGTTGACACTAAAATGTTCAGTTGTGTTTGCTATCACATATTTTGCCCAGGTTTCGATTTTTGAGGGCAAAAGCCCATCAGACAATTAAAGAGAACAAAAGCCCAGCAGCATAAAATAACTGAATATAATTTGTCATAATGTAATTATCAATGATGTTTGTTAGTATTTTTTCATGACAAAAATGTTTATTTTTTAAAACATTTTATGGAAATCATAAAATCAATTTAAAATTTTGCATATTGTATCTTGATATGATCTATAACTTTTAGTTTTACAGGTAGTTTAAAAAACATCATTTCATCATTAGTAGTAGCAATAGAAAATTCAGTTTAAAAAAAAATATTACAAGAATCATTTTTAGAATCTGAAATAAAGCTCAAATTTTACCGATTTTGATATTCCAAAAAGCTCAGATTTTTCTGATTCCGACACTAATAGATATCATTAGGGAGTGCTCGATAATAACAATAGAACATATCCATTATATAGTTATCTTATTGAATTTTCAAAATTAGGCCCAAATAGCAACCAGTTTGACATAACTTGATCCAAACTAGCTTTTTTTTTTTTTTTTTTTTTTTTTTTTTCATTCCATTATCTTATTGACGAGCTATTTCATTTAGCTTCAGTTTTTTGCTTTTTCTGAGAATTTTAGCTAAGAAAAGTATTAAAGTGGACAAATTTTTATTTTCATACGGAAACAGATTAAGGGAAGCTATTGCTTTGAATTCTCTCCTTTGACTTATTCAAAAACATCTCTTCAATGTAGCCGCTTTCAGCCTCAGTCACCACCTCGATACGGATCTGGAACTGGGAGCATGCCTTTGCCACAAGCTCTGGTGGGAGCTCGGTGAATACTCGACAGATGGCGGCGATCAGGCTGGCTTTGGTGTTGTGGGAGGTCATGTTGGTGATGTTTTTGATGTATGATCAAACAAAGTAGTTCAGCGGCTTCAGGCCAGTGAGAGAAGGGTACAAAGTCATAGCACTTCTTCTGTAGCCAAGCCTGGGTCTCTTTGGAGTTGTGGGCCAATGCCGAGTTTTGCTGCCACACCCAGTGGTACTACTATGAGTTGCCACCTGATTGCATCAGGGGATCATCACACTCTTCAGCACATCTAGATACATTTTGGTGCTGACTTTCAAGCCGACTCCAAAGATATGAGGTGGCATTATGTGTCCTCGCTTGAAACCACACCAAAGACCATAACCGTGGTTGGAAACTTCACTGAACTGTGCCCTCAAGCGTTGAACCATCTGGATTTGCATTTTGAGGGTGCTGGCAATGGTTCTCTTGTCATCATTTGGATAGGTAGAGAGCATGAGTTGTACAGTGGCATAGTAGAAAGCTCCTATAACTCTTGGGATTTGTACACAACTGGCCAACTAGTAGCTGGTCTGCAACAAAAAAAGAAAACTGGTTTTCATCAAATGGAAATTGAATCATGTCATCTTTTCTAAGGTGACAATTTTATCATTCTACCCTGTAAATTAACTGATAGAACGATCTGTTACATGTGAAAATGTAATTTTCTTGCTTTGAATGTATGAAGTGCATATATAAAAAAAAGGAAATGCATATAAATGATTAAAAAAAACACAAATGCAAATAAATGATGAAAAAAAAACCACAAATGCAAATAAATGATGAAAAAAAACACAAATGCATATAAATGATGAAAAACAAATGCAAATAAATGATGAAAAAAAAACAAATGCATATAAATGATGAAATAAAAACACAAATGCATATAAATGATGAAAAACAAATGCAAATAAATGAAAAAAAACAAATGCATATAAATGAAAAAAAACACAAATGCATATAAATGATGAAATAAAAACAAATGCATATAAATGATGAAAAAAAAACACAAATGCAAATAAATGATAAAAAAAAACACAAATGCAAATAAATGATGAAAAAAAAACACAAATGCATATAAATGATGAAATAAAAACACAAATGCATATAAATGATGAAAAAAAACACAAATGCATATAAATGATGAAAAAAAATACAAATGCAAATAAATGATGAAAAAAAAACACAAATGCATATAAATGATGAAAAAAAAACACAAATGCAAATAAATGATGAAAAAAAACACAAATGCATATAAATGATGAAAAAAAACACAAATGCATATAAATGATGAAAAACACAAATGCATATAAATGATGAAAAAAAAACACAAATGCATATAAATGATGAAAAAAAACACAAATGCAAATAAATGATGAAAAAAAAACACAAATGCATATAAATGATGAAAAAAAACACAAATGCAAATAAATGATGAAAAAAAAACACAAATGCATATAAATGATGAAATAAAAACACAAATGCATATAAATGATGAAAAAAAACACAAATGCATATAAATGATGAAAAAAAACACAAATGCATATAAATGATGAAAAAAAACACAAATGCATATAAATGATGAAAAAAAAAACACAAATGCATATAAATGATGAAAAAAAAAACACAAATGCATATAAATGATGAAAAAAAACACAAATGCAAATAAATGATGAAAAAAAAAACACAAATGCATATAAATGATGAAATAAAAACACAAATGCATATAAATGAAAAAAAAAAAGAAAAGATTACTGCAAAATTCATGAGATATTAGAGTGATGATAGTCTCTAGAGGCTCGTTCCAGCAAGTGGCCATGTGGATTTCCAGCACACCTTAGCTATCATCTGAGGCAATGCTATGTTCATTATAATGTCGTCCTGCAATGTCTAAGTCTTGATCGAAAAAAAAAAAAAGCAGAACATTTGTTCTTTTGTGCATTGTTTCAAAAAGTATATTTCATTTCTTACATCTGAAATAAAAAATCAGTAAGGGTAAAAAGTAAACTTGACTCAAATGCGTTACTACAGCATGTTTCTTTTCTGAACAAATCATTACACTTTCGTTCTATTTTTAGTTTACTTAAATTATTTCTGAATATCAAAGATTGACCTAAGGTAGGTAACTCTTCAAGGTTTTAAGGGATGTAATTTGATCTCTCATAACTAATGGTACTCAGCTCGACTCCAAGTTATGAAACGTTCACAGCAAAAACTCGTCTAGCTACAACCACTGCAAAGAACTTTCCTGTCTTTGTGTACCTAAAACCAAACAATTTCCATGGAAAAGGTTTCTAAGAACTTCCCATCCGTGTGGAATTCAACTCTGTAGGGCTGACTGCAACATGATTGTTAACAAACAATATGATTTAAATAAGGACACCATTCGGTACACATTTAGTTACTTTCCACTGCAGCTAGAAGGTGGGAATAGTAAGCTCTTGTGGGGAGGAGATGTGACATGTATGAATGAACCTATTAGCATTCCAATGAGAGTGCCTAAGGCGGTCAAAAATAAAACCTTCCCTACTCTCAAGAGAGGAGATAATACCTTCTAGGACAAAGCTGGACAACACCTCACTCCAACAAAAGAGCTCCAGGTCAGTTTCTAGATTGTCTGAATGATTGCCAAAAACGCCATTCTATAATTAATAACATAAGAATTTTACATTTAGAAAAAAAAAATTCTTTTTTTTTTTTTTTTGTATTAATATGATTGATATTCTAAAGTGACTTGATTTTAGTTGAAAATTGCGAAAAAGAGTATTTCCTGGTTGAATTAGTCATGAACTTTTGGGACAGAATCAGCTGTTGAACTTTTGAACTTTACACATCTGCTGCTGCCAAGTCCCAGAAGGTTAATTGATTAAAATCTATGGACAAATAGCCTCATTTTCTTTTCAATTAGAATAGTTTTAATTCATTTATTTTAACTCTACACAAAATCTATATTGTGACATTCCTTCCATCTGATAGTTATAAGAAGGCTTAATTCATTGGGATCAGAAGGAAATTGAATTTTCTATTTTCAGAATTATTGAATGTCTTTTGTGGAGATAATTTTATTAAAAGCCGAATACATAAGCGTTTTTATTTTTATTTTTCGCCTTTTTGTCTCTAAGGTTAGACATTTTGTGAATGACTTCCAACTTCTGTCTGTTGCTATTTTGTTTGTGCCGCTCACCAAGATCAGCTCATCATCAACTGATCCCGCCTCCATGTCTTATGCGGCCTACAGTGTTGCTTTGAACCATCAACATTGATGTGGAACATATTTCAGAGAGTTTTGAATGGCTGACAGTAGGTGATGTAGCCATACTAGTTAAGAAGTTGTTATGCAGCTCAGTTTCTCCTATCATCGTGTAAGTTGGCATGTGATAGTATAAATGTGGTAGACTAACAGACAGTGTCCATATGTTTGTGTGTTTTATATAATGTGAAAGTATGTGCATGAACTTGTGTTTGTGAATGTTTCTGTTGCATATTCCTTGACTTAATTGGCAAGACTATTTTTTAAAACACATTCTTACATCAGTAAGCAATTGGAAAAAAGAAAGTAATTTGTGTGTTGGATTTTTATATTATACACAAAATTTGGAGGTGAATATTTCTGTGTTTGTGATTGGCTGAAAGTGGCTATTTAAATTTTGTCAAATCGAGAGTTGATACTTTTAAGCAACATCTGTTGCTGCTGCTTTCTGTACATGTATGTTTAAAATGATCCTTCTGCTTAATATTATAAGAAGGCATTTGCAAAAACTGATTAAAAAAAAAAATCAATTGAAACATTTGTTTAAATTGCAAGTTTAAATTAGGTCTATTTTGGCACATCTGGATTTTCATTTACTGTTGCAGTCCGTAGGAGGCAGTAACTATCTTCAGAGATCTCTTCCAAACCATAATTGAATTTTATATTTAAAAAAAAGAGTAAAACTTGTCTTTCTTAAAATTAAGTAACCACTTCTCGTGCATCTGAGTATGTGATTTACATTTTAAAAATAGAATGAATTGCTTTGTGACTGGAATCTGGAAGCATTTAAACTGTCAAATAGAAAGTAATTTCTGAGTGATATGAAACAAGGAGAAAGAAGCATCCCTAGTAGAAGTTTGTGTCCCAATGATGCTCAGTTAAACATAAGAGAGGAAAAAGATAACGAAATACGAACGTCTTATGTATGACATGAAAAAAGAACTGAAATCTTACAAAGATCTCTATCATTTCAGTAATTATAGGAGCAACTAGACTCCTGAAAAATAATTTCAAGAACTACATGCCAAACATACCTGGTGTACCAAGTGTAAGAGAGTTTCAAACAATTGCACTTAAAGGGATGTCAGATTCTTAAAAAGATTTCTCGGTTGGAATATATAAGATAGCGGGTGCCCCATCCTCAGCTTGAACAAACTAATAAGAAAATTTTTTAAAAATTAAAAATTCTTAACAAATCTTTGTATTAAAAGATTGAAAGTTTTTGAAGAAGCTACATACAATCGATAATTTTAGAGAGATTGAAACCACATTACCTTAACAAAATTAGGTTTGTAATAATTAGGTTCAGTTAATAATTCAATGACCAAGTAAAACCGTCCTAATTAAATTTAGTTTCAATATTTTTATGTAGTAAAATAAAACGAATAATTTGGTAAAATAAAAAGCTGTGTAGATTAATAATAAATAAAATTTTAAGAAAAGGTGAAACAAATTTCTCTCACTCTTTTCCTACATGGCAGCTAAAGTATTTTTTTTTTTTCTCTAAAATCATTGAATTGAAAAATGAAAGTAAAAGCCTCCTGGTTAATATCGGGTAGATGCAGTTAGTACATTTATAACTTATTCGCATGCTGTTTGCTTCAACACCGACTCTCTGCAACAAAATTAATCTAATTGGGAAGAAAGCGAAAAATGTTGCCCTTACATATCTTTTGTAAATGTCACAGACATTAATTATGTCTGACTATATCTCTTCTCATCGTTATAACTTGTAATTTGGTCAATAGCATGACCTCTTAATTTCTTTTCTGATAAATTGGCTTCCTACATTTCTATTACTGCAGCAGCTGCTATTGTATTTAACTACTTATTTCATTTAAGAACTTTTCCTCCTCCTCCCTCTCTCTCTTATCTATTTTCTGTCTATAATTAATAAAATAGACTACTTTTCCTATCTAGAATAAAACATAATAAAACTGACGCCATATACAAAATTCAATATGGCCACACTACTTGCCAATACCTGATGTAAGATTTGTGGATATTATCGGTCGATTTTATTTATTATAATAAATTCCACTAATAATTTCTAGGAGAGTCACTTTCCCATACAAGTCATATTTACAGGCGGTAGCAGGATAGTTACTCACTAATTATTTTTTCCTCTCACTCCCCTCAACAATAACAATTATGTTATGAAAAGGGTGGTAGTCAAGGACTTCCATTCTTCATTCTCACAACATTTCCAAATTTCAAATAATAAACATCCTATGTTGGTCGCCAAAATTATTTCATATATGATGCACATTACATATTTTTCTTTGTATGTGTACTGTATTCATGTGCTTATCAGTTAGAAGTACTTATGTAGAATGTGGACAATGCCAAAATAATGTTATTTAGAAACCCATTCTTAACAGGAGGAGGTGAGAGCTTTTTGTACCTATTATGTATTTTCAATTAACATTTTAATGTACAAACATCATATAAAGTTAACTTGAATATCATAGCTAAAAAATAGCACAGTCAGTATTCTATATAAAATCGCCACAAAACAGTAGTGCTCATCAGTGCCATGAAATGACAATAACCACCTTAAAGGAGCAATGGCTACTGTGGATGACAATTCTGGACAACTGAAGACAGACGATATGCCTGCCAATGCCCACCCATTAAGAAATAATAGTAACCACCCGAAAAGAAGACTGATCACCACTTATCCCCAATCACTGTCATAACTGCCAGTGACTAGCAGTGCCCGCCACTGGATGATAGTACCTAACAATCAAAGACAAGTGATTTCATAGTAGTCCAATGAGGCCCGATGTGGTCATGATAGATAGTGACCAACAATGACTGATAGTTGCAGAAAAAAGCTCTACCCGCATTAAACACCAATGACAACCAGTGCTCGCCATTGAAGACAGTTTCATTTTGAAGCAGTCCAATAGAAACAGATACTGATTATGATCGAAAATGAACACTAGGAACCGACAGTGGCAGTTGTAAAAATAACTAGTTTCCACCAGTAAATGCAAGTAACTGTCCCAAACCAGCACTAATCACCAGTAACCACCAGTGCTGACAATGACAGTCTGTGGCTTCTGCTAGCTGTCACTTCTAGACAATGCCCGACAATGAAAGTTAGATGATTTAATTTGGGCCACAACTGACAACCGTAGTTTAATTTTTTTTCAGGGTGGTAGGGGTCCTTTGCCAGATCTGTTCAAGCTTTGTCATACTTCCATTGGGCAACGCCGGTACATGGATGCTGCTAATCTTTATTTTTATAAAGTAATAGGGTTCGTGTGTTTCTGTCTGTGTGTACAGCTCTCCATCATCAACGAAATATAAAGGAGGTTAGAGGGTAGATCTCTCCTGGTAGAGAAACATTAGAACCCATTTTAGGATGTTTCTGTTATAGGAGACATAAGAATCTTTGCCTAATTTCTTTATATACTATTCTACAAACCACCCCCATATCGAATGACTTATGCTCATTTGCATATCACATTATATTAAATCTCTTTAACTAATTACCTCGACCTTCTTACATATTGGAAATATTCTAATCATTTCAACTGTACTATTTACAAAATCTATTTAACATTTAATCTATCTATCTATATATCACATTATATTAAATCTCTTTAACTAATTACCTCGACCTATATATATATATATATATATATTATATTATATATCTATCTATATATCTATAAAAACAGAGATGTGTGTGCCACAGACGATTTCTGATTGGTTAATCCAATAATCACATCTCCTAAAAAACAATGGTTTCTACGCTCTTACCTTTACCATAAAATATTATGGCTTTATTTATTGTCCATCTTGGAAGGGTTTAATTTTTTAATAACTTGTTATTCACAAATTAAAAAAATACGAAACTAAACTACACGAAATCAAACGCTCCGACAAACTTAATAGTAGTACTAGCAAGCTCACGCGCACACACGCACACACACACGTTCACTACCGTCACGTTGTTATGGCAACCAAACAATGTTTACAAAATGTCTACGCACGTTCGACGTTCGTAGACATTTTTTAAACATTGTTTTTAAAAAATAAAAAATAATACTTCTATTATGTTTTAAACGACTGTAATAGTTTATTTTGGAAGTATATTTCATAAAGAAAATTGACAACCCACTTTAAAAACAGAAATTACGAGTTTTATATATTTTATTCGCAGTTTTTTGTTGACTCTTCTGGCGGCCATGTTGTAAGCCCTAACGGTATTTTTGGAGATTACCCAAATAAATGTTATCAAAGGCAAGATAAGTTACTTTTCCACCAAACTGGATATATTTTTCGTGTTTTTATTCAATGTAGCATATTTATTCAGCTCGAAAAACGGGTTTGTATTACTGTACACATAAATTCGAAAAAGTTGTCAAAAACCAAATATATAACAAATACATGTTATCAAAGGCAAGATAAGTTACTTTTCTACCAAACTGGATATATTTTTCGTGTTTTTATTCAATGTAACATGTTTATTCAGCTCGAAAACCATACGGTGTTTACCGATGTATTGGAAAATTCAAGATGGCGCCTCACTCCCTCTTTAACACGGTAAGTTTGGGAAAAGGTGTTATAAATAAAAAACTAGAAAAAATACTATTAAAAACCCGCCGAATATATGTCAACCTATGTCACGGTAACATATTGAGCGAGTTTTTAACAGTATTTTATTCAGTTTTTTTATTTATAACACCTTTTCCCAAACTTACCGTGTTCAAGAGGGACTAAGACGCCATCTTGAATTTTCCAATACATCGGTAAACACTGTATGGTTTTCGAGCTGAATAAACATGTTACATTGAATAAAAATACGAAAAATATATCCAGTTTGGTAGAAAAGTAACTTATCTTGAGGCCAAAAAAATAAATTTTCAGGGGTCATAATAGGGGTCAAAGTTTAAAAAATTACCCCTTTTTTTTGCTCAGCATACACCTCCAAACACCCGGGCAACGCCGGGCACCCATGCTAGTATATCTATAAAAACAGAGATGTGTGTGCCACAGACGATTTCTGATTGGTTAATCCAATAATCACATCTCCTAAAAAACAATCGTTTCTACGCTCTTACCTTTACCATAAAATATTATGGCTTTATTTATTGTCCATCTTGGAAGGGTTTAATTTTTTAATAACTTGTTATTTACAAATTAAAAAAATACGAAACTATTATACTAAACTACACGAAACGCGCACACACACACGTTCACTACCGTCACGTTGTTATGGCAACCAAACCCGCTTACTTACATAAACAGTAAACACACACAGTAAATGTGATTTTCTTCATTTTCTCATTTCACTCGTGGTCTTAAATTCATTTCGGGTTTGTATTACTGTACACATAGATTCGAATAAGTTGCCAAAAAACAAATATATAACAAATAAATGTTATCAAAGGCAAGATAAATTACTTTTTTACCAAACTGGATATATTTTTAGTGTTTTTATTCAATTTAACATGTTTATTCAGCTCGAAAAGCATACAGTGTTTACCGATGTATTGGAAAATTCAAGATAGCGACCGATTCTCTCTTTAACATGGTAAGTTTGGAAAAAGGTGTAATAAATGAAAAACCGGTTAAAATACTGTTAAAAACTCGCTCAATATATGTTACCGTGACATAGGTTGACATATATTCGGCGGGTTTTTAATAGTATTTTGTATAGTTTTTTATTTATAACACCTTTTCCCAAACTTACGGTGTTAAAGAATGTGTGAGACGCCATCTTGAATTTTCCAACACATCGGTAAACACTGTATTCTTTTCGAGCTGAATAAACATGTTAAATTGAATAAAAACACGAAAAATATATCCAGTTTTTATCGGTTTTTTACCTTCTCTGCAGAAGTACAAAAAAAACAAAAAAACAAAAAAACGGAAGGTACTTTTACAGAATGTTAAACTAACCCTAACCGATGTTTTATGTTTAGTTTAGGAAAAGTCAGAAGAAACAAAAGTCATTATTGCATGAAATATACGTATTTAGTTGAAGTATTGTTTATGTCAATTCTTTCGAAGAAATTTAGCAAGAATACCTGTAAACCAGGAAATCAGTAAAATGTCATCATGGAATTTCTACCCTTGACAAATACTTAGCCATAACAAAAGAGATTTATTGTTCAGATTGTTTTTGAGATTGATTTCTAAAAAGATATTTTATAAATAAAATCGACTTTAAAATTAAAGACTTAAATTACAATAATTGAATTTAAACATTCTTATTTCAATATTTGGCACATAACACCTGCAAAAATGATGATCACAATGTCAGGATTTCATTTTATTTCAGAATCGATGGCAAATTGTGTAGATTGATATCTCATTATATTAAATACTAATATTTAACATTAGTTTATCATTTAAGCCGATAAAAAGCCCTTTTTTTTTTTTTTTTTTTTTTTTTTCGAGTCATAAAAGGATTTGGAGTTTCCTAATCAATCTTTCGGGTGCAGTTGCACGCTCTCAAAATAACTAAAGTGTTGGCTTTAAAAAAAATTGGTTCATTAAAACTAAACAGGTTTAGTTTTAATAAAAAAAAAAAATAAAAAAAAAATCGCTTTGGTATTTAGATATGTCGTATGGTTATCCCTAATCGCTGAATAAAACCGCTAACGAGTTGAATGATTACGACATAAAATTAAACTCGGGTTCCTGAAACGGAAACTTCGTTTGTTTTTGTTTTTTTCTTATCAATATATTTACATTGTTATTTTGTTTTCATTTTCAATCATTCGAACAGTTTTCTTTTTCAAGTAATCCAAGTTACAAAATTCCCACTGTTTACTATGCTAAAATCACAATGACTAATGTATACCTATTAACCCTTATCCTTGAGTGGCCTCTGGGCCTTGATAAGTGGTGACACCCATGTAAAAAAAAAAAAAATCACTCGAACAGTTTTCTTTTTATAATGTACAGTTTTAAAAGTTTAAAAACTATATAGTTTTTACTTCAGGAAAATTAATTGGTCAGTTTTTACGATGTGCCCTGTTAAAATACTGTTAAAAACTCGCTCAATATATGTTACCGTGACATAGGTTGACATATATTCGGCGGGTTTTTAATAGTATTTTGTATAGTTTTTTATTTATAACACCTTTTCACAAACTTACGGTGTTAAAGAGGGTGTGAGACGCCATCTTGAATTTTCCAACACATCGGTAAACACTGTATGTTTTTCGAGCTGAATAAATATATTACATTGAATAAAAACACAAAAAATATATCCAGTTAGGTAGAAAAGTAACTTATCTTGCCTTTGATAACATTTATTTATATATTTGTTTTTGACTATTTTTTCGAATCTATGTGTACAGTAATACAAACCCACGATATGAATACTCACGTTGTTATATATATATATATATATATATATATATATATATATATATATATATATATATATATATATATAAATGAGGTTATAGCAGTTAAAAAACATTTTTAAAACACACACACACACCTTTTTCAAAGTGATCAGAAATCGTATAAAAGTAAAAAGGGTAAATTTTTACTTACTTTCCAACTTAATCACCTTTAACGTGACTTTTACATTTTTTTTTTAAATGGAATTCATTTACCGATACAAAAGAAATGATAAGTAAATAAATCCATAAATAAATATTATAAATGGTTTATTTTAATACTTGCCAGAATGCGGAGGAAAATGAATGAAGGGGGAGGGGAATAAAATAAAAACATTTTGGAAACAGAGTAAGTTTGAAAGAATTGCTTTGCACAGAAAGAAATTAATTAAAAAATAAAATTAAATTTCTTTTCTTTCTTGATTTTTTTTTAGTTTTTTATGAAAAAGGAAGTCAAAATTAAGACTATAAAAAACAATTTTTATTAAGAGCGAACCTCAGTCGTCAGGTCTGTAAAAAAAGACGTGGATAAATAAATGTTTTCTAATACAAATTGTTTTTACTTATGTGTTCATTTGTCTCTTTGAAGTTCGTTTGTTTAATATATCGGTTTGCAATATAATTTTGTCATTCTGTCAGACTCAAATTTTAAATCTATATATCTATAAAAGTGAAAGTGTGTGTGTGTGTGTGTGTCTGTGTACATTTCCCTACGAAATAACTCTGTCAATTTTTAGTCTACAGACTCGAAATTTGATATACAGGGTACTGAGATTTGGAAAATCTATGTGATCGGTTTTTAGCCAGAAATTTGGCGATTAAGGGGTCAAAGTTCAACGATTTGAGCTTTGAGAACTCTACCAAACTTCTCCGACAATTTTGGGCCTACACACTTGAAATTTTAGATATAGCTTCCGTGGACATGGATCTAACTTAATAACTTGATTTGAGCCCAAAACAATAAATTTTCAGGGGTCATAATAGGGGTCAAAGTTTAAAAAATTACCCCCTTTTTTTTGCTCAGCATACACCTCCAAACACCCGGGCAACGCCGGGCACCCATGCTAGTATATTATAAAATCATGCAGTTATGCGCTGATTAGCCATCTATACCAACAGTTTCTGAGGTAGACTTTCTCTGTCAAAGAGGGCTCATTAAAAGATGTCTGTTCCAGAAACTCTGGTACGGATGGCTAATCAGTGCACATGTATGCTATACATAAAGCCACATGATAGGCTAGTTAAAAACCTAGAGGAGATCAGTTGATGACAATCTGATCATGGAAGATAGCACAAGCGAAATGGCAATAGATGTTAGAAGTTTGAAATCATTCAAAAAACGTTTAACTTGAGACAAGAAATGCGAGTAATATATTTTATTTAAATAAGTATGAAAGTTTTTTTTTCACTTATCACTCCTATATTGTCATCAATAATACAACATATTTTGAAATACTATTTTACAGAACAAACACCCAAAGACAACTGTTTGCATACTTATTTTTTAAATAGTTCATAATAAATTATTTGGTGTTTATTTGCAATTTTGTCATTTCACACACACACACACACACACACATATATATATATATATATATATATATATATATATATATATATGCAATATTTTTGTTGATATGAACAGGAATTGATTAAAGTGATTTAATAAAGAAACAATAAATTACTAAAACATTTAAATATTTGTTCATTGATTTCCAAGGGAGTTCATTCAAACTAATAGCATTAACTAGAAAGATATACTGATAAAGCATAAGCAAGAAAGTTTATAGAAAGACGTACCCTACTCACTCCTCCAATGACGTCCAATGAATGATATTGAATTTGGTAATTTTGGGTCCCAGTTGGTCTCTTGGTGCTTGGTTTATCACTCTAGCGAAGGCCCTGGATGCTAAATTACCAATTGCTCATGTTGTGACAAGATCAGAAGGGTAAACTGTTCACCCCTGTCGCCAAGGTCTTTATCACTAGGGAGCAAGGGTTATTTAAGCCAAAAGAAGAAAGAATAACACTTCAATAACTGTTTTTTAGGGGGGGGGGATAACGTAACAATAATTATTTGTAGAAAAAGTCATACACTGATTCTTCACAAGTCTCAACTTGGGCCCTTAACATTGGTGTGTGGACGGTATTCTTTGGTTAGTCTGGGCGATTTTCAAGTTCTCTCACCAACCTTAAACTTGCTGATCCGACTTTCAACACTGTGCACTCCAATGGGGAGCAAAATGTAATCTCTCAACCCAGTCTGATTGGATCTCTCTCTTCCTGACTTTTGACTTTTTCCCCATTTCTTCTGTTTGACTGTGTTATATTGACTGCCCATCTTACCAATAGAATTTAACTCAATTCCCAACAACACAATATTGGTAATATTCTATATATGCTACTCAAACAACTGGCGAATACATTATCAGACCACGAGTAGCCATGGGTTTTAAGGGCCACTTCTATTCTTCTACATTTATTTTTCTGCCTCTTCCTATTACCATGAATAGGAGTTTTCTCCTTCCTTTCTGTGGGCTGGCTCTCAAAACCACAAATGCATTTTCTCTGCTTAATTCCTTATCAATCTCCAGCACAAAACAGGATTAACAGTAATATTTTAATTAAACTCAGCACCTGTGTGTGTGTGTGTGTGTGTGTTCCCCTCAGCTCTGTTGATAAACTATTCACCTACTTAAATGCTTTTAGAAATCCAAATCAATGGTAACCTGTTTTTTATTTCTGATATGGGTCAACCTTATAATATTCTGGCTATGATGATGGTCATAATGATAACCAAATAACCAAATTTCCTTGAGATCAGCTCACAGCAGATTTCCATGGTGAGACCACTCACATTGGGAGATGCTAACACAGGGCCATTAACAATATGAGCCAATGTTTTATTTCACAAATCCTTAAAGTGATTTTACTATCAAATCAGTTTTCATCTCCTCAAATATTTATTGCCAAATTCCACTTAAGTTTATGACTTAGAAAATAATTCATCAAGTCTTCTTTGAGAAAACTCCCCACATGTCTCTTCTCAATCCATTTTCCTTTATGACCTGCTGCAAGGCAGTGACACGATTTTCGAGAAGGGAAAGGGGGCGTTCTTTTTTCCTTTTTCTTTCCCTTCTTTTTCCACCGTCTGATTATCAACATTTATTTCAACGGCATATCAACCCTTTTCATTGTTCATTTTGTTTTTTTCACCTGCTGATATTGTCACAAAGAAAAGATTGTTTTTTTTTTTGTCTTTCCCTGTTAGTGATGACACATTTTCTTATTGTTTTGAAATTTAATTGTTTGATCTTTCACATTTATGTGCTATCCGTTTTTAAATTGTAAATGTAAAAAAAAAAAAAAAAAAAAATGAGCCCCCCCCCCCATCCCTGCACATACCATTGTTCAGGTGAATTGATTTTCTTTTCTTTTCATTTCTTTATGGTCTTATTTAAAAGATAAATTTGTACCAAACTTAACAACATATTAATTATCTATTTATTTGAATAAATGCAATAGTTTTTGTCTTGTGTTTACAATAACCTTACGAATAAAATACTTATTTTTAATACTTTGGTTTCAAGTACTGAGCTGGCAAAGCCATCTTTATTTTCAGACCATTAATTTCAAAATTTGTTTGATTTTTACACTTGAAGCATTCTAGTGTTGCGAATGTTATTTATTGTTGAACATTTTCCGTGTTTAATGTTTTTTATCTACTGCTTTCAACTGTTGCTTGTTGATGTATTTTCACTCATTTAATTTTATCGGATGTTTTTCTGGTGAAATTAGACTGTTTTTTGGAATATACACTTCCCTGATCTTCTTCTTCAGTTCCTCTAGAAACATGTAAAAAAAGAAAAAATTCTTGTGAAACTGTTTTTATTTCCATTCCACGGTTAAAAGATTAAACAAAGGGTCAGGAAAGTGGGATTTAAAAGCCAATGCCCAAGAGGAAGAGCACTCTGGCCAAACAAATATTGCCTGGGAATTCTTCAATAGGGGCACTTCAGACAATTAGTAATAAACTAATCCCTTCCCAAAGGGTGAGAAGACAAAGCCTGGGAAAATGGACTTCCTAAAATTGCACAGGACTGTGCCTCAGACTGA
Organism: Euprymna scolopes; assembly: GCF_053919585.1. NCBI lineage: Eukaryota > Metazoa > Mollusca > Cephalopoda > Sepiida > Sepiolidae > Euprymna > Euprymna scolopes. Next base: position 61,777,521 of record NC_136506.1, on the reverse strand, counting down.
CAGAACAAGCCATCCTCAAAAGATGGTAGACTGCCAGTCTGATTTAGATATAAACTAACCATTTTGAAAACTGTATTAAATTATAAAATGGTGCAATTTTGAATATGTCATCTCTCTCCCTCTTTTTCTCTCTCTCTCTAAATGCTTCCCAACACCTTGGAAGATTTCATCTGTATATCCTGTATTTAAGAACTCAGGTGATCGCTCATCTCCCTCTCAGTACAGACCAATTAGTCTCCTATACATCATGAGTAAGCTGCTGGAATCTGTGCTAAATAAAAAAGTAGTCAACCATCTCAGCAAAAATAAGCTTCTTAGTGACATGCAATATGGTTTCCGTTCTGCTAGATCTACAGCAGAGTGCTTACAGTTATATCTCATAGGATTGCCGAATCCCTTGACCAAGGCATCCTCTCTAGGACAATTGCTCTTGACATATCAAAGGCCTTTGATAAGGTATGGCATAAAAGTCTACTTCACAAGATCTCCAGTCATTGTATGGCTGGAAATGTCTTCTCAACTATTAAATCATTTCTCTCTGATAGGTTCTTAAGAGTAGTGGTTGATGGGCAGAAATCAGAAGCTCACAGTATTAATGTTAATTAATTAATTAATCCCTCAGGGGTCCATCCTGGGTCCAACTCTCTTCCTGATCTACATTAATGATCTTTTAAACCACATCCTTACATCATTCGTAGACATTCATGCTGACAACACTACCATCTATGGTAGTACTTCGAAGACCGTAAACAACCAAGTTCTCTCTAACTCTCTTCTCTTATGTTGAGCATGTGGTACTATGGGGAAAGAAGTAATTTGTTACTTTTAATGCATCTAAAACCAAGCTTCTATCTTTACATCATCAACGCTCTGTCACCCAGCTGCCATCAATCGAAATGAATGACTCTCGTCTTGGGGAGGCTTCATGTTTTGACAAGCTTCTGGGCTTGACCTTTACTCCCGATCTGAAATGGAACATGTATATCAAATCCATTGCCAAAGTCACTAGAAAAATGGTAGAATATTCTACTGCTCCAGTAGATATCTCACGCCTGATGCAATTCTCTATCTATATAAAAACCAGGTTCGACCAACAATGGAGTACTGTTGCCACATCTGGGCAGGAGCTGCTAGAAGCAGCTTATCCTGTCTTGACAGAGTTCAAAATAGACTTCGTAGCTTAGTGGAAGATGCCCTTTTCTCTTCCCTGCAACCTCTTTCCCACAGAAGAGATGTAGTGAGCCTCTCCCTGCTTTATCGTTATTTTCATGGCAGGTGCTCATCTGAACTTCAATCTATGATCCCCCCCTCGCCAGACTTTCATGAAAAACACTTGTCTAGCCAGAACCACTATCAACAATTTCCCACACTCTTTATCTGTGCCTAAACCTAAACGTAGATTCCATGAACAGGGCTTCTTTCTTAGAACTGCTCATCTGTAGAACTCTATTCCGTTTTCCTGCTTTCCAGCTAACTACAATCTGATTGTCTTCAAATCCAACGTGAACAAGTTCTTATTACCCCTAAGTAATCCAAGTTACAAAATTCCCACTAATGTTTACTATGCTAAAATCACAATGACTAATGTCTACCCATTAACCCTTATCCTCGAGTGGCCTCTGGGCCTTGATAAGTGGCGACCCCCATGTAAAAAAAAAAAAAAAGTAACAATTATTCCTATCTATGAAAAAAAGACAGGAAATGAAACATTGGGCCCACACATTTCGTAATAGCCACACTAACTTTCTGTACTTCACACAGGTTTTCCGGTACTAATTATTCGATTTAATTAAATTCTGTAAATTGCTACAATTTCTCTGCTCTGATTCATTCTCCAAAATATGTCATGCTTAGAGGTAGTAGTAGGACAGCTCACCCACTATTATTTTTTGCTTTCACTACCCTAGTCATCACCGGAGCAAATATTTCATAGTTTATGCATATTGTGCATTATTGTAAGTATTTCTTTTTGTTATTACATCATTATATGCTTTCATTTTCCACCTACACTTCTTTTCAAAAGAAAATAAACAGTCCCATTTATATTCACTGCTGATTCTAATAATTTCATTGGCTATCCGGAACATAAGCTTCCATTCTATTTTTGCATTTATTGCAAATGCTTTCACTTACATTCAACATGGCCGTTACATTTTGTTTCCGAATAACAACACCTTTAGTTATCCTATTTTAATTTATTACAACCAATGTAGTACAACGCAGTTAGCACTTTCCTAACTTTCTTAACTTTTGTACTTGACTTTTTCAGTGACCTACACATAAATGCTTTCAGTCTCTTAATACCTTTCGGCTTCAATGTAGGTTTACTGATTAAACTGAAGCACACAGGGAAAAAGACAGAATGTGTGTGCGTGTTTGTACATGTTTGTCTTCATTTTCTTTACATTTTGGAGTTTATTACTACTGTTATTAATAGTATGATAATCATATTACTATTACTACTATTAATAATTATTATACTTCCACATGACAGGCGCCAACTTTGGATGGGGAGAGGCACAGTTTTATTTACTTTTGCTGCTATTTTGATTTGTTCTCGCTTAGCTGAACAAGCATATCACAAAACCATTTACCTTGGTATAGAAGGATTTCTAACTTTAAAGAGAGAATGTGTGTTTATGGAACATCTGTTTCGTATTGTTATGCTGCTATTACTATATTACTACATCGACTACTAATACTACTAATATTAATCATACCAAGCACATCATAAACAATTGCATTTTGAAGGGAGGGAAACAGTGTATGTGTGTGCATGTCGTTAATTAACGTCTTATTGTTATGCTAGTACTACTACTATTACTATATACTAATAGTAATCACAATAATAATTTTTTTTAGGTCATGACACACTAAAACGGGGGTTCCCTTACTTCTAATCCTAGCAAACCAGTCTTCAAAGATTTCTCCAAACTATAAAAAACAGAAAGAAAGTGTATGTGTGTGTGTAGTTACCGTGTTCTAATTCTTATTATTTGACAATTTCTTACTCTTCTTCCTCTCCTTATTCATGGTGTTAATACTATTACTACTGCGGAGGGATAAGATTTTTTTAGGAGGTGTCTACATTCTTAACTTAACTGATCATTTCCTAGAATAAAACAAAAATACCTCAGTCTGGAAGGATTACTCCGCCAGGAAAACAATCAAGAAACCAATGGTTTCAAGATTGATTAAATTATTTATTCGGAAACATTTTTTATCTATCTCCTCCTTACTGTTACTACTGCTACTACTATTCACTACTTTCCTTTATTGGGAGGATCATGCACATTTTTTTTGTCATTATGTACATTTGTTAAACATGCTTTTCAGTATTTCTTTTTGTTAGTTAGGACCTCGATTCTACACTTACCGACCTCTTTATAAAACAAGACAAATTTAACTAAGTTTATCATAATCCGCTAGATAATCATTGTTTAATCTGTTTTTGAGGTGTAGCGGGGGAGTCTTTTAACGAATCTGTTCTGGCTTTTTCCATCTTTCCACCGGGCAATGCTGGTACACAGGTCCAGCTGGTGATAAATAGGGAGAGATGTCTAGATCTTGGGTAATGGAGTTGAGTTATGTTGTCTGAAATAGCAAATTGTTCCCAAGTTTCTACCTTGCATTTTTTCAAAATGGCCACCAGATCCATTATATTGTGCATCACTTGTAAACTAATTGTATCTGAAGTGTTACAACTGTTTCTAATTGTATTAGATGTGGTCAGACTATGGTAGACTTTTAGTATGCCCTTAAGCCCACTTAATTACTATTAACTATTAGTAAAAGTCTGTATGCGGGAGGGAGTACAACATTTCAATATAGAAGTAGAATTCCTTCAAAGGTTGGTCTTATTTCAGAGTATTCTTTTAGACAGGTGATTTCTGTCTATCCTACTATTTATCGACAGTTCATACTTTTGCCCAAGGATATTAGTGCAAATAAATTTCTGGCATTGACAGAACTCTGCAGTCTATTGCAGTAATGATTCTAACATTTGCACTTCATTTATTGTAAACCTATTGAAGCATCCATGCCAAGGTTTCTCAGATTTTTCTTTTGTGTACATTTTTTGTTTTTGTAATAAATAAAATTATAAATTACTATTTATCATTAAATAATAAGTTAAAAAATTAACATTTCTTGTTTTACTTTACAGATTGAAATGCAGCATATATTGTCAACTATGTGTGTTTCAAATTGAAATTTGAAGTCAATTTATGAATCTTGATATGAAAAGTCAAATATTTAAAAATGATTAGAAAGTAAATTTGTTTCTTGTGTAGAATTAAAATAAGAATTATCTCCCTTATTCTTGATTCAAGAAGCATCTTAATCTCAATGATCTATTTTGCTAGTCAATCATTAGGTTTCAGTGACTTATAATCAGGGTTGCGGAGTCGGATGGTAAAAATTCGACTCTGTCTCCTTTGATATCTTTGACTGTGACTCCTTGACTCCTATGTGGAAATCTATTTTGCAGATCCATATACCAGCCTCCCACACCTATTCAGCAAGTATTTTATAAATACTTTTCATATATATTATTTTTAACATTCACTTGTATGATAAATATACTCACATATATACTCAACCAGCTTTATAGAATAAGATAACAAAGGGATAAAAAAATTTACAATGAAATTTTATTATGCTATAAGTTCAAAAGGGAATACAATATTTAGAGATAGGGAAACACCTCTTTAGACCATGGCATTTCGAAGCCAAACACTTCTCATCAGAAGAGGAAAGTAAAGACATATTCCTCTGAGATGAAATGCACCTAACATTGATGTTTTTTGTTTTTCTACCTCTAATTTGTTCTGTAAAACCAAAAACAACCCACCTTTTCCCCCTTTTCCTTCTTCCCATTTTCCTTTTCTCTACCCACCCCCCACTTTGTGACTGGTTTTCTAACTTTAAATGTACCAAACATTAATACTGTAACCCTTTTCTCTCTCCCATCGCAAAACTCATGTCCTGCAGGGCAGGAAACAAAAACGATAAAATTAACTATAAAAAAACCAAACCAAACATTACAAACTAGCAATTGAAGATACAAAAAGCTTGAAGAATAAAGACCTTCTACAAAATAACTGGATGCAACATGAATATTATTTCCAAAATAACTGGATTTGGCATTAAATAACCCGAAAAGGGTTGACATGCCATAAAACAACCAAACCAAACTATTTCTCTGACCTTCGTCAAGTGGTTAACCGCGACGGGATAGGAATACTGAGTCTCTTAACTGTATCCTCAGTGATTACTGCCTTCTATAGTTGTTGTCGTCTCACCACCTAAGCCTCTGGCCAGCTTTGGGTAGGATTGAAACCGCTATCTTCAGATAATGCTCACCTGGAACGGTAGGGATTCAACATCTCTATCTACTGCAGCAATCTATATATCTATAAAAGTGAACGTGTGTCTGTCTGTGTACATTCCCCTACACAATAACTCTGTCAATTTTCAGTTTACAGGCTCGAAATTTAATATACAGGGTATTGAGATTTGGGAAAATCTTCGTAATCAGTTTTCGGCCACAAATTTGGCTGTTAAGGGATCAAAATTCAACAATTTAACCTTTGAGAACTCTACCAAACTCCTCTGCCAATTTTGGGTCTAAACACTTGAAATTTTAAATATACATTCTTTGGACATGGATCTAACTTAATAACTTTATTTGAACCCAAAACAATGAATGTTAAGGGGGCATAATAGGGGTCAAAGTTTAAAAAATTTGACTGCTTCAGTCTCTACCAAATTACTCAGACAATTTCTGGTTTAAACATTTGAAATTTTACATAAAGCCTATTCAGAGATAGGGCAAGCTTTTTAATCGGTTTGGGTAAAAAATTTGAGTTATCACTATATAAATGTATGTATGTATGTACGTATGTTTGCATGTCAGCCTAAAACTTTCGACAGAGGCGACGGATTTTTACAAGATCAGTATTGTTTTGAAGCTCGACCTTTCAGACGACAAATATTGAAAAATTGGCTAAAAACATGGCCACTTTTCTACGGGGGGGGGGGGTCGCTTTTTTTTTGCCAATATTGTCGAAAGTCATCCTCTCCTTTCAATTGACTAGCCTTAATTAAAATCTACCTCATTTCCAGTTTGGCGGTGGTCGTAACAGCAAAGACGTCGGGTTTTTTACCATTCTTTTCCTCCTTTACGGTACAGATTCGAGCCTGCCTTCCTACTACCAGTTTTGTTTTTTTTTGCTCAACATACACACCTCCAAACACCCGGGCACCCATGCTAGTAAAATAATAAAAATAAATTCGAAAAATTCTGATCAATATTTTATTTTTGATTAATCATAAATAAAGGGAGGCAGAGGAGCTTTTACCCTCACACTCAGAAGTTCTTCGACTGTCATCCATAACAGAAATTTAATATCAAGTGTTTTATCAAAATTCACCGGTTGACCCACATTCGACTGTACAGAGAGAAAAGAATAATGCAAGAACTCTAGCCAAAATAGCAGCAGCCTGTTCTAGTTTATATAGTTCATAATATTACCATTTCGTAATTGCCCAGTGGCTCAAACACACGATACTTACAGAGGTTGAGTTCAAACCTCACCTAGAGCTTAAGTATTTTTACTCTGATATATTTCATATTACAATATTACAGATTCTTATACTATTTTTTTTGGTAATCTACTTAATTTATGGAAATTATGACACTGGGTAATGCCGAGTAGCCCTGCTAATCCTTAATAAGTTATTATATTGTTATTCTTTAGCAACGATTACTATTCGATTGCTCTTAATCTCCTGCAGTAGAGATAAAGTAATTCATTACATTTATTCAGAAAATGACTTGACCACATTACATTAAGGTTAAATATTATGTATACATGAAAATAACGCTTAGAGCTGAAGAGCTTGAACCAGATTGGAAGCGTTTGTTCAATTTTGAAAGACACTGGATACCCCTGTAAAGGCAACTGCGCATGTAATTGTGAGGCAAGGGTTGCGCAATCTCCAACCACACCTCCTGAATCGGCACTGCTTGAGTTCAGTGGCAAGAAGTCCAGGACAACTGGAAACAATGCCGAGATAAGCAGAGAGCACATACAGCACCTGGAATTCCCAAATGGTGACCCATTTTAGTATTGACCAGACTCAACGTTGCTTAACTTCAGTGATCTAATGGGAACTGGTGTATAACATTACTATAATACACCAGATTAATACAAATATAAATGAAAAAGGTCATGAGATTGACCTCTTAAATAGGATGAGTCACAAAATATACAAGTGAAATAATGGATTTTCTTCATATTAAAAATCAACCTCGATAGTCAACAAAGCAAAACTCAACCTCGATAGTCAACAAAGCAAAACTATCTTGCAATGGGAGCCCGCTTCAAATCTGATCTCTCAATCAAACAATAAGAATGAAAGAAACTTAAAAAAAGGTAATGAGGCAACTTTAGTAAAAGCCCTATAACCACAACAAGGTATTGCTTCTATATAAATTTTTTTTATTTTTATTTTAGATATTAAATTTTTTTTATTTTTATTTTAGATATTAAATTTTTTTATTTTTATTTTAGATATTAAATTTTTTTTATTTTTATTTTTATTTTAGATATTAAATTTTTTTATTTTTATTTTTATTTTAGATATTAAATTTTTTTATTTTTATTTTTATTTTAGATATTAAATTTTTTTATTTTTATTTTTATTTTAGATATTAAATTTTTTTATTTTTATTTTAGATATTAAATTTTTTTTATTTTTATTTTAGATATTAAATTTTTTTATTTTTATTTTAGATATTAAATTTTTTTATTTTTATTTTAGATATTAAATTTTTTTATTTTTATTTTTATTTTAGATATTAAATTTTTTTATTTTTATTTTTATTTTAGATATTAAATTTTTTTATTTTTATTTTTATTTTAGATATTAAATTTTTTTATTTTTATTTTTATTTTAGATATTAAATTTTTTTTATTTTTATTTTAGATATTAAATTTTTTTTATTTTTATTTTAGATATTAAATTTTTTTATTTTTATTTTAGATATTAAATTTTTTTATTTTTATTTTAGATATTAAATTTTTTTTATTTTTATTTTAGATATTAAATTTTTTTTATTTTTATTTTTATTTTAGATATTAAATTTTTTTATTTTTATTTTTATTTTAGATATTAAATTTTTTTATTTTTATTTTAGATATTAAATTTTTTTATTTTTATTTTAGATATTAAATTTTTTTTATTTTTATTTTAGATATTAAATTTTTTTTATTTTTATTTTAGATATTAAATTTTTTTTATTTTTATTTTTATTTTAGATATTAAATTTTTTTATTTTTATTTTTATTTTAGATATTAAATTTTTTTATTTTTATTTTAGATATTAAATTTTTTTATTTTTATTTTAGATATTAAATTTTTTTTATTTTTATTTTAGATATTAAATTTTTTTATTTTTATTTTTATTTTAGATATTAAATTTTTTTATTTTTATTTTAGATATTAAATTTATTTTTATTTTAGATATTAAATTTTTTTATTTTTATTTTAGATATTAAATTTTTTTATTTTTATTTTAGATATTAAATTTTTTTATTTTTATTTTAGATATTAAATTTTTTTATTTTTATTTTAGATATTAAATTTTTTTATTTTTATTTTAGATATTAAATTTTTTTATTTTAGATATTAAATTTTTTTATTTTTATTTTAGATATTAAATTTTTTTATTTTTATTTTAGATATTAAATTTTTTTATTTTTATTTTAGATATTAAATTTTTTTATTTTTATTTTAGATATTAAATTTTTTATTTTTATTTTAGATATTAAATTTTTTTATTTTTATTTTAGATATTAAATTTTTTTATTTTTATTTTAGATATTAAATTTTTTTATTTTTATTTTAGATATTAAATTTTTTTATTTTAGATATTAAATTTTTTTATTTTTATTTTAGATATTAAATTTTTTTATTTTAGATATTAAATTTTTTTATTTTAGATATTAAATTTTTTTATTTTAGATATGAAATTTTTTTATTTTTATTTTAGATATTAAATTTTTTTATTTTAGATATTAAATTTTTTTATTTTAGATATTTTTTTTATTTTTATTTTAGATATTAAATTTTTTTATTTTAGATATTAAATTTTTTTATTTTTATTTTAGATATTAAATTTTTTTATTTTTATTTTAGATATTAAATTTTATTTTTATTTTAGATATTAAATTTTTTTATTTTTATTTTAGATATTAAATTTTATTTTTATTTTAGATATTAAATTTTTTTATTTTTATTTTAGATATTAAATTTTTTTATTTTTATTTTAGATATTAAATTTTTTTATTTTTATTTTAGATATTAAATTTTTTTATTTTTATTTTAGATATTAAATTTTTTTATTTTTATTTTAGATATTAAATTTTTTTATTTTTATTTTAGATATTAAATTTTTTTATTTTTATTTTAGATATTAAATTTTTTTATTTTTATTTTAGATATTAAATTTTTTTATTTTTATTTTAGATATTAAATTTTTTATTTTTATTTTAGATATTAAATTTTTTTAATTTTTATTTTAGATATTAAATTTTTTTAATTTTTATTTTAGATATTAAATTTTTTTAATTTTTATTTTAGATATTAAATTTTTTTAATTTTTATTTTAGATATTAAATTTTTTTTATTTTTATTTTAGATATTAAATTTTTTTTATTTTTATTTTAGATATTAAATTTTTTTTATTTTTATTTTTATTTTAGATATTAAATTTTGGGGTGGATTTTCACATTTGTTATCTTGTTATTTTATCGATATGAAGTAAATGAATCAAAACAGATATAAAGTAATCACACATTAAAGTACAAAACAGTCATCACTAAATGGGCTGGGAAGCCACATTGCTGGTGAAGAAGAAAGTTCTGTATCAAGAATTATGTCCAATATACCACCTTCAATTTGAGTGATGAAGAAATTGTTGCGATCTATTAAGGGATTCTATTAGTGCCATATTGTTTGCAAGAAGTTGATCCAAATTGAAATCGCCCAACAAAAGTACCCTTATACCAACAGGCAAGTTGGTAAAAAGATTTTAAAAATTTCCCTAGTGGGCCAGGCTTGCGGTACATGAGCATACAACTAATTGCATGTATTAAAGTTCAGTCTACAAATATATCTATATATCTATAAAAGTGAACGTGTCTGTGTGTCTATCTGTGTACATTTCACTACACAATAACTTTGTCAATTTTAAGTCTACGGACTCGAAATTTGATATACTGGGTACTGTGATTTGGGAAAATCTTTGTGATCATTTTTCGACCAGAAATTTGGCTGTTAAGGGGTCAAAATTCAGCGATTTGACTTTTGAGAACTTTATCAAACTCCTCCGACAATTTTGGGTCTAAACACTTTATATTTTAGATATAGGTTCCTTGGACATGGATATAACTTAATAACTTTATTTGAGCCCCAAAACAATAAATTTTAAGGGGTCAAAATTAAAAAAAAAATTTGACCTCTGCGGTCTCTACCAAATTACTCAGACAATTTCTGGTCTAAATATTTGAAATTTTACATAACTGGTATTCAGAGATAGGGCAAGCTTTTTCATCAGTTTGAATCAAACATTTTTAGTTACCAATATATAAATGCATGTATGTATGTTTGCATGTCTGCCTAAAACTTTCGACAGAGGCGACGGATTTTCACAAGATCAGTATCATTTTAAAATTCGACCTTTCCTATGACAAATATCGAAAAATTGGCTAAAAACATTAATATCTTCACCTTCAACTAAGCAGTTTTATACAGGGGGGGGGGGTCGCTTTTTTTGCCAATATTTTTGTCTAGCCTAAATGTTAACATAAATCACTTCGGGTTTAGTGGTGGTCGTAACCGCAAAGATGGCAGGGGGGAGGTTGGGGTTTCACGTTTTTTTTTTTTTCCTCCTTCGCAGTATGGGTTTGAGCCTGCCTTCCTACTACCACTTTTTTTTTTTTGCTCAACATACACATCCAAACACCCGGGCAACGCCGGGCTGAAATGCTAGTAATCAATATTTGTAAAATCAAGTCTACAAGAGTTACTTCCCTTGTACTGTTAGCCAAAATCAGTCTTAGAACTATTATCTATTTTGCCCATTTAAACCCTTGGTCTGATGTAAAACATTGGGCTAAAACAGCCAAATGACACCGTTTCATGACAACTGATGCCTTATTTTTTTTTAAATTCGGTACCATTTAAAACACCTACAAGTATGAATTTTAGGAGAAAAATAATTAGCCCTAAAAGGTGTTTTTTTACCCTTAAAACACCCTGGGGCTCAAGCACCATAATTTTCCCAGGGTCAAATATTACGTTTCGAGATGTATATCAATGTGATCTTGCGTTTTGGTAATTTTCAATAAAATTTAATGGCCAGAAAAGATCCTATGTCCCGCAAAATGCTATTTTTAGCCATTTGACTCCTTTCAATTCCCTGGGGATGCAACCAAAATTTTTATCAAAAATCCGAGAATATTCCATTTCTCCCTTAGGTAGTTGTTACTTCATGCAAAATTTCAGAAAAATGTAATGAATAGTTATTGAGAATTTAGGGAATGAAGGGACGAAACAAACGGACGCAGGTGAATTCTAAGGTCCAAATCCAACTAAGTCGGTGGACCAATTATGTATCATTTAACTAGTGGGATCAATATCAGTGTTATCATTATTTCTATGCTAACATTTAGATTTGTACAATTTGGATAATTTTCCCTAAAATAAGATTTGTAAAAATAATTTTACCCAAGAAAAGTGATGATACTAATTGCAGGTTTAGTTCTCGTGGTGATTTTCTGAAGAATTTTAATGTAAGTTGTTAATATGATTAATATACTGTGTGTGTATGAGTTTTAGCAGGTGAAAATTGTTGACTTGTTTAATAATATCAAAAACAACAAAACATTAATTTCCCATCTGAGTTCGCGCCAGGCTTGAAACATATCGTACCATGTTGATTTGGCCTGATATTCAATGTAACAAATATGTTTTAAGTTTGCAGTATGAGGATTTAATTACTATTCCAAGGATTCTACCCGCCCCTTGGAGCCCTATATTAGTGTTAGGATAGAACCAATGTCACTAGGAATATGGAAAGGGAGAGTGCTTCAGTATTGTTAACAGTAGAGGCTATATATTTTCGGCTTGTATTATAGTATTAATACATTGTTTTTGGAAGGTGTTTTTTTTGGTTTTGTTTTTCTCTGTACAAATGACTAAAAGTTGTGTGTGTAATATATATTCCTTGTATTCGAACAATAAATTTTGTAAATGTTAATTTGCATAATTCAATTTTCCGTATAATTAAGTTAAACATCGAAATCATAATCTCTTTTTCTTTTTTTTTTTTTTTTCATTCAAGTTGTTTGTATCTGAATTGTTTCGAACGTCCTATGTGCTAAGCTATTTTCATTGATTCTGTGCATCTGCTTTTTTTTTTCTTCACACTGGTCTTATAGACATCCTCTTCCTCCTACTTTCATTATAATTATGTTTGCAACCACTAGTTATCCCCCCCCCTCTCTCTCTCTCTCTCTCTCTCTCTCTCTCTCTCTCTCTCTCTCGGAAGCTGCTCGTGATCTGTTCGATGGAGAACATCAGACTGAACAGACACAATTCTACTTACCCTCCCCCCTCTCTCTGTATAGTCTTTCTATTTCTATCATCCCCCTGTCTCCCTATTCGCTGTGCATTAATTAAAACTGCATGGCTTAGTTGTGCAGGCACAATACATCGACCTGGCTTTGAATGATAATTGATAGCAAATATTTTTTTGACTTTTCTAGTTTTTTTTTTTTCTTCTTACAACCTCATAATATTAATTGGAAGAGTCAAATAGGCACTTAATCATTTTTGTGTGTGCTTATCGCCTTGCTTTCCTACATAGGATTATTGTTGTGATTATTGTTGAAGCTACCTTTTACCGTCTGGACAGCTTCGACTCTCTCACCTTCTTTTTCGCACGCGGCGACGGACTACTTTGTTTTGTGATGTAGATTATGAATCAGGTAATCTGCCGTTTTGTTTTCTTTTTCTTCTCCTTAAAATTGTCAGATTCCGGTTTTTTGTCAATTGCAAATCCATCTCTCCCTATTTCAGCTTGTGTCAAGATTTGTCAGATATAATTCTATTGATTTGTAAAAAAAAAAAGAAAGGCGATTGCAACCAAGAAAATACTTCTATAATTGACTGATACTATTTTTACGTACACGCTGTTACACCTACACAGACGATGTATTTATATTGAAAGATAACACAGAAGGTTTTAAGCATCCTCACAAGGTCTTTTTATCAGTGCTTAAGGGCATCCAAGGAGAAAATGCATCTCTTTGCTGACAGTCTTTGATTAAAATATCTGCTTCTTTTATATGCCAGGGACGTACGCAAGAAAAATCAATGTTTTCTTTCCATTTAGCAGCATAAACTAACCTTCATACTTGACTGTTATCTCTAAATTTTAATTCAAGGCAAAAATTACTATGTGCCAGTTTAGACTTCAAAATCCTTTTCGTATTTCATATAGGTATGATGTAAACATAGATCCCACATCTTATCCAAATAAATAGATTAAAAATGACTGAATTGTTTCAAATTTTGAAAGTAACTTTAAAGCCTTTAAAAACTGATGAATAGAAATTAATTTCCGACTTGAGTACGATTGTTCATTTTTCCTCCCAAAGGAAAACAATGTTTTCATCATATGCTCTCTTGTATTAAAGAATTGAAAATATCTAAAGATTTTTTTTAATATATCCCAGAAAAAAAGAGGATGGCATTATTGATACTAACTTTGGAAATAATTTGATTTATTACTTACATTCATTTTTTATAGCGTTTTAATAACTAATTATCTCTCATTTAATAACTGTTAAAAATGTACATTGTTTCATATACATAAATTTTTTCTATCCTGCAAATGTGTTCCTAATTATGATATTCAAGTGTCATTATATTTATATTTAAAAAGATGCATATGTTTTTCATTTTGTAGTTTATGCAAATTTTCACTATCAACAGGTCTGAAATAATGGCCATACAACATATAAAATATTTTAGTATATTGAATGTTGTTACTGTCTTCTGATTGCTATTTTCATTGTAATCATTAAAATTTGGCCCTTGCACACAAATCTATTTCTTCTTCCCCCCTTAAAGAACCCATAAAATTATCTTTCAAAATGTTTTTTTAAATAAAATTTACAGTTTCATTTTTGCTTCTGCATCAATTTCTGATTATTCTTCTGACAATTCGTCTACATCATGAATAAATGAAAGAAAGGTTGTTATTTTTCTAATAATAATAACGATACCTCTCCCTAATAATAAACACTCATGATTGCATTTGAAATATTTTTGTAAACAATTGTTTGCTTATATTAGCCTTTCCATTTGCAGACAGGATAGATAAAAGCATATGTAAATGTAACCTCTTTAACCTCTATGAATTGATTCAAGAAATAATTAAATTCTTTGATTCTTTTTTAAAGATCTTGTTTAAACGGTTCTTCTTTTTTTTTTTTTTTTTTCCAATGCACAGCTCTCAATATTTAGCTAATAAAAGAAATCTTATTATAATCTACTTGAGAGTAAAGAATGGCATTCTCACTTATTTGGGTGATGAAAAATACATAATCATTGTATCATGGTTGGTCAGACTAGATTATTTGTTTTTATGTTCATTGTATGATGCTATAACTATATTGAATAAAGTTCTCTTCCATATTAAACATTAAAAAACAAACAATTCTTACAAAAGATATTAAAATAAATTGTAGCTGCTTTCAATTTTGAAGCAAAATATTCTATGAATGCGTTTCCTACTTCATCTTTGCATAGCATCCATTTTCTGCATTGCATGCTTTTTTTTTTTTTTTAATTGCATCTTTCTTAAATCTGATACATTCAATAGATTTATCTGCCTCTGAGGTTATTTTTCTGTCTTTCATTGTATCTGTAATGGTGTTTGTCGATTGTCAATTTCCTTATTTTAATGAAATTTCTTTTTTGTTTGTGTACAGACATTTCCTTTTATGGTTGACATCCGTGCATTATTCACATGATACTGCCTCTTCTGCTCTTTATAAAGTTTTGCTGTGTGTATTTAAAATAACCAATACTTTTATTTTCTTTTGCTTTCCAACATATCTTGTTAAATAATGTGCCGTTGTTTATCATTATTATTATTGGTAACTCCAAATAATTTGTTTATTATGGCATTTATTATTGTTAGAGTCCATTTTTAAATTAGACAAAATAATTGTTATATAACCGATCAAACCCAAACATCGATTCTGAATCGCATTATTTTTTTCGTCTTACTATTACATTTCAGTTGAAGAAAAATCTATTTGCAATTCTTTTCAAGAAAAATAGCTTAAATTGTTTAGAGATTAAACATTTCTATAAGAAAAATCAACTAACATAAAACATGCTCCTCTCACCTAAAATTTTTAATTTGTTTGTTTTATTTACATTTTAAATGTTCCATTTAGTAAATATTGATCACTGAATTTTCTGATTATAATATTTTTTTAAATACCAGACTTGTTCAATTTTTAGGTGAAAATCGGATGGGGATCAAAATGTGCTGCCATATTTAAACTATTATTTTGGTTAAAGTCCAGAGGGATTATTTTATTTGAAACTTGCAAGGGAAATTGAACAACGATTTTTTTAAATGTTATCTTATAATATTGAATTTCTTCTAAAAAAAAATGAATAACAAAAATGTGGGTTGGTATACAACTGACAAAAATCAATTTTACTTGTGCATATTATACAGTTGTGATATACTGTGATTGTGTGCTGCTGCTTATATATTTATCTCCCTTTGATATATGTCGATAAATTTAAATGGAAGATCGGTCAAAAATAGATTTTATATATTTTAAAATATAGAGAAAGAGATAATACAGAAAAAGAATTTGCCATTATTTTATAAGTTTTCCAATAAAAAATTCTTTTAAGATAACATCTGAAGATGTATCATTCTGTTACATAACCATCTGTTTATTTCTTTAAAATGTGCATATATTTGTGTGTGTGTGTGTGTGTGTGTGTGTGTGTGTGTGTGTGTGTTTGTTTATATAATATAGGTGATGCATGAGTGACTGACCTAATGGATACTCTTGCAGCCGATTCTATTCACTATGTATAGTTCCATTATTTGATCTGTTATGGCCATTAATGCACTCTCACCCACCTAGATAAAAATCGCAACTTGTGTTCAATTAATAGTACACAAGTTTCAGCATTAATAATTAATAAAGGGAAGTTTTTATTTTGGTTTTTAAAATTCTTTCTCGGCCATTATTGATTTTTTTTTTTTTTCATGAGTACAAAAAGAACTTTTTTCTGAATCCTGTTCTGACAAAAGATGTTGCTGTTATTTTGTTGTGAGAATAACATTCAAGATGAGAAAACATTTTATTTCATTTTTTTTTTTTTTTTTTTGTTTACATTTTAAATGTTCAGTTTGGTATATACTAATCACTGAATTTTGAGATTATATATAATTATCAGACTTGTTTTAGTTAAAGATTTGATGGCGATCTGTTTGTTATATAAGTTTAACATCAAATGAACATCCTACTCAAATATGTCGAAAATGTTATATAATCCAAATCATGGTATTTTAGTTATAAAATAAACATCGAAAACGGTTGTAAACTTGAATACCAATATATGAAGTCTTTATTAGAAATATGATTCGAAGATATTTTAAATATATAGTAAAATGTCCATACTAACTTGCAGTTAGATATAGTCTGATGATCATATTTGTTGTCATAGAAAAAAATCCTGCACTAATTAAATTCGTTTCTCTTCTATCCTTGATATTTCAAGGTATATCAAAGGCTCTTCTATCCTTGGTATTTCAACATAAATTACACACTGAATTATTTTTATTGGTCCCCCTGACAAAATGAGGGTGGACCTGTAAATTCATCCTTGTCCATTTGTCTGTCCACACTTTTCTCAATAACTACGTCTTGGAATTTTTTGAAATTTTGCACAAACATTAAACATGATATGAGTAAAAAAAAAAAAAAAAAAAAAAAGTAACAGAACGGATTTTCCGGGAAAACTCAGGTCTCAGGTTGTCCTCCTAGGGGTACCTTTAAGGTTAAAATGGCTAAAATTCACACTTTTGTGGTGATTAAAAAAAAATTGATGCTTTGGATTTTTATAAAACTTTCTGAAAAGTTGTAACTAACTGATTTCTATATAATGTTGTTTGTCTATACTTAGCAATAACTCTTGGGTGTGCCCCAGGGGGCTCTTTTAGGGCCAATAAAAACACTCTATTTTTGGGACTATTTTATCATATTTGTCCAAAATTTTCTGTGTATGTCTATTTAGCAGATTTGCATGGTGCTGAACTGAAATTTAAATATGTTATGGCCTTGGGGGACTTTTGGGGCTAAATAAATGGGTGGGGGTAAATGATGGACTTGGTCATTTGTATTTTTTTTTTGCCTCGTTCACTGTGCACTCACGGGACTATGCATGCTTCACTTGTTATTTGCTATAAATTGAATATTTATTGAAATAAAAACTATAAAATAAAAGGACATTTTTTTTAATCCTCTTTATTAAAATAATTACCGAATTAAATCAATCGGAATGCATTTCTATTTCTTTGTAAACAAATCACTTATTCAACCTGGGCCAATGCTAGATCTTCATGCTTATATTATGTAATTTGTATAAACGTTAGAAAACTGAATACAACGTCCCATGTCATATATAGTCCAGCTAAAGAAGACCGATGGAATATTTCTCACATTTTGCAAAATTTTATAAAACTTTGCTACTAATACTATTAGTTGTAAATAATCTTGTATTTTTTTATTTATTTATTGATAAGACACTGTTTATCAAGGCTAACAGCCATTTAAGGATAAGAGGTAATGTGATAGATTGTCAGTTGAATGATGTAGAATATAATAGGATTGAAACTGGTGAATGAAATGAACAAAATCTGATTACTTAGGAGGATGGTTTTATGACAAATATTTGGCATTAGATTTGAAGATGACTATATTGCAGTCTGCAGGAAAGTAATTTCATGGCAGTGTGTTTAAAAAATGAGAAATTCTTTAAAATGAATTCTATTCATGGAAGTTTCACTTGATGTTAGGCATATGGAAGAAAAAAGGAAATTTTTTTTTTTTGCAGTTGTGGTAGATAGACAAGCTTTTGCTGTGAGTGTCTTACAGAGTGGAACTAGAGATTGTAGCTTGGTCAAGCACCTTTATTGGATACTAGCAAAGATACCGGTGCTTCACATCAGTATACTCATATTAATGCTATACAATTGTGAAAATAATTTTCTCTATATATTATCTACATAAATGTTACTAATTCAAAAATGGAGGTTAATATAAAGTATTTGATTCAGGGATTTCCCCCATATAGTTTCAGAAATATATGGAATAATAGATATATGTGAAGATGGCAGGATAAAAAAAAATAGTAACAAATTAAAGGACTTTTATATAAGATATGTTGCAGAGAGAGGGGGGGTTGCAAATAATTGGTATTTGCAGGACTTACTTGTGAAGTTAATATTATCATCCAATTCTAATGTTCTTTCATATAATTCTGTGAAGATACACGAGTGAGAAGAAAATGTGTTTGGAGTTCTGTTGTTGCATCTATCTGTCTTTCCTCACACGTGTTGAAAATTTATTGTAGTAGTTTGAAACATTGGCGAGACGCTTCCTCCCTAAAACGAGAATTGCATTGTATTGATTTGTTCAGGAACAGGGATGGTATCATGGATACTGATGCAAGTATGAAGAGTTCAAATTCAGTTGTATTTATTGCATTCATGTGTGCTGTAATAGGAAAGGTATAAACCCATCCTCCCAGCAATTTGTGTTCAATTAATCAGCATTATTTTGATTATCTCGACTACTGCTCTATTTGTTGATAATATTCTCACAATGTTTAGACCACTGTAATCCTTGACCTTCAGGTCTGTATTGTTGAACTTTAGAATCTGTACAGAATTTCCTATTTTTATGTAATCCATTGGGTAGATTGTTCTTGTTCCATCGGTGATAACCGGGTAAAAGCAATTAACTATGTTCTTAGTATTGTTTATATTAAGAATTGAACCTTCAACCTCTAGAAGACTGTCACTTAGAACTGATTAGCACTTTTACCATAGTGCAATAAGTCAATTAACACGCGTTTGAAAAAGGTTTGACCAGGTAGAAATGGTAATTATGTAATTCTTAGATATTATCATCTGTAGTAAGAATTAAACTTAAAGGCTGTGACATTTATTTTAATTTTATAACTAGCAGGTCGCCCGGCATTGCCTGGTGGTAAAATATGCTTAAATATGATATTTTTATTAATGCACATTTTGTATTTATTATAAAACCAATTCTCTATCGATTATTAATAAAGGTAAATTGGCTGAAACGTTGTGAGAATAAAATTAAAGATGAAAACGGTAGTTTAATTAATCCAAATTATCAATACTCATTTTAAAAAAATTTCCAAACATAATTGCAGTTATTCACTTCGAATAGGTATTGTTTGGCCATTAAATAATTAAAAAGGAATTGCTGTGATAAAACAAATTGTTAAAATTAATATATGATCATGTTTTAATGTTTTTTAGTAATTTATTGGCATTAAACTTTTCACTAAAATTTTTATTTTCATGTGTCAGTTTCTAAGAGGTTTTGGCAGCAAGTCTGTCAGTTTAAAAAAAAAATTTGTATTTATTTTTAAATTTTTTTTTTAATTTTCATTAGTAAGTGCACAGATTGAATCCTATAAAGAGCCAATGTCGGTTTGTCTTTCATCCACTGATTCAATTCTTGTTGCTGAATTGATGCGGATTATATTTGCTTCTCCACAGTCAAATTGCTTAAAAAAAAAGAAAAAGAAAAAACATAGCTTATTATCTATCCTCAATCTCTAATTATAAAGTAATAACATAAACAGATCTTTTTGATAATCAATTTTGCTTTATGTATTTGGCTGATGAATTATTGATTTAATTTAGCCTTTGATCTCAATGTTTAACTTTGCTCACATTTGTGGCATAATTATCTGTAAGAAATCTGGTTATTGATATGAAAAGTAGCCTTTTTCTAAGCTTCAGTTTTTATTAGTATTTATGGCCTGAATGGATCATTTTCCAATTTGAGGCTTGTTTCAAATGTTTTGAAAATAATGGATATAAAAATTGATGTTTCAGAATTGTTTTAGACGAGAATCAATAATTTG
The DNA here is from genome assembly GCF_053919585.1 of Euprymna scolopes. Classification (NCBI taxonomy): domain Eukaryota; kingdom Metazoa; phylum Mollusca; class Cephalopoda; order Sepiida; family Sepiolidae; genus Euprymna; species Euprymna scolopes. The sequence continues at coordinate 61,757,217 of NC_136506.1, read as the reverse complement.
AATAATATTCTCATCTTGGTTATTTTTACATATGGCACAATGGATAAAGGAGTTGATTAACAATTAGCTCTAGGACTGGCTGCCAAGCTCCAGTCCCTGTTGCATCATATTAGTATTATAGCTCTGTGCTTGTTTTATGAGTATCTTCATGAAATGTGCTTCAATGAACTTGCTGCGGTTGTACTCACTCAACAATAACGCTCCTGACCTAATCGACCAACAGCAAGATCACAACACTTCCATGTAGAGGCCCTTTAATGCTAGATTTTATTCTAATAGCTTCTTTTCTTCACATCGCTTCTGTTTGAAATTTCATTCTTGTTACTCTGACGATAACATATAGGAATTTAAACGTCTTGCTACTCAACTCCCCACTTAGGTAGCTCATCTATAAACCTGACCCCTGTTTAACCTCTTATGCTTTCATGGCAATATGTTTTATTTGGGGTGAACAAAATTATCTATTTATCTAATATATGCATGTGTGTGTGACCTTGTATGTGTGTGGAACAACCTCTACCAAACTCCTCTATTAATTGGTCTACAGACTTGAAACGTGATACATAGAGGATTTGGACCTGTGGAACAAATTCAATCTGGTTTTCAGTTGGTAAAAATAGTTGTTCAAAATAGGGTCCAAATTAAAAAAAAAATTGAACTTGGCTGACGTAAGTCAACTTAAAGTTCTCTTGTATGTATGCACAAATATACATATGTTAAAGTCAGTTCATTTTTAATTATTTCTTATATGTCTGACAATAGCTCAAACTGTAATGACTGTTTTGGTTTCGATTCTAACTGATGGCACCCAAATCATATATATATACATATATATTTAACTGTTGAAATCAATACTATATATTGAGTACACTATAATAATCGATAGAGAATTGGTTTTATAATAATAAATACAAAATGTGCATGAATAAAAAATATCATATTTAAGCATATTTTACCACCGGGCAATGCTGGGTGGCCTGCTAATTAAGATTAAAATAAAAGCAACAGCCTTAAAGTTTAATCCTTACTACAGACGATAATATCTAAGAATTACCTAATTAATAAGATTTCTACCCGGTCATAGCTGATGGAATAAGAATAATCTACCTCTAGATTACCAATGAATTAAATAGAAGGTTCAGTTGAAAAGATTATGTTGATCCCCGAGTTCAACATAAAGATTCCTAAGGGTGAAAAGATACACCTGAAGAAAATCTGAGGTTACATCATCCAAAATGTGATCTTGGCCTTTTGGCAAAGTGAAGTATCTGTTCTGATATTGCACTTCACTTTTTCTGTCCTCGGCCAGTGGAGTAGAAATCCTTCGTGACTAAGACAATTTTTATTCTTGTTCTTATTTAGAGTGCCAGTTTTTGGGAGCTGGATTTTCCCCCACATTAAAAACCGACCTTGTGTCTAACTCTGCCCACGAGGGGAAGCAAGTAAATAGAAACAAGATGAGGGTAGTGATTCTAACCAAAACAAATTGTTCATTCAAAAAGAAAATTATATGTTCATTAAAAGGCTGAACTTTGTCATTGCTTCGTGACATTTAAAAAGCACATTTTTATGAATTTGTGAAAGAAATTAACTCTGTCTGAAACCACACAAAACATTTAATTTTATAAATAAATTTCTGTGATAAAATTTTGCTTTTGTTTGTTATTTGCAAATTCTCACTATTTCCTTTATATAAATTGTTGCCATTTTCATAATGTTTCACTCATTGTACTCTTCAATCGTCTTTTTCGTGCCTTTTGTCATAATATATTAAAAGTAGATTAGATTTAGTTAAAAATTCCTATAAGTTTACTGATAAAATATATTTAAAGATAGTTGTAGTGCTGTGAAAACAAATCAGATGATATATATATATATATATATATATATATATATATATATATATATATATATTCTTGTATGTGATGCAAGTAGAGTTCACCATAATCATAGCTGCCAGTCAAAACGAGTATATGGCTTTCTAATTTACTGGAGATGCCTATTCATAGATTCGTTTAACATGGATACATTGATGCACAAACAAATCCATCTTGCCCAGTTATATTCAGTAGTACGGAAACCGAGACGACCAAACACCCTGATTGCTTGCAATTCTTCATTAATGCTTATTATATAACAGGACGTATCTATTTTTAGACAATATTGTTTTAGACTTCTTTATTATTTATTATGGTGGTGATAATGAATGAATGGATATTTTCAATCCAAATTTTTTGTATAAATAAAACAAAACTAGGTAGGATTTCTAAAGTTATTTTCAAAATAGAATATAAAACAAATTGAAATGCTATTTTCTTTTTTCTTTTTTTTTTTGATGCATCTAAACTGAATGGAGTCTGCGATCAGTTCTTATGAAACTTTACCTTTTAAATAGCTTTGACGGTGAGGGTCACAGTAGATCCTATCAAGCAGAACTAATGCCCAAATCAGAAAATTTGTAACATGCGATGATAACGGGCAGATGAGACAAGATATGATGTATGGAGGGAATATGGAGGAGAGTTCAATCAATTGATTTAATTGGAAAACGCAACATCTTCATCATTTTAAACAAAACAAGCATGCTAATATATTCATAAATATCTTCCTACTTAGTTTGCGAAAAATGTTTTTTCAAATTTAAATATGTAGAATTTTAGCCCGAATATTACCATTAACATCATCCACTCTACAATAAACACGCGTGTGTGTGTGTGTGTGTGTGTTTAGTCTGAAGAAGCTTTTGAGTAAAAAAATGTAAAAATAAAGAATGCAGTTTAAATTCCCGGAAAAAAAAACTATATTTAACCTATCGCAGGCTTAGTACCTACATAATCTGACTTCTAAAAAGTTTATAATTACAAAAGAGAAATCAATTATATAAGGACGAAAAAATAAAAGAAAACCTTAACTACAATTGTTAAATAAAAATAGACTTAGCACTTGCATAAGCCGATTTCTCAAAAGTCTTCAATTATAAAAGAGAATTTAACTATATAAGGATCAAAAAAGGAAACCTTAACTAAAATTTTGTAAATAGAAAACGGGAATCCTCAACTGCTTACCATGTAGCTGTTTCAAAGATTTAAAAATAGGACAGCTGTTTAATACATGGCTCTCCAGTGGATAATACCACTTCACCAATATATATATATATATATATATATATATATATATATATATATATATATATATATAGAGAGAGAGAGAGAGAGAAATATATATACATCCATCCTGTTATGAAAAAGTTAGTGAGTAAAATAAATTTGCCAAACGAAACAATTTCAAATATTTAGGGAAAGCAAAATAGCAAGTCAGACAAACCCTACTGCCTGAAATCTGAAAGAAATCCCCCATTCTAAATAAAAAGTTTTATAGTTTGTTTTTTTTTAATCATCAGAAATGCTAATTTATATATGAAAACTAAAATTACTGACATAATTTTATGAGAATATTAGAGCAAACACTGGCAAAGCATTTTCTGCTTTTTTTTTTCACTTTTTATAAAAGATATACACTAGTTTTATATACTCCATTTTATTACATGTATAATGACATAAATTATGGCTCAAATTATTACCACATGTGTCCATTGAAATGTCATTTGGTGATCAGGTGTTATATAATGTCCTAGTCAGGGAATGGGCAAATGTTTGATGTATTGTTACTAAGTTTATTTTCTATTTTCGGATTTGTAATCTCTTATTAGTTGAACACTGAAATAAACCCAATTTGCCTGGGAAGTGCCTTGAATTGTCCAAGTAATTATCCCCGGATCGTATCTAAAAATAAACCTTTTTTTTTCTAGTTTTTTATTAAGGCATTTTTTAACTTGTGATATCTTATTGCTTTCTGAAATATTTACAATATATGAGTGAATTGTTCTATGGGTAGAAAAGGTTTTCATAAATTTTTTTGATTTTTTTCTATTATTGCAGATAAAAAAAAAAAAAGAATTGGAAGTACATATGGTGTTTGTCTTGAATTAGTTTTATCTCATATTTAATGCATAGAAAATGAATATAAAGATAATATTTACAAGAATTACCAATTTTTGACAGAACCTATACTAATTATCAGAGTTATTCTGTACACAGATGGGCATTGATTTTAAAGATGCTGACCACACACTGCATCTGCACTAAGGTTTTTTGAGGTACAGCATCACATATATGAAGATATGTCAAAAATGTCACAAAAAACATCTCGGGTATTTCTCTATGTGAATCTCTTAACTTACACTCTTATAGTATTGCATTAGGAATAGCAACTTGCATTCAATGAATAGTTACTCATATGTATTCGGTATTAAACGACAAATGGTTCATATGGTGTAAAGCGAATAAAACAAATCTGAATTTTTTATATTAAAAAAAAATAAGATTTGCCAAAACTCCAACTAAAGAAAACTCTTTCCATGATTATCTCTTTTTTTTTTCTTTTTTTTTTTATTACATTTTCATCCCAAACAAGACACATTGCCACTTTGCTTTAGGGGGCTACTATCAGGGACATAAGCTGCAGACGTACTATGTAGGGAGTTGGGCAGCAAGATGTTGGTTCACGTTACACGAACTTCTGCATGCCAGTACAGTTGGGGAAGCAGGAACCCGGAAGGGAATTCCAAAGTCTAGCGGTTCTGAGGAAGAAACTGCTGGAGTAAAAGACTGTCCTACATCTAGGGATCTCAACTGTGAAGGGGTGGGATTTTGCCACTTGTTGGAGGTATTTACGTCGAGGGGGTACAAGTGCTAGCAGTTCGTTGGAGCATTCACCGTTAAAGTACTTGTAGAACAGGTAGAGCGATGCAACATTTCGTCGATGGGACAGAGGTTGAAGCTTAGATGACAATTCAGGACCTATCAGGTTGGTTTTGAACTTTGTCTAGGAGTGAGAGACTAATAGCAGATGCACCAGTCCAAATATGACAACAGTACTCCATACATGGGTGAGTGGTGGCCTTATAGAGGTACAGGATACTTTCGGGCATTAGTAGCTTTCTAGCACTGTAGAGAGAACCTACCTTTTTCGCAGCGGTCCTGACAATGCTCTCAATGTAATTGTTCCAACTTATGTTTCCTGTGAACGTTAGGCCGAGGAGTTTAAAAGATGTACTTTCAGATAAAGAGTCTTTGGCCATTGCTATTGGTGGTAGAGAAGGTTTCTTGTAATTATTGAAGGAAACAAGTTTAGTTTTGGCAGCATTGAATGTGGTCATCCATTTTTGTCGCCATTCCACTACAGATTGGAGGTCATCCTCTAGTGTTTCTGCTATTTCTTTAGATATGTGTTCATTTGTTTTCCTGTCGTGTCTGTTAGAGCGTGGTGTCATCAGCACATATACCCACTTCACAGACAATTTTGTCAGGGAGGTCATTTATGAATATTAGGAATAATAGAGGGCCAAGGATAGACCCCTGAGGCACTCCCGCATTTATATCATATTGTTTAGATGTACGACTGTCGAGGACAACCTGGATGTTTTTCTTATCTAAGAAGGATTTAATTATGTTAAGTATTCTTCCAATGATACCGTATGATCTGATTTTCCTGAGAAGACCTTCATGCCATACCCTGTCAAAAGCCTTAGATATATCTAGAGCTACCACTCTACCCTCCCCCGCTTTGTCCAGTGAATGGTATACACACTCAGAGATTACAGTTAGGATGTCTGCTCTAGAACGGGCTTACCTAAATCCATATTGTTGGTTGGTCAGAAGTTTAGCATCTGTAAGGTGATGGAGTAGAACTTGGTTAATTATGGTCTCAAATATTTTGGCGAAAAGTGGGAGGCTAATGGGGCGGTAATTTACTGGGTTAATTCTTTCGCCAGAATTCTTGAAAACTGGTGCCACAGAAGCAGTTTTCCAGCAGTCCGGAAAGCAAGATTCATTAAGGCATTTGTTGTAAAGTTTGGAGAGAACTGGAGCTATTTCGTCAGAGCACTTTTTTAATAGCACAGCCGAGATGAGATCAGGTCCACATGCTTTGAAGTGTCAAGATTTTTTATTATAGCATGCACCTGAGCAGGGGTGATTTTCAGATCGTCTAGTGTGGTGTCTGTCCACAAAGGAAAATCAGGGAGGGGGTGGTTAGCAGGGTCCAGTGTGGAGTTGGAGGCAAACCGACTGGCAACCATGTTAGCCTTCTCGGTTGTTGAGCAAACAGCCTCATGATTGTTGGATAGTGGGGGAATTGTTGATTGACCATTATTTACTACACTGTTGTAGATTTTCCAGAAGTCACAGGTTCTGTGCTTTGATGCGTTTTTTGATAATCATGCAAAGGATTATTGAAGCTTTATTTCTGCAGCATAATTATTATTCTTAATTTATTCTATTCAGCATCCTAAAGGTTCATGATGCCAAATTTTGTGCAATTCCAAACAGTAGTTTGAACAAATGCTCACTAACCTATGGGGTCCCCTAGAGTTTTCCTGATTTCTAATATTTTCTAACTCTTTTGACGACCATTATAACTCATTTTGCATTATCACAATAACCGTTTACTATTGATATCTCTGGCAATGACTGACATTTAAATGGCAATAAACTCCTTGCAGTTCCAGTACTCTCCATACCCTTTCATTGAAGCTCTTGTTGGTGCCTTTCCTCAGTCTTTCCATCCTCTATCATCAGTAATGTATATGAGTGTTTTTTTTTTTGAGGGAGGGGGCACATTATTAATTATTATTAGTGATAGTTGTAGAGTAATAGTAACATTTATACTATTTCCACTTTCCATATTTGACATGCCACTAAAATTTTATGACAAATTAGGTGCAATTCTAGCCAACACGTTTTGCAATAGTAGTATTATTATTAACCCAGATGACACCTAGCATCTTCAATTCTTTCAAATAGTTTTAAGGCCTATTAGTAACAAATATTCAATTATAACAAATGTATTTTTTCAATTTGTACTAAAATTGTGTACTCTAATTCTTTTTATAGAGATTGATTTATAACCATTTCTGTATCGGATTTTCAAGACAATTTTGAAATAAAATAAATTGAAATACTGCTTTATAACTTTTCATAGTTTTGTTGAAATAAAATAGCAACTTATGTCCAATTAATCATATATAATTAACAGTTGTTACAGCATTGACCTCAAGAGTTGATATGCCATAAAGCAGGAACCAAAGCAAATCTGCAATAATTAATAGGTGATTTCTAAGTCATTTAGATAAATTGATCTAATCACCAAATAAATTTTGTTGTGAATTTTGATGGGATAGTAATATTTTGGAAGAAAATAAAATTCTAAATGTTTTCTAAAAGTTCCTAAAATTTAATGATTTCTAAATTATTTTTGTTACTTTTATATGTCAAACTACTGGCTTAATCTTAATGTTTTGACTGCTTTTTGTAATTGTGAAATGAAAACTGTATACCTCAGTGAATTTGAAGTTACCAATTATGACAAATTATGACACCTGAAGAAGGCTGGAGATTACAATCCTCAAACATTGTGAAGATAATTAAGATGAGAATAACAGTCTGATAATGTTTTCATTTTGAACAATGCTTGTTTGATAGTAATTGTCTGTATTTTTGAGATGAGGTGTTTTTATTGATTGAGATTGTCGGACTGACTTCCTCATCTTGGTTGTTATCGTCGCAACGTTTCGGCCGTTTTGCCCTCCGGCCTTCATCAGGTGTTTTTTTTTTTTTATGAAGGCCGGAGAGCAAAACGGCCGAAACATTGTGACGATAACAACCAAGATGAGGAAGTCAGTCCGACAATCTCAATCAATGCTTGCTTGAATCATTTCTTTCTTTGGATCGAGCTCTTAGTAAAGGATTAATTTCCAGTTCTCCAATATGTATTGCATTACATCCTTGAAATGTGTAAATGAAAAAAAAAAAAATTAGTACTCACCAATGTCACAATTCGTAACAACCGTGCATGATACCAACTCTTAACATCTCTGCTCTCTATCAGTGATCTAAAACTTGATTGACTGTTCTCTCCAATTTGTCCTTAATAGCTACTATTCCCATCCTATGCAAATTACTGCCACATATATATAAAGAACCCATATACAAAATTAAGTTTTTTCTTTTTGCTTCCCTGATCATGTCACCTGACAGGTTAAATACGTGATTGCTTGTGTGAGTAATATATTCTATTACAAAATGCAAGTACATATTTTTATAAAATAGTAGGAGAGAGTTCACGTGTGGTGTAAAGATGTAGATTGTGGGATAGCTTTTTATTTCATGTCTCTTGGAAAATCGAAGAAATTAAAAATTCTCTACCCCTAGAAGTAAATTGCATAGAAAGAACCGGAAAGGTTCTTTTTCAACCCAAAAATAAACCGAAAAGTTGGGATGGGGTACTTTGTTTATAGGGAAGGGGAGGGCTTTGTTTATAATCTACAATGTCAAACCTGATCACAATCCTCCAGAAGTAAATTGACCAGAGAAGAGTTAGATACTTTCATCAAAGAATACTCATTTCTTAAAATGAAAACTGTCATTTACATAGAAAATAATAATTAATGAGATGTTATTTTGCAAATCAATATGCAAATTTAACTTTAAGGAGGAGCTTTTGCCTTGATGATTGGTGACTCACAAATTAAAGAAAATGGACAGCAATTAAGGGAAAACTTTCTCACATTTACATAAATATTAACTGCTTGGTTACAAAAACAGAAAACTAAGGAATCAAAACATATTACCAAAGATGAAGTAGGCAAAACTATGACAAATCAACCTAGAAGAATTAAGATAGTCAAACCGGCAGAAATTAAATGGTTGTATTTAACAGAAATGATCAAGTCACTTGTAAATGGAAGCCGCCAGTTTAGCTGAGTTGTAATCGCTACTTTGTAAGTCTGTCATTGTGTTTCTCGGCTAATAACTCCGGCTTGCTATTTGTATTTCTTTTAATCACCTTTTCGAGTCAAGGGACAGATCTTCATCCATTTTGTTTTATGAAGATTTTGAAAAAAAGGTACATGTGCACCCACCCCACTGAACCAAACGGACAATTACAGTAACAGTAACAGTTACACATGTAACATGAGAAAGAAATTTCTAACAACTTCACTCTCCAAATATTTTCCTGGAAAATAAACTTCTTAAAGTGAACATTTTTAGTGTCAATATTTTTAGTAGTTGACTATTTCTGAGATGAAATATTGTTTCAATTTACTTGGTTTAGCAGAGTTTAACAAGCTCAGTTTTTAATGTGGGAAAAATTCAGCCTCCCAGAAAAAAACACTCTGGATTAAGACAAAAAGTAAACATTGCTCCAGTTTAGAAGGATGTCTTTTCTGATGAAGTGTAGTATCAGAACAGATACTGCACTTAGATATTAGCCTAATGGCCTAAGATTTAGATATTATTATTTACAAGTTTGGTACGGGTTTCCATATTTTATTGCTATATATTAGCTATTGTACGTTTTTTAGTCAAGAAAAAGTATTGGTTAAAACATGGGTACTCTGATGATATAGCAATACTAAACTGCTGGCCAAAGTCACGTGATAATTTTTAGTGGTATTGGACAAAAAGAGAATACCATTTGATGAAATTATGTGTGTGGTAAAAAAAAAAAAACATAGACAGCAAGAGATTTGTTTTGTATTTCCATTCAGACTTAGGGTTAGTGTTAGAATTAAGGAAGAGTGTTTTTTTTAAAAATAATTTTTAAGTTAAAATAAAAATTTCATTTTTGCTTGCATCAATATTGTTACACATTTCTGAGTGATATATTGCCCCCACATTGACATTGATGTCAAGATATCAGTATTAAGTCATAAAATGTGCACGCCCTTCCTAAAACTATCTTTTTAAGTAAAGGATCCTATATGATAAAAAAAAAAATCTGTCTGCCTCATGTTTTTTGTGGCTCACAGATGATTTCATAAAACTGTATGCTTTTTTGTCAAACATAGATATAGATATATATATATAAATTTTCACAAAATCAAGACAATAAAATAAAAAATGAGAGCATCATATTGTGTATTTTCATATTTGTTACACTTGTTTCGGACAATTTTAAACATTGTCATTCAAAAATATCCCCAAAACAACCTCTCATCAAACGTCGAAATACACTATTTATACATATATGACAATATTTCTAGTCTCTATTTAAGATATCAAGCAGTTGACCCTACCTCCACCCCACTCTTCAAAGTTTTGTTTGATTATATTCTGTCAGTCATGGAATTTATAAATCACCCTATTTTCGTATTTCTACTTTTTAAATTATATTACAACCAATTATCTAACTTAATATTACCCTAATTCTCCATGTGTTTCTTGAATTATTTTTCTTCTCCAAATTATTTATTTAATTGATTTATTTTCTAAATACTAAACTACACCCTCGAATTCTAGTTTAAATTTATGTCCTCTTCAATCTATGATAGTTTTGTATCAGTTTTGTTAGCATCTATGATCTCATAATTTATTTTGCTTAATATTAAGTAAGTTAAGATTGGATGAAGTAAGTTCATTAACTTAGCAGCAGAATGCTGCTGCTGCTGCTGCTGTCAACCAAGAGCAGAGTCTGTCAGACGTGTGTGCACAGTGGAAGTAAAAATCTAATCAGTATGAGATGAGGATATTTGTTGCATGGCAAGAAATAATGAGAATTATATGATGGATGTGTAATGTGCGTTTGCAAGACAGGCTTAGATCTGATAAAGATTAGATCTGGATGGTATAGGAAGATGTATTTAGAACAGCAGACTTTGTTAGTTTAGTCACATTGAAAGAATGGCTTAGTAGATATAGAACAGTTGAGATAGCAGGGAAAGCCAAAGAAAACATGGGAGGAAGTGAAAATAAAGGATTTGAGAGGAAGAGGGATAAAGATCTGGGCAGTGATAATTTGATAATCATTTTAAAAAGCTGTCCAACACATGCCATCATATGAAACAGACATTAACCCGAATAAGAAAGAGAATAGACAATACATGATTAACCTAATGAATATGATGAGTAGACTTATGAAATCCATTGTTTTGAGTTAACTATATTGTTAGAAGTTATGAATCTGCAAATGTTCCAGTTATTCCTCAATAAATTTTGATGTTTGATAAATGAATAATGAATGCATTTTAATTTGAGAATTGAATTCAAAATCCTTGTTAGCAACTTGTTCAGGTTTTTATTTGTTTGTTAGCAACTTGTTCGGGTTTTTATTTGTTTGTTAGCAACTTGTTCGGGTTTTTATTTGTTTGTTTCTTAGCAACTCGTTCGGGTTTTTATTTGTTTGTTAGCAACTTGTTCGGGTTTTTATTTGTTTGTTAGCAACTTGTTCGGGTTTTTATTTGTTTGTTAGCAACTTGTTCGGGTTTTTATTTGTTTGTTAGCAACTTGTTCGGGTTTTTATTTGTTTGTTAGCAACTTGTTCAGGTTTTTATTTGTTTGTTAGCAACTTGTTCGGGTTTTTGTTTGTTTGTTAGCAACTTGTTCGGGTTTTTATTTATTTGTTTGTTAGCAACTTGTTCGGGTTTTTATTTGTTTGTTTGTTAGCAACTTGTTCGGGTTTTTATTTGTTTGTTAGCAACTTGTTGAGGTTTTTATTTGTTTGTTTGTTAGCAACTTGTTGAGGTTTTTATTTGTTTGTTTGTTAGCAACTTGTTCGGGTTTTTATTTGTTTGTTAGCAACTTGTTGAGGTTTTTATTTGTTTGTTAGCAACATGTTCGGGTTTTTATTTGTTTGTTTGTTAGCAACTTGTTCGGGTTTTTATTTGTTTGTTTGTTAGCAACTTGTTCAGGTTTTTATTTGTTTGTTAGCAACTTGTTCGGGTTTTTATTTGTTTGTTAGCAACTTGTTCGGGTTTTTATTTGTTTGTTTGTTACCAACTTGTTCGGGTTTTTATTTGTTTGTTTGTTAGCAACTTGTTCGGGTTTTTATTTGTTTGTTTGTTAGCAACTTGTTCGGGTTTTTGTTTGTTTATTAGAAACTTGTTTGGGTTTTTATTTGTTTGTTTATTAGAAAGTTGTTTGGGTTTTTATTTGTTTGTTTATTAGAAACTTGTTTGGGTTTTTATTTGTTTGTTTATTAGAAAGTTGTTTGGGTTTTTATTTGTTTGTTTATTAGAAAGTTGTTTGGGTTTTTATTTGTTTGTTTATTAGAAACTTGTTTGGGTTTTTATTTGTTTGTTTATTAGAAACTTGTTTGGGTTTTTATTTGTTTATTAGAAACTTGTTCGGGTTTTTATTTGTTTATTAGAAACTTGTTCGGGTTTTTATTTGTTTATTAGAAACTTGTTCGGGTTTTTATTTGTTTATTAGAAACTTGTTCGGGTTTTTATTTGTTTGTTTATTAGAAACTTGTTTGGGTTTTTGTTTGTTTGTTAGCAACTTGTTCGGGTTTTTATTTGTTTGTTTGTTAGCAACTTGTTGAGGTTTTTATTTGTTTGTTTGTTAGCAACTTGTTGAGGTTTTTATTTGTTTGTTTGTTAGCAACTTGTTCGGGTTTTTATTTGTTTGTTTGCAACTTGTTCGGGTTTTTATTTGTTTGTTAGCAACTTGTTCGGGTTTTTATTTGTTTGTTAGCAACTTGTTCGGGTTTTTATTTGTTTGTTAGCAACTTGTTCGGGTTTTTATTTGTTTGTTTGTAAGCAACTTGTTGAGGTTTTTATTTGTTTGTTTGCTACCAACTTGTTCGGCTTTTATTTGTTAGTTTGCTACCAACTTGTTCGGGTTTTTATTTGTTTGTTTGCTACCAACTTGTTTGGGTTTTTATTTGTTTGTTTGTAAGCAACTTGTTTGGGTTTTTATTTGTTTGTTTGCTACCAACTTGTTGAGGTTTTTATTTGTTTGTTTGCTACCAACTTGTTCGGGTTTTTATTTGTTTGTTTGCTACCAACTTGATGAGGATTTTATTTATTTGTTCAGGTTTTTATTTGTTACGAACTTGTTCAGGTTTTATTTGTTACGAGCTTGTTCAGGTTTTTATTTGTTACGAGCTTGTTCAGGTTTTTATTTGTTACGAGCTTGTTCAGGTTTTTATTTGTTACGAACGTGTTCAGGTTTTTATTTGTTACGAACGTGTTCAGGTTTTTATTTGTTACGAACGTGTTCAGGTTTTTATTTGTTACGAACGTGTTCAGGTTTTTATTTGTTACGAACGTGTTCAGGTTTTTATTTGTTACGAACGTGATCAGGTTTTTATTTGTTACGAACGTGATCAGGTTTTTATTTGTTACGAACGTGATCAGGTTTTTATTTGTTACGAACGTGATCAGGTTTTTATTTGTTACGAACGTGATCAGGTTTTTATTTGTTACGAACGTGTTCAGGTTTTTATTTGTTACGAACGTGTTCAGGTTTTTATTTTTTTTCAGGTTTTTATTTTTATTTATTTATTTATTTGTTCAGGTTTTTATTTGTTACCAACTTGTCCAGATGGCTTTTTAGTTGTTGGCCAGGGGTTTTCCCTTGAAACCAAAGCCATCAGTCTAGACTATTATTAAAATGGTTTGTTCCCTGTGGACTATCTCTAGTTCTGTGTAACTCTAGGCGGTCCACCCTCTCAGGCTTTGCTTTCTGCCTTTGAGAAAGGGTTTATTTATTGCTAATCGCCTGAGGCGTCCCTATTGGGAAATTCAGATAGGAGCTGTCTAGGCATTTTTTGCAAGTTTGAATCCTCTTTCTCTAGGATGCTGGCTTTTCAAATACCACTTTCTGACAATTGGTATGTCATCCAGCCGTAGGAGGGAGGCAAATAACTTCACATTTTGAACAATGTCCTTGTTATTAAGTACTTTTCTATACTAATGAGATATGAATCAATTTATAAGTGGTAAAAGAGATTAAGCCGGTAATAAAAAATAATTTACCTTCAAAAGAATATTTTTATATTAAGTTGGTTCATTATAGACATTTTATTGTTATAAGTGCAGGATTGTGACAAATCAATTGGATTTGGAGCATTGATTAACTTTGAATGGCTTTTTTTCTTTTGACATTGGAGTACTTTATGAGATTGGATATTAAGATAGATAACATCCTGTTGCGTTCATAGATAAAAATGTTTAAGATACTGAGTCTTAGCTGACCGATCAGAGGCAAGCAGTGAAAATAATTTTTAGTTTTTAAAATAAGTTACTTTCAAGATTGAGTATGTTTTTTATTCTTACTCTTGAAAGGTTGGCAAATATCCAAATAATTGTATAAGTTATTGATATTCATTGAAAAAATATTTAATATTCATAAATTTCATTTAGTCAAATGAAACCTGTTGTATCATTTTTTATAATGACTATCCACCTGTGAGATATTGTCTCTTGTGTTTTGAAATAAATACAAATCGTTTAATTTTAAATCGTTTCTGAAACAACTTGAGTCTTAACTAGTGAATAATAATTTGTACTCAAGACTACTTTTATTTGAGCTCTGATATAATTTTAGAAATTTTAACATAGTATAACATTGTATTGTTCATTGTTTGCGTAAATAGGAACAGCCATTCATCTCGTTTTTTAACATAAAATAATTGCTTTATTGAATAACTAGTGGGGATCCAAGCCGAATCCCTGAGGCAAAGTTTGAAAATAAAACTGGCCAGCCAGAAGAGAAAGATGTTTGAAAGTCGTCGAGCGTTACGACGACGATGGTGACAATGTAAGCATTGTTATAAGCGAAGTAAGAAAAGAAAACAGCGTTTTAATTAAGCAGGGGGGGGGTAAAAAACAAATTAAAACAGAAAAACGAACAAACGTTACGTGAAAAGTGGCTTAAATAATACAGGGTTCAATATTTAAATGTAAAAAATCGAAAAGAAAAAAGACATCTCACACCACGATTCGAACCCAAAACGTTTAGATAATGAACCAACCCTTAACTACCTACGCTAAAGCGGCGTATATAAAGTTTGTTTGGTTTATCAACTATTTAAAGTAAATCAGGTCACGACGTCACAACGTCATTTGATGACGCATGCGTTGTTGACCCTTCCCCCCTCTCTCTTCGTCTGCCTTACTCTAAGGACTGGAAAATGGCGTCTGGCTGTTTTTATATTTCGTAAGCGTATTTTTTTTTTTACTTCACATGTTTGGCTTATTATTTTTCGTTTAACTATTGAGTCTAACTATTTTGAATGTGGTAATAACTTTGGTAACGTTGCCATAGCGTAGAAGTTCATAGTTTAGCTTTAATTAATTTTTTTTTACCGATAACATTTTTAAATTGTAAATTCAGACCGCCATTAGAGGTTGCTGACGTCAAGATCACGTGACATGACTCATCGGGTTTTAAATACAAGTTGACCCAAAATAAACGGCCGCGTGTAAACTTTATGTAGAAGACTTGGCGGCCGTATTTTTTTGGGCGGTTATAAATCGATTTAAAAATATGTAATGTTTAACATTAAAATGTCACTTTTTTGGGGCTCCCCCCCCCCTGCAGAAAATCGATCAGTTGACACACTTCTTATGGTCACTTTGGGCCAATTTTTCGATATTTGTCGTCCGGAAGGTGGGGCTTTCATATGAGACCAAGTTTATGAATTTTTGTTGTGTCTGTCAAAAGTTTTTAGTAGACACACAAACATACATACACACAAACAAACATACACACATTTTCCCTTTTATATATATAGATTAGCGGGGGTACCCAGCGTTGCCCGGATGTTTGTAGGTGTGTGTGGTGTTAAATAAAAAAGAACCCAGGGGGGGGGGTAGGATCGAACCGGAAGCTCTGAGGCGAAGTTTGAAAATAAAATCGACCAGCCAGAATGAGTTAGGGAAAGATGTTTGAATTTATTTAAGAACCAAATTGACAGGTGCGCGGCTGGAAGTCGTCGAGCGTGACGACGATGACGACGACGTAGGTTTGTTTGTTATAAGCGAAGTAAAAAAAGAAAACAATGTTAACACTTAAGCGGGGAAAAAAAAACAAAAAAAACTAATGTAAGGCAAATGAACGATGAAAACAGAAAAACAAACATGTGAAAAATGGCTTAAATAAGCCTGTTTCGATATTAAAATTCAAAAAATCGGTGGGTACCCGGGTGTTTTTGGGTATGTGGTCGGGGGTGGATAAGCGAAGTAAAAAAAAACAAAAAAAAAAACAAACGTTATGTGAAAAATGGCTTAGATAACACTGGTTCAATATTTAAATTTAAAAAATCGAAAAAAAAAAAAAGAAAAAAAAAAAAGACATCTCACACCACAATTCGAACCCAAAACGTTTAGATAACGAACCAACGCGCTAACCAACTGAGCTAACGCGACGTACATGAAATTTAGCCAGTTCTTCAACTATTTAAAGTAAATCAGGTCATGACGTCATCTGACGCATGCGTAGAACTGGTCGTCGTCACGAGGGGACGGTTTTTCTTGACCCCCCCCCCCCCCCCCCCCCGTCGAAAATTGTCGATTTCGGGGTGAAAAAATGAACGTTTTTGGCCAATTTTTTTATATTTTTCGGGCGAAGGATGGGGCTTCAATATGATACCGAGTAATATAAACAGTTGTAAGCAATTGTAACCCCCCCCCCCCCCGGGAGTGTGTGCGAAAGAAGCCTTTGCGAGACATACACGAAATGGTCACACACATTTTGCCTTTTATATATATAGATAGAAGATTGATAATGTCTAGTTGTAAAGATAATCATAGTGGTGATGTAGCAATCAAAGTTTTTTCTTTTCGTTTTTGTAGGTAGTTGTAATAATATGAAAACATAAAAGGAGAGCACAAACACATTTTCTCAATGATGTCGTTTTCTGTGATGTTTTTTCGTTTGCACATCCAAACTTCCTCTTCCAAAAAAAAAAGTCCGAACATAGGCTAAAGAGGCAAATATTCATCTCTTCTTTGCCAAGTTTTATTTTAAACTTCTTGATTGTGACACCATATCCTGTTACATCTCTAATTTTACTTCCAATGGAATTTTACCACACTGATTTCAACCTTATGTGAAAAATCACGTTTCTAACATTATTTTCACACATCCACATATGATCTTTCTTTAATACGGCTGTTCGTTTTTGTTTCATTTTGTAGTTTGTAAAAGGAGGGGGAATATTTCTTTCCACAAAGTTATTAAAGAAGTCCACACTCCTCCCATTTAGAAACCACAAAATGAAAATGGTAAATGTACTTGCCTCTTAAACAGATGTGTTAAAAAAATATGAAAATTTACTGTTTAGCATTCCAAATAATTATTTTAAAAAAATCAGTAATACAAAATGTAGAGGGATAAGAAAAGACTTGAAATTGTACAGGTTCTTTTTTTTTTTTTTTTTGTATATTAAATAGAAATCACTAATATTTTTGTTTTTTATGAACTTTTTTTTTTTCACTGAAAATTTCTTTTTCACTCAACATGCACATTTTATCTGTTTTATCACTGTTTAATAAATTATACCGAATTTTGAAAATTAAATATATTCAATATTGCTTCATTAGTTTTATTTTTATATATATTACTAGCGGGGGTATCGTGTTGCCCGGGTGTTTGGAGGTGGGGGGGGGGGGTAAAGAATAAGTGAAGTAATAACCCTGTTTAAACTTTTTTTTAAAAATCGGAAAAACAAAAACGAAAAAAAGAACATTGGAAAACCAAAACAAAAAAAAGAATGTGTTCAGAAAAACAAAAAAGTGAAAAGCGAAAAAAAAAAACGGCATAAATAACCCTATTTCAATATTAAAAGTTTAAAAATCGAAAAAAAAAAAATTATCTGATATCTCGGATCAAACCTGCAATCTTAAGATAATGATGCTGTCACTTTATCCATAGTGCTATGTCAAATGTAGGTCGGTTTTATAATCTTTAAACGAAACGTCTTTTGCACGTGTTGACGCATGCGTAGAAGCTATCTTGCCATGTAGGAACGGATTTTGGACACCCCCTCTCTGTAAAAAACTGGCCAGTTTAGGGTGAAGGAATTAATGTTTTTGGCCAATTTTTCGATATTTGTCGTCCAAGATGTTGAGCTTGAAAATGATACCAATCTCGTGAAAATCCATCACCTCTGTCGATAGTTTTTGCAAGACAAACACACATACACACACATTTTCGCTTTTATATATATATAGATTTCATCCTCCTTCACTCTGTTATGATTCTTAAATTATTGAGGAATGTTCAACAGACAAGATGGATTCTGCTTTGGAAGTTATCAGACAGTTCTCTTTAGAAACTTGGTCATCTGGCCTTTTCTTATCCTTTTTAGAAATCTAAGTCGCTATTGTTGTGGTTAAAACATTCTCTTGTGCATCTAAAATTATACGATATGAACATTGCATGCATTGGACACACTTAACATATCTTTATGCTTTGGAATTTTTTAGATAATGATTAATGATTTGTATTAATTCGAAAAGATCCGCCTGAAGAAGGTCAGAGCTTACAGCAGCCAAAAGAGTGTAAATATAACAATCAAAATGAGAATACTAGACAAATAATACAAAATATAATATTTTTATCAAATCATGTTCCTAAATTTTTGAGATGAAGATTTGTATTGGATTATTCGGACTACTGTTCTCATCTTCAGATCAATCCAAATAATCTAAATTCTCAAATCATTTTGGATTGCAATGGATTGAATGTCTGCAATCCAAAATGATTTGAGAATAAATGCATTTACTGCCAAGGTTAACAGACTTTTTTTATTCAGTATTTGAATGCATATTCTTTTTTATTTAATAATTTTTTATACACATTATATTCAAATTTGTATACTGGGAGGGAATTTCAAAGGCAAACAGTCCAAAGAAAAGAGTTATTAAAGTAGAAAATCTTGACATCTAGAGACCTCTGCACTAAAGAGGTGTGATTTTGTTAGTTGGGTGGATCAAGGATATTTTCATTCAGAATGTGCAAGTGCAATTAATCAAAGCACACTCTGTGTGGAAGTACCTGTAAAACAAGCACAAGGATGCAACAGGTGCTAAAGCTTTGCAAACAGTGAGGGACCTACTAGGCTAGAAATTCTTGTCTTGGATTTTCTCTAAAAAAGGAGAAGTGAGTGGTTAGTGCATATGTAGCAACAATTCTTCTTGTATAGGCAAATGATGGCTTTAGGGAGAGATAGAATAATACTGGCACATGTGAGAAGTCTTCTAGTTCGCTATAAAGGATGAAATTACCTTTGTGACAGACTTGGCAACATCTATGCACATTCCAATTCATATTGTCTAAGAATGTCAGGCTGAGGAGTTTGAACATTGGTCTCTTGTGAAAGGTATTATTGAGCATCACATTAATGCATTCCTATACTTGTTTTATAAGTTCGACATTTTCACTATTATTTATCTTTTTGTTATCCTAGATAACATTTACTGAATCTTTTGATAAATGAATTATATATGTACAGGGTGGAACGATAAGTGTCGCCCTAAATAAAAACAACACTACGTGTTTTTAAAACTGTATTAAAAAAAATCAATTCAGGTAACTTGATTATGCAGTAGAGCTGACATCTATTCAATGTAGCCGCCTTCAACTTCAATTACCACCTCGATATGGGTCTGGAACTGGGAGTATATCTTTTCCACATGTAGGAGCTCGGCGAATACTGGTGATCAGGTTGGCTTTGGTGTTGTAGGAGGTCATATTGGTGATGTTCTTGCTGTATGACCAAATGAAGAAGTCCAGTGTGTTCAGGTCGAGGGAGGAGAGGGGCAGTAAGAGAAGGGTATAAAGTCATAGCATTCCTTTTGAATCCAAGCCTGGGTCTCTTTGGACTTGTAGGCTGGCGCAGAGTCCTGCGGTCACACCCAAAGTCCAAGCAGTAACCTGATTGCACCAGAGGATCACCACACTCTTCAGCACATCCAGGTATACTTTGGTGCTGACTTTGAAGATGTGAGGTGGCATGATGTGGCCTTCACTTGAAATCACACCAAAGACCATAACCATGACCGGAAACATTTTTATAACCCTGGACACATTCCTATTATCTGGATTTGCACTTTGAAGGTACTGGCAATAGTCAGTGTTGTCATAACTTGGATAGGTAGAAAACAGGAGTTGTACAGTGGCGCATCTCTGATCATTGCTCATAGAACATTGTGTCACTTTCACAAGACTCCTATCACTCTTGAGATTTGTACACGATTGGCCAACTAGTAGATGGTTTGCAACGAAAAAGAAAATCGGTTTTTATCAAATGGGAATGGAATCCTTTCGTCTTTTCTAGGGCGACAATTGTTCGACCCTGTAAATTTTTTTTTTTTTACAATCTGGATTAATAAAATTTTGTTACTTTTATACATATATAAACTTGTTATTATTGCAGTATATTTTGAAAAAATTTTAATATAAAATTTTATTTTTAATATTTTGACACTAAGGAGACCTAATGTATAGAGAAGTGGTATTTTTCTGAATGTGTAATGCTTATGCAGATGAGTGCTTTATAAAATAGGACATTGCAAACGTTGAGTACAAAAAGCAAGAAATATTTCAGAAGTAAAATCCCTTCATAAATGTTAAAATTATTTGCCGAGTTGTTTTTTTTTTTAACTAAACTGACAATCAGTGCCATCATATTAACTGCTAATTAGTCGTAATATATAGCCGTTGCCAGTCAGGTTCAAAATGTAACTGTTGAGATTCCTTTCTCAACAGTTTTTATGGCCAATTATAAAAAAAACTTTCAGATTACCATAGCTGATAGTAACCTGCCTGAGAGTTTAACATTCAAACTTCTCAGCCTAACGTTCACAGGTAACATGAAATAGAATAAATACTTTGAAGATACTACCAAGTTTGTTGCAAAGAAGGTGAGCTCCCTCTACAAGGCTAGAAAACTTCTCTCACTTGCCAGTATCCCATAACTCTGCAAAGCCACTATTCACCTATGCATGAAGTATTGCTGCCACATCTGGGCTGTCGCACCAACCATTAATCTCTCCATTTTAGACTGGCACCAAAAAAAAAAGTCTGTAATCTAATAATCTGTCTACTAAGCACCTGTCTCTGTCCCATCATCACATTCCTATACTTGTTTTATAAGTACTTCAATGAAACATGTTTTAAAGAACTTGTGGCGCTTGTGATCTCCCAACCTAAATACCCCTTACAATCAGCAAAATCCCACTCTGTATTGTAGAAGTTCCCAGATGCCAAAAACAGCTTTCTACTCTAATAGATTATTTCCTTGAAGTGCTTGACTTTGGAATTTTCTTCCTGCTCCCTGTTTCTCCAACTGTGCAAATATGTAGAAATTTAACTGTAACCTAAACTGACATCTTGTTTCACAACACCTTTCTTGGCATGCTCCTATAAATCTGGCACCAAATTCATAACCCCCTTACATTTCACTGGCAATATGCTGTGTTTGAATATGTCAGGACATTGACTTCAACTATAATTGCTACTCTCTCCATCTTGTTTCATGTTACTGTCAAGTTTAACATCTTCGTTTTCTAAGTGTGTACAGGATTTGCACAGACTTAAAAAAGGACTTATATTTATTTTTATATTATATTTTGTCTTGAAAAGGCCTTATTTCTATTATTACCTTGAAAAGGCCTTCGAAAATGGGAAATGTCTTGAAAAGGGTTTGAAAATAGTATTCTTTATGGCCAGTAAAAATTTTGTGTGAAATATTAAAAATAAAATCAAAATAATTACTATTAAAATACTTTTTTAATATTCAAAATAAAATCGGAGTAAATACATTCTTCTGAAATTGCATCATTATTTCCGATATTGTCGGTACAAGGGTTACACCCCTTTATCGACGAACTGCCTGATGCTATCCGTATACTTTACAGATGAAGCCGAAGTGAAATTCAAAATCGAAATATTTACTATTAAAACATTTTTTAAATATTAATTAAAATATTAGTTTATATATCAAATTTTGTTTTTAAAACTTCAATTTTGTCTTGAGAAGGTTTTGAAAATAAACATTGAAAATCTGTATGATCCCTCATGTAGCTATAAGGATTGTATAGGCATAGTGGATGGTGTGTGACTATTTTCCTATCATTCTTTCTGGTGCATATTGTAGAGGTGGTGCAAAATAGGAAAAATGAATTGCTTTGAGGAAGGAACGAACAATGCGTTTATTGAATTAAACGAACTAGGATTTATTTCGTAAAGAAACAAATTAAATGAAAAGGGTACAGCACGTGTTTAGTTTGGTGTGCGTCTCTCGTTGTTAACTGGTGAGAAGGAAAGTCTATTGTTGTAGAGAGAGAGTGAGAAAGTCAATCCTGTTAGCTGGTGAGAGGGAAAGAAAGTCAATCCAGATTATGGAGATAGAGAACGTGTAAGGTGTACATACTGTCTGTTGACTCTTGCCCCACGCAGTAGCAGGTGTCGTGAAGCGTGCCCGCCCCGAAAGGGGCGGCTGATCCGTCAACCTCTCAGGTCAGAAGCTGAATTGAAAAGGGAGAAACAGCTTATGTCTCTTGCTTTTATAGTTGTTTCCGGTGGTCTTTTGCACATGTGTGGATTTCCTTCAAAGGGGAAGTGACTTTGCCCATGTGTGCATACGTGTGCGCACGTTAGCGTGTGTGTGTATGCATGTGAATGTGAGTGTATGTACGCGAACATGAGTATATCTACGTGTGTGTCCGTGTGCGCGTATGTGTATGACAAGAAAAATGGCTTGAGATGTGAACGCGCGTTTTTGTGTGAGACTAGAAAGGGCTCGTACAATATTCCCAGAACTTATTGCTATGCTGGATGTTCACTTATTATAGTCTTTTTTTATTTATTTTTAATTTTATCTTTTTGTTTCTGTTGGATGCCATCATTCACCCACAATTTCAGAGACTCTAACTCTTTTTAAGATTCTGTCTCTCTTGCACTCGATTCACCGGGTATATTCGCCAGGTGGTTTTTTAATTTCTTTTTCACAAGTTTAGTTGCTCTTATCACTACTGGAATGATGGGGATTTTTTTGTAAGATTCTAATTTCTGTTCATACCATACATAAAACCTTGATATTTCATTATTTTATTCCTATCGGGTCTGTTTAAGTCGGCATCATTGGAAACACTAATTTCTAAGGTTGCTATTTTTTCCTCTTCTTCCAGATGTCAGTTTTAACAGTGCCGTTTTCTGTAGAAATTGCATAGTCATAGTGGAAAGTGTATGACTGATATCAAACAGTTCTTTCTGGTATATGATCCTAGAGCATGGTCTTAATGTTTTCTCTTTTTCTTTATTTTATATATGGCTTTACTCATTAAACATACATAATTGTAAAATGTAAGTTTCATGCTAACTGTTTATATAGTTACATAAGTTTAAATTTATTTTATCTTAAATTATTTGTAAATTGTAAAAAAATGAACATAACTTGATGATTGATTTATAAGCATTTAGATATAAACATTATTTATCATATTACTATTTAAATTTTTTTAGCATTATTGATAACAAAATTTATATTTATTTTTATCGTATTTTATATATGGTGTATAATGAATTTATTTTATGGTTGATGAATTATTTTATTCAACTCATGCTAATTTTTTTTTCTTTTTCTTATATCTATTAAGTGCATCGAAATCTTGAATTAAGAATGACACTTCTAAGTTATATTCTATGTAGTCATAACTTTTACAAGTTTATAAATAATAACATATTACTAGGCACCATTGTGTGTGGAATTATAAAATTGTATTGGTGAAGAAATTATTCCACTATTCTACTTAGTATTGTTATAAAATTCGTTCAATTTCTGTGATAAGTGTCTTCTTTAGAAGGTTAAACTATGATGGCAGCATCTTTGTGCTACTAAAAATAGCATAATCAACAGACCTTAGTGATAGCAATGCACCTGCTATATGTGTTTTCTCTTTCCCTCTTTTTTTCTCTCTCATTTTCAATCTATTTTTGGATTCTCAACTTTTTTTTTGTTGTTGTTTTTATTCCCTCCTTCATCTTATCTTAGATCTTCTCCCCCCCCCCTCTTCCATCACGGTTTATTATCTTTCCTTTCAACTTCTGTTTTGCCAATCCTGTTACAATCAATTTCATTTTTCACCTAATAACAAACCAAATAATCTTTACATTTATACTTTAGCTTTCTGAAATATTTTAGGTTAGGGTTGTCCTTTTCAAGAAGGTCACCTCTCACATTATATAGAGATAGTTGTGCTTCCCTCCTCATTTCTGTAATCAATAATATAATTATAGTATAAGGTACATACTTGAATCTGTTTCATCAGTCATTTATGGCAAACGTTGGTTTGTGTTTTCAAAAAACAAAGGTCTGTACACGCAATAACCCTTATCCCCGAGTGGCTTCTAAGCCTTGATAACTGGTGACCTCCATGTAAAAAAAAAATATATATATATATATATATATATATATATATATATATATATATATTTCCAATGATTTTAATATTTAACTCTGATGAATATATTTTAATTAGTCATAGGTAAAGGAAGGTGAAGAAATTTTTACTCTTACACTTAGATTTACTATGAGTGTCACCCATGAACACGAGGAAAATTTTAATAGCCAATTTTTGGTAGTAAATAGTAAATCATATTTTAAGTGTTTTCATTGGTTAATTTAGAGTGGATTTCCTAAAGAAAAATTTTTGAATAATGACCTATTTTAGCTATTTACAGAATATTATAAATGATAAATTGATTTGAATAACACTAAAAAAATAATTGCAATAATTATAATCGAAAATACTGAAAGCAACTGCTATCGACGACCAGTGTCTGATTCTTACAGATAACAAATGATGATTAAGCAATGACCATTTCTTTTTATTTGCAAATTGATAGCCCGTAAGGACCTAGTTTGATATATAGCATTTGGAATTTCCCAAATAGTCACTTAACTAATCACTAAACAGGCTAAATGTTGTTTAACAGGAACGGGTGTATGCATTGAAAACTAAAAATTATTTTGCATTTAAACAAATACTTTTATATTATACCATTGCATAAATATCCAGAATAAGATATCCATCAATCTTCTGCAGTTTAACATCAGTTCTGGTTTTCTATTTGTTCTACTGACTTAATTGATTATGGCATCATACTTAGACCTTTCCTTTTCTAGAATTCAAACTACATCTGAGGTATAAGTATATTTACTTTGATTTTGTCACAAATGAACTTAAATAATTTAAATTACAATATTAATCCTATTATTTAGTTGTATTTTTTTTTTCTTTAATCTGGCATTTACTAATATCTTTTTTCCATAATTTTCAAAAAACAAAAACAAAACTGACTATAGTAAAAAAAAAAAAAATGCTCTAATATGCATTCTCTTGGAATCCTCGTATGCCAATTGGAGTCATTCTTATTTGAAAAACACTGGAACTAGATTAATCAGTCAGCTGCTGATGTCTTTTCATTTTTGTTTCTTTCTGTTGAAGCAGTTGCAAACGATTGCACAATGAATTAAAAAAGGTAAGAGATACGTTTAAAAAAAAAAAGAAAGTAACTTGAGACGTTTTAAAAGAAAGATGTTACTTGCATATTTTTCTTTGTCGGTGTCCTGGCCAACAATAATCCAGATAGTAAATAATATTCTTTTAATGGGTTACCTGAAATATTAACTATGTTGAAGGGTATTAAGAATATTGTAATGTTTCAAAATATATAACGTTATGCATATCAAACTTTTTTTTTTCATAGAAAACTAGCAGGACAATATAAAACACTGATTCAAAATGCTGAACTATGTTAGGAAGTTGCATTTGTCATTCAAATAAACTTGTAATAGAATCAATTATAAAAGTGTGTTCATTGCTTAACCAATATTTTGTTTTGTGTATAGCATAAAGATCCTATCTTTTAGAATTGATAAGAGACTGAAAAAAAACATATTTCCAAAATTGCACCATCACCTACATTTTTGTGAAAATGAATGCTCCATAGAAAATAAGAGTTGAGACGTGACATATGATTTACTCAGCATATTGAACTTTGGAAAATCTGGAAATTGATTCTCGTTTTGGATTACTGAGAATAGTTCTCACTCTAAGACATGCAGGGAGCTTATCGTTGAATATATAAAATGAATAATAGAAGCCTCAGCAAACATACAAAACATCAGCAATGCCACAGACATTATTTCAACAAAGTCAGGTTCACATGTTACAATAGCTAACACCTATCATGGCACTAAGGAAAATAATCGCTGTTTAATCTAGAACAAAATAACCCAATTTTTTTTTATTCCACTTTTTACTGTGCTAAATAGAACTATTATAAACCCACACCCATCAACAGAATGTGATTCACATAATGACTTGTGTGCATTGACTATTTGCCTTTTTTGCTCTGTTCTTCTCATTTCTAATATCTTCACAAATTGAGGACAATTGAATTATTAGTATTTTCATACCATCTCTCCCACCACCAAAAAATTAATGTTATTGTGTAGACCTGTTTATGTCTATATATAGGTATTTTTCTCTTTGCTTTTTTTTTTTTTTTTTTTGGTGTTGTTTATATTGTGTTTGTGTACCAGCTGTATCTACCAGGTAATGCCTGGGAGTCTTTATTTTCATTTATGTTTGCTTTTTTTAAGAAATGAAATCTGTTATTGCTGAACGAAACTCACACAACCATTGTTAATCCGAATAAAAAAACAAACTCATAATTTTTACATAAACAGCTTAGTCTTTCATTCAGGTTTTTAAGATGTCTACTCTTCCCATTTCTCATTCACTTTTTTTTACTAAGCAAATCGTTTTTCACATTTTTTGATGACGTCACATTTCACATGATTCGCATAATAGCAGCAATTTATCTGTCATAACTTTTCCAACTGCATTAGTTTACAGAATTCTGATACATGATTTACCTTAGATTATGAGAACTTTTCATATTATGATTTGAATTATGAGAATTTTTACTTAGTGTCCGCAATGATCCTGGATCTGAGAGGGAAAAGATAAGATGCCTACGTCTTATGTACATGTAAAAAGAAATGAGAATCTTAGGAAGATCTCCATCATTCCAGTAATTGTAGGAGCAACCAGACTCATGAAGTAGAATTTCAAGCACTACCTGTCAAATATACCCGGTGAACTAAGTGCAAGAGAGATACAAACAATTGCACTTAAAGGGACAATTAGAATCTCAAAAGGATCTCTTGGTTTGAATGTATGAGGTAGTAGGTGAATATCTCCCCATAGATCAAAATGATAAGAAAATTAAGGGGGGGGGGAAAAGAAAAAAAATTTGAACACAGCACAATTGATCCCATAGTCTGTAGAAGTATCCATTAGGTCAGATATGTATTCTCTACTGTATTAGGTTCTACTTTTGCTCTCTGGTAGTGCATGCCTAAGGAATAGCAATTGATGTTACAG
Source organism: Euprymna scolopes (assembly GCF_053919585.1). NCBI lineage: Eukaryota > Metazoa > Mollusca > Cephalopoda > Sepiida > Sepiolidae > Euprymna > Euprymna scolopes. The sequence goes on along the minus strand of NC_136506.1, from coordinate 61,729,970 downwards.
CAATCATTTCATTATTCCCATTTGTTCCTATATTTCTTGGTTCAGAATGTGATCAGCTCAACTGATATTTCAATCAATTCATTGGCACAGTTTTTCAAATGCATTGATTTTCTTTAATGTTTTGTTAATCCCATAATTCAGCAGCTTATGAGAAGTACAGTAAGCATGGAAGGCTTGTAGAATATGACCTTCAATGAAATACATGTTCTTGTTAGATAGATCCATTAGTATTAAAATATTTGTTAATGTAGCATGTATGTGAACATGGTGTCGCTTGAAGATTTACTGAAAACTTTCGTATTAGCCTTCTTGATCTTTTCAAGTAATGCTTTTCTCTGATCTTGTATATTTGAAGATTAATATGATTTTAATGTCAACTAGACTTTTTAAAAATTTAAATCATGTCTCAAATTATTTAACACTGAATTGATCTGAACTCTCTTCATAACCATATGTGGCTTTGTTAAAATTCTGGCAAAATAAAATCCCTACAACAAACTAATCAGCTGTGTACTTTTTGTATATGTGCTTTAGCTGAAACCAAGTTCATCCTGTGTATATACGTTCTCTCTTTATCTTGTTATTTTCAGTCTCTTTTTCCCATCTTTATTTGTGTTTATTCCTTTTTCTTTTTCCCATTTTTCTGTTTTCCTTTTTCTCTGTTTTCCTTTTTTCTGTTTTTATTTCCTTTTTCATTGCCTCTCTGTCTTTTTTCTTTCATTATTTGCTTTCATTTTCTATTTCTCTTTTTGCAATCTAAATTCAATTTCAATGATTTCTTTCTATTACTTTGATATCATTGATTGAGGAATTTCAGTGGAAATTTTTATTCAAGTTTGAAAAAAAAAAGACAATAGTTCATTGTTGGTCATCTATGCTCAAATATGCATGAATGTTTAAATACAAGTTTCTCTATTTTACTTATACATCATTTTATATTTGTTTTGTTTTCTGTAAATATTTTTTGCAATCCATTAATGTTTTTTTTTTTTGTTTTTTTTTTTTTACTTTCCAGGTGCCTTGAGGCATTGGTGAGACCTGAGAAATCGTGTCTTCTCTCCAATGAATATTCCTCGGCCCACTGTGTGGGCGTTTTAGAATGCGTACCCGACTCCGTCAAGCTGGCATCACATGATCAAGGGCAGGTAGACTCGCTCAAGACCAGCACTGACGTGTATGAAACTAACCATGATAAGCGTTGGATGAATTCTCGTGTTGATGCCAGTGTTATAACAGGTAACAAAACTTGGTCTAAAGCCTTATCCACTGATATATCCTTTGCTTAAAATGTGGCTGTAGATAGAATAAAATCTCTGATGTTTGTATGGCTAAAATCATGAATCATAGAAGTTATTTAGAACTAGCTAAAAACTACCCACCCAACACTTAATCTGGGGTAGGGAGGGGGAGTATAGTTAAAAAATAGATTTATTCAGAATTCCATTTCTAGAATAATTGCGAATAGGAATTTAGCTTTGAATATTGTTAAATAAGGATTCTAATAAACTTTTAATATTTTTATTTATGCCCTAAAATCAGTTATTTTAAAAAAGTTATTTACTTTTCACAGAAAAGCTAAATAAAATGAAACAAATGTTTAAAGATAAACAAAAAAAAAAAGGAATTTTTATAGTGCGGGGACATATTGTTACTTAATCTTAGTAATATTACTATCAATAAAACTATTGTGTATGTGTGTGTATATATATATATATATATATATATATATATATATATATATATATATATAAGACAATATAAATTTCAATTACCCCCCACCCTTTAAGCATTAAGGAAAATCTTTAGTTTTTGAAAAGTTATTTATTTTTAATTATAGTGTTTTAATTAATATTAATATAAACAAAACTATCGCATATATATATATATATATATATATATATATATATATAAGATTATAAAAATTTTAAATGAATAGTACAGAATATTAATTTATTAGAAACTATTTTGGAAATTAATATACAAATTAAACATATTTTATAAAAGAGTTATTGATAAATTTGAGTAATTTCTTGCCGATGTGACTTGTTACTTGCTCTTGATTCCAATCTGATTTCAGAAGTTCAAACTTTAAAATTGTCCTCTTTGAAAAGGGTAGACCATGTTACCAGATTCACAACTGGTGAAATATTTGATTTTTCTAACAGGACTAGTGTAAATTCAAGCCTTTGAAACTCACAAAGGATCACGATAGTAATTTTTTTTATCCAAGTGGACATCTGAATGGAGTACAATGGCTGAGAAATTTCAAAAGAAAATTGAAAATAACCAAATAATTACAACCTGCCCCCTCCTAAAAATGCTACCCATGGAATTATTAATAAAATTCACAATCATTTCTGTAATCCAAATTTGGTACAAATAAACTTAAATCTATACTTAACTTGTCTATCAAGTTTCAATCATGAATGTCCAACAGTTTTTTTTTTTGTTTTATCGTCATTTAATGATATGTAGAGATATTTTGATGATCAGTAAGTTGTATTATCCTGAATGATCTTCACACAGACAACAACTCTCCACATTTTTGTCTATGGGGATTAGCTCAAAGATAATTTATCAAAATAATCCAGATTATTCTTGAATTAAAAGGGGCTAACACAATCAAAATTGGCATAATGTTAAAAGAAGAATGTGTTGAAATTATTGAAAATTTTGCGCATCGTATCAAGGTGTGATAATAATTGAATGGTGATAAAATAAAGAATATTGGTCATAGATTGCATAAACGATTGTAAATTTTAATAAATATTCCATCAGTGGTATTTTTTTTCTTTTCTTATAAAAGTATTTGGCATTCATGAGGTGGATTCATTGATGGTCTAATGAATACTGCTTTTGACTATGAACTTGACTATACTGCTGTGGTCCGTTATTCACTAATATTATTAAAAAAGGTATGAACCCACATTTTCCCTGTAGCTACGTATAAAATAGTAATTTTTATTCAATTAACCATACATAACGAACCATTGCCTATTGTAATAGGCATTGTTCTTCAGATTTAAAACTAAAAAAGATTAATTTGTCATTTAAATATACAAAAGAGTATCCAACCTAAAATTGACTAATGAAGCTAATATTCCCTATTTGCAAGCATACTATAAGTAGATATAAAAGCCACTAATACATTTCGCTTGTATTTTTTTTTTTTTTTTTTTTTTTTAGTTGATTTAAAAAAATTTTTTAAATAATTGTATTTATTCTTTCAAATCTATTCATATCAACCTCGAAAAAGTAAAGAAGTAAGAATAAATTATAAATTCTCCTTGGTACTAAAGTCAGACTGTCTTTTCTTTTATCTTTGACAAGTTATAACAAGATTGTTTTGGATGACAAAATGGGAGCGGTTACCAAACAGTCTGGTTTGAGAAATTTGATTTTAATATAAAATGAGGTCAATGGTCAGGTGACATTGTTGACACATAAATAAAAACAAACCTTTTATCTATTAATGTCAATAAACAAATTGCATTATTTACAGACATTAATAACGCATCACAGAAATATTTAAAAAAAAAAACAAAAAAACTGCAGGTTAGTGATATGACTAAATTGTTTTCTGGTTGATATTTACTTTTCACATGTATTTTTTATTGTCTAAAATATAGACAATATATAAAATGAAACTTTTGCTTTTTCTGTTTCTTCATAAATAATAATAAGTTATTGTGTTAAAATGTTTTTCTTTTTCACAACTTATTTGCTGTTCTAGAAATGAATTGCTACATGTTCAGAAAAATGGTTCTTTTTAGACGTGGATTTATTTTAATCTCACTATCGACAAAATTGTGTGACCATTTTTCATGTGTATGTGTTTCTCACCTCTACCTGACTTGCACATTATTTTTTCCATATCAATTATTCATTGATATCCAAAAAGCAATAGTGTAAAGTATTTAAATGAATGTTTTAAAACAATCTTATTTTGATAAATATGATTATAAAATTAAATCCATCAGAAAGCATTTGGGTTTATTAATAAACAAGTCGGTTATTTTAATCTTTTGTTAATAGTTGGAGAAAACAATTGATTACTTGGTGAATCTTAGAAATTTAGAAGAATTTAAATTGTCAAGTAGAACATAATTTCTGGCTTCCAAAAACTTAACAAATCCAATAATTTTATAAACTTAAACATTACAATAACAAGTTCTAGTTTCTTTTTTTTTTTTTTTTTTTTTTTTTTTTTAGCAAATTGAGTCAATTAATAATCTAATGACCAAACAATACAGTAATAGCTTTAATTTTCAAAAATGTTAAAAAGGATAATTTGTTTACATATATATTTTTACTATTATGTAAACCTCAGTAAATGTAAGAAACAATCTTCATAAATCCATTGAAAAGACAGTTTTTATTTGTATACAATTGTTTCAGCCTATCAATTACATATATCATATATAGAATGTTCAGAATATCTTGAGAAAGTCTTCGTCAGTGCTTATAAAATTTTTACCTAACAGATTGAAAGAAACTGAAGTGCATTCAGTACTTTCTCTCTCTCTCTCTCTATATATATATATATATATATATGCCATGCAACAACTACCCTCTCCAGATGCCTCACATATTACTTGTCCGAAAACAGTGTCATTCAACACCATAAAAAATACTTAACTCAACCGCAATAAGAAATATTTTAACCACTAGTACTAAAATTAAGTACTGAAATAATTGCACGCAGAGATTAAAATTACTAGAAGCAATACTAATTTAAAAAATACAACCCAACATTAACAAAATAGCATTTAATACAGATAGTAACTTATATTAAATATTAAATATGTTGTGTGTGTGTATATATATATAGCAAAAATAAAATAGACATTCGCCTACATACTACATAATTTGCCACCAGAGACCAAGAGAAATGTTCGACAAAGCGAGAGCATCAGCAGAAAGATCAGAAAAGAGAACTTCTTCATATTCAACCAGACATGCCTTGAAAATGACTTGCTGCATATATGTATATATATATATATATATATATATATATATATATATATATATATATATTTAAAAGTAGACTCTCCGCCAACATCGACATCAGTATGTAATAAATTGAAGCAGTTTATTTTTTTCAAATTCAATAAAAAGTAAATTTATATAGAATGTTATTTTATTTTAGGATTTGTGTACACTCTATCTCTACAAGTGTCTGAAGATGTAATTTTATTTTATCACCAAATGAATTAAGTTTTGCATCAATTTTATGCCTCTTTATAAAAATTAAAATCGTGAGATTAAAAAAAAAATAGTCACTTTGTTAAAAGTAAGATAATTAATGTCTTAAAATTTATAAAACGCATATCTAGTTTAACAAATAAAAACATATTTAGACTTACCTGAGATTCAAATTCTGGTATGACAAGTGTAAAACTCATTCAAATATCTTTGTTAACAGCCACAAAGGATGTTTACATTTCAGAAAACTCTCCCTCCCCCTCACCTTCCTAAGTAATGTCTGATCTGCCTTATTCGTTTGTCAATCAATCATATGTTTCTGTTGTGTACAAAGAAACTCCCAAAACACTTTTTAATATATATATATCCATCCTTTAGTGTGAAACCTTTTAGTTTATCTAAGCACTAAACTTTGACAAGCCTTCTCATTATTTAGCACACATTATTCACAATATTACCAAGGAATAAATGTGAGCATCTGGAAATCTCTCTCTCTGTTTTTATTCTTTTTATTTTAGTTTCTATAATTACTGAATTATTTTTTAAAAAGTCTTTTATAAATAAAATGTTGTCTATAGATGTTCAGTGTTAATATAGATCCCATGAAATTGTGGAAAAACCCTAATACAAAATTAATATCACCTTCCAATTCCTCATAAAATTTTACTCCACTTTTACTTTTAGTATTAAGGATGCTGCAAGTATTCCAGGCAACATCTCGCACCTGCTCTCCATGCAGTCCGATCAAAAAGGATCGACATCAACTAGATTACATGCAGTTCTATATTGCTTCTTACTCACTCAAACCATGTCTTCATCAATCTACCATGCGCTTTAGTACCCTGAAGAGCAACATTCATTGTGGATTTCATGCAACAGTTGGCATACTGTATGTGGCCCAACCATCTGAGATGCCAAATACATAAAGTACCTGTAATCTTACCAATACCAAGTTTTATTTGATCTTAGTATATGGTTTTGTTTTAAATTGCATCTCTGGGTAAAGATACGAGATAAGATGAGACAAAAAATATAGATGCTTTTTAAGTTTATCTTGTTAGTGCAATGTTTTTTTTTTTTTGTTTTAGGGTTATTTTTTTTATTTATTTTTACACAAATTCTTTTGTTACGCTCTTGTAAGAGTGTAACAAAAGATGCTGTTTTATCGTTTAGGTGCACAATGCATTGGAATTAATCATCAAAATAACAAATGTTTATTCCACTGTAGTTTCACACAGGCATTGTAAACATGGTGATACTCAATTTTATCATATAACTATGTACCCAGCGTTGCCTAGTATTAGATGTAACGTTAAATTCCTTAAAAAAAAAACGAAGTAAAAAAAAAAAAAAAGTGAAAGAAACTGAAACATGTGCATGTGAGTATTATGGTGTTTCTAAACAGTTCACTTCTTGTCAGTAAAAAAAAAAAAAATTCTTTAGCTGAGATCAAAACTAAAACCTAAAGACAGTCAAGTATGATAACCATTAGACCATCTTGCCACAATCTTTAAAGTGTTTTCAAGCCTACTTATTTTTAACATAAGGAAACTATTATGTGAACAACTAGCACATGTGCAGTCGGGAAACAGTTAACAAACAGATAAAAATGTAATAACCACCCCTCCAAGTACTGATTTTTCAATTTTGACCCATTAGCAGCTCCTTTTTTCCAGATGAAAACCGATGAAAGTTTTCCACATGTCTGAATACCCTATATACCAAATTTCAAGTCTAGATCAAAAATTTGTTGGGAGTTGTCCTTGCATATACATACACACATTCTCACTTTTATAGATATATAGATAAGTAAAAAAAAAAAAAAATTAATTTAAAAATAAAAAGCATATATTTTCTTGTAATCAAAATGAATGAAGATTCTAAAAGTTTCACTATTAGTCACCTACAGATTGGCCTATTAAAAAGCACCTGCCTCTGAAGAATCTCTAGATTTCACTGGCCCATTAGCATCAGTGACAGGAAACTGTGGCAAGCAATAGTATAAGTACTGATAGTTGAAGAAATCCTGAAAAATGTTGGAGATGGATTGGCCAATGGCCACACCATAATATAGAAAGATCTGCCCTGTTTTGAAATGCACAAACCAAGAACCACGCATGAGGCAAATGTGAAGAGGAATACTCATACAGAGAGATTGCTTGAAGATTTCCCGGAATGCTTAGAGAATCTTTGTCCAAAATTGGGTGACTCTGCAAGGATTTTAATGATGACCGATTCTTATTGTTCAACCAAGAAAAATCAGTTGAAAATATATTACTAGCTAACATTTTGACTGTAACATACACTCACACATGAATGAAACAAACCTGATCATCAGGTTAGATTTTGACTCTAATTGTATGCAGTTGCTATATTTGAACAGTAAAAACTCAGTACATAATTATAATTCCCAAACCACTCCTCTCTTTTCAGTGATGAAGCAGATGCAGTTACATACTAAATGACTCATAGTCTTCAGTCAAGTGCTTTCTTATATTCTCATCTTTCTGAATACTGCATAAAAAATAAACAAGCAAAATCATTATAACATAGGGATGTGTGATAAGGGTAGGATTTGTACATAGTGGTTTGAGGTGGAGGGTGTTATAAACATTATAAGCAAAGATACAAGAGAATAACTTTTTTAACTTCAGTGGAATTTATAGAAATGATGTGTAAAGAACAGCAAAACTTGCCTTCAATTTATAATGCTTGTGTAGACAAATACAACACCCTGTAAAGCTATGTGGCCAATGGGTGTGGTCTAAGTGTGTGTAGATATGCCTATTTAAAAATGGTTTAATTTATCTATCTTGAAAAAACTAGCAAAAGTGTGGCTTTTAGTCTCACTCTTGTGGGAGTGGGGGGGGGGGGCAGTTAAGAGTATTATTCAAGTATCTTAATTAGTATTTATTATTTTATTTCATTCGACTACCATTAACCACTTGTGTATATATATATAAAGTAAAGAATGATATATTTTTATTTTCTGAATTTAAAAAAAAACTTGTAACCTTTTGACATTTTTTTTTTCACACAGAAACGAACAACCAAAAATAAACATAATTACCAGGATCTTTCTCCCTTACAACTTATTAGAAGATCCCCGTATTACTTCTGGAGAAAATCCTAAAAAAAAAAAATATTTTTTTTAGATTAAAAAAAATATTTTTTTTAGATTAAAAAAAATATTTTGTATGCATTTCCCACACAAAAACCTTCCCAAAAAATAGGAAATTTAAGTAAGCTAAGCTAAAAGCTAAGCCAAGTAACCGACTATAGTCAAGACCAACCTAAAGGCTCTGTTTTCATTAACTATTATACTGAGGTGTAGGGGAGGGCACTATTTAATTTCCAGGATTACTTCACTGGCCCTTGATCCTGCCCTTATAATGCTGAGCATAATGCTAGAGCAGGGGTTTTGGAGAGCTATGTAGTCATGAAGGGGGGGGGGGCAAACAGCTACGACTGCAGCGTCATGGAGATCCATGTTATTAAATATGTAAATAAATTTTCTGGGTGTTTAAAGAAAGCAAGGATTCAATATAATATAATTGTATTTATACAATATCACTTGTTTTGCTACAGGAATAAAAATAAAAAAGAAATAAAATGCAAACACTTTTAGGAAAAAAAAAATGCTTATTTCACTGCACGAATAAAAAAAATACTATCACAATCAACAAAAACAAAGCAAATTTCTTGCTACAAACGAAATACACTATGAAACGGTAAATGCTTTAATGAGAAACCTGTTTCTGTTTATTGTGTGATAACTTCTCTACATCAGGTGAAATATTCGTCGATGACAGGAGCAAAACATCATCCAGGTGGTCGTCACGCAATCTTGTTCTCAAATGACTTTTAGTAAATTTCATTTTGGAAAAAGTTGTTCACAAGCATATGTACTTCCAAATAATGACATCATCAGTTTCACATTAGCCATAATGTTTTTATATTTTCTGCTTGGCAATATATATTTCTTGTAGAACTCAGCAGTGGATTCAAAATGAAATTTCCATTTCAAAGATTCGTCGCATTGTAAATCAACTGATATTCTTCTGCCACTTGCTCCACATGTTTTGTAAGGAGTATCAAATAACTCGAGCAAAATTCTATATTTCTGGAAGTTAGCAAAACGAGAGGAAAGCTTACTTCTCAGATCCCTAATAGAGCTCACAAAGATATCTGATATTATATCTCTCGTGATTTTGGAGACTTGGGAAATGAGAGTAGTTTCCTTTTTGAAGCTGTGGTTCCCACAGTTGAAGTTTTCTCTCAAAAGCAGTAATTTGACCAAACATCTCAAATACAACCTTTTCCTTTCTTTGAAGCTCAATATTCAGAGTGTTCATATGGGTCTTGATGTTCACTTAAAAATATAACTTGACAACACATTGTGGATTTTGAAAATGAGATTTATCTTGTTTTTCCTCTGTAAAAAATGGAAATCTCTTTTCTCAATGCATATACTCATTCTAGCATTTTTTTTGCGGATAAGCCATTGAACATTTGAAAAATATGTAAAATACTTTGCTTCGATTTGTTTCAGAAATTCTTGAAACTAGCAGCGATTTTAATCCTCTTGACAATATAAATGTCACTGGTTTAACAATCCCTGCCATGATGTCCTTAAAATTCAGTGATTTTGCACACAAAGCTTCTTGATGAATAATGCAATGAAGTTTGATTATTATTTTATCAATACTTATATGGTTTTGAAGTAATGCAACAAAGCCCTTTTTCTCTCCAACCATTGCTGTGATTACTCCAGAAAGCTTTGATAAATTCAGATTCATTTCAGTAATCCATTTTATTATGATTTGCAAAATATCTGCCCCAGTGCTAATGTCTTTCATAGGAATCAATTTCACAAATTCTTCCACAATATCAAATGTTGGTGCTACATTTTAATGTTTTTTTTTTCTTTTTCTACTTACATTATATGTTCAGCATACTATCCATTGAACCGATTCCTGGTAAATATAATCGCCTCAATTATAGGCAAATCTCCATCTTATATCAAGAATTCATCTCAGCTAGCGTTAAAAATCAAAAATGCTTCCATTTATTACAATCAAATGGTGAATCTGGAGATAGTGAGTGTGTTCACGAAAAGTACTCGCTGATGATATGAGACAAGCTGACTGCAGATGCGTCACTGAAGGAACGCACTTGCAGTCCAATTGGCAATATGATGGAGATGTTGTCCTTCTGTTTAGAAACTACATACTTTAAGACAAAGAACAGTGATGAGAAAGAAATGGCAGATACGCTGAGTGACGATGACCTATTAAGAAGGTCTAGTATAAAAGTTAATACAATATAGGAACAATTATTAATAATAGATGTCACCATTATAATTATTAGTAACATGTAGTGAGCTATAGTGATAGTAGTAAGATCTTTCATCTAAAAAGCAAGAATTGTTTCAACGCTCTCATAATTCATACTAGAATTGTCTACGAGGACTGTGGTGTCATAGATAAAGAGTACTAGGTAAAATTCAGTTCTCAGTAGCCCTCTTTTAAGGCTTAAAAGTTCAGTCCTTAGTGCAGACTATATTAAGAATACAATTGTGAATTACTCAAGACTTCTTTCACTCCCATGGATTAAATAACAGGTTCCATTCAAAATTCTGTATAGATTCTGAAGTTCAACAGAAAGATTCTTGTGTTCAACAACATAGATCTGAAGAAGATTGGAGGCTTCTATCCTCCTTTTTAATAAACAGGATCCTGATCATTGAAATCGCAATGTAAAAAAAAAAAAAAAAAAATTAAATAAAAAAAAAAAAATGATGTCGCTTTTGGGCTGTACATGAAACTAAAATACACCTTCTTGGTCTTCTTGCTAGGTTCCAAGGGTAGTTTTTTTTTTATATAGGCATGACCACTTATCAAGGCCCAGAGACCACTCAAGGATAAGGGTTAAGAGTGTACAGTAGTCAATTGGACAATATAGTAATCGTTAGTAATGGAAATTCAGTAAATTTGTTAATTTAAGCGGAACGGCTCATCAAGAACTTGTTTACGTTGGACTTGAAGACAGTTCTGTCTAAAGATGGTATAATGATGTCATGAGGTTTCCTTTCGTGTCGGGCGTCCATACAATGGAAATATGTCACAGATTCCTATAAGGATATTGGAGATGAACAGTCATAACTAGATATATTCTGACACTACATTAATCGGATTACTTAGATAAATACTTTTACAGTTTTAACAAAAGAGCTACAATAATGTTGCGGAATTTCCATTCACGCTGAACGTTCACAGAATGCCCAGCAACAATATATTACATATGAAAGATGCTACTATGGAATTTCCACAGGTCCCGCTAGTTGATATCAAAATAAAATCCTTAGTTTTACTATGAAACATGTCTGCCAAGCTGTCTGCATCTACTAATATCTACAACTGCTACACATATGCCTAAAAGCATAACAAAATAATTCTGCTACTTGAGTTATCTTGATTTCATTCCAAACAATGAAAAGATTGCAGGCATACATCTTTTTATAAGTGCCATCATCTCGGAAAAGGCCAAAGAAAAGTAACCCTAGAAAAGGGGAGTAACTCAATGGAGTTAGCAATGCCTATATGATGTGACTTAGAGATATTCGATTACATTTTTTATTTATTTTTATTTTTCAAAAGAGGAATTTATTAAATATTTAATTAATATAAATTAATTTATATTAATAGTTTTTATTAAAACCACTTAATGTATTTATTTTTTGATCAATTATTCTTTTGTTAAATGTGTTATGAAGCAGCATGGATGACTGTAATTCACACTCACTTCTCCAAAATGGCTGCCCTTCAAAACCTTATAAACTCCTAACTCTGATTTCCCAACTCTGTTCTCTATTGGATTCTTCCATGAAGGATTCACCTTCAAATCGGAAGTTGTATTTAATGATTATAACAAATAGATGTTTTCTATTGTATTTGTGTATTTCCTCTACTTGCAATCTTTTACTAGAAATAAAATTATTTTTCCTGTGTGACAGCATTTGTTGTTCAAACATTTTGATATGATTCAGTTAATGACTGTATATATATATATATGTATGTATATATATATATATATATATATATATATATGAGAATATGTCAGCATTTTGTTAATTTTTGTTTCAATGATAAATTAATTTTTTTTTTTTTTAAATGGGCACAGTTTTCTTTAATTTTATCATTAGGTGTTTACCTATTCAATTTTTCTTAAAAATGTTGAGGTTTTTTTTTTTTTTGTTTTTTTTTTTGGTAATTTTTATACTAATCTCTATATTAATAAAATGGTGTAACCACTTCTTGTGTGTAAATTTCTTGTGCCAACGTAATTTTGATAATTACACATCAATACACCTGATGAAAATCTTATTTTTTGTTTCCATTAATTTCTTTCATTCTAATTTTGTTTTCTTTTTCAACAGACGTTTGTAACCGGGCAGATTTACCTGAAGTTGAGATCCTAAGTCTTCTTGAAGAACAGATCCCAAAATATAAACTTCGGGCTGATACTATCACTGATTTCCGTGGCTACGATAACGAAGACTGGATACAAACCCCTCTTATTCCCTTAGATGACGACCTTGAACTTACTACTGAACAAATTGAAGAGACACTGAAATACTTCAGTAAGTATAATGCTTCTTCTATTTATTATAATTATGGTGCCAATATTTTAGCAACTCATCTTTTCAATCAAGTTTCGTTAAACATGATTGACAAGTAACAGCCCTATTTTTTTTTTTTCAATTCTCATATCTTTGAATATCAGAATTAAGGTTTTAAAAAACAACTTTAATCCTTTTGCCATTATTAAATCCAGAAGTATTACAGCTGTCGATCAAGGAAATGTCTATCAGGCATGTGTAAACAGTATGATAATCTATGAAAGCAAAAGCTGGCTAGTGAGGGTTGAGTAGGTGTTTTGCATGGATATTATGAGGATGATTTGATTGATGTGTAATGCAAGTCTTAAAGACAGGTGTGAAAACAATAGAATAGTAATAGAGTATAGGGCACATAAATCCATATGATAAATAGGTTTTATAACAAATGTCAAAGATCTATAAAAGAATATGCAGTTTGTATTATCAAAACTATTTCTCATTCTCCTTTGCAATCATGTACGTATTTCGAAAAACAAAAAAATCATTTTTACAATTAAAATTTCAAATCTCTGCATTCTGATTTAATGGTAAATTGTTATCTTATTTTAGAACATATTCAACAATAATTGATTTTTTATTATTAAAAACTGTTGGAAATCATCTCTTAGCAGATATGTTGCAATTATCCTCCATGTTTATGATTTTTATCTATAATGCAAGTAAAAAAATCTGACTCTGCCTGGATTCTAATAAAGAACTCTGTTTTCCTTTTCTACAATTATAACACCATATTACTTTTCTTATTTTTTTTAAATATCTCCCAAAAATGTAAAATGTATTTCCTTTTTATAAATGTCAATACAAACTACATATTATTGATACCTCATAGATCAAAACAAACTATAATTATCAAATTACTTTGGCTAATGTAATTTATGAGGTCTATCTCCAAAAAAGTAAAAAGTATGACTGCCCAGCAAGGACATAGATTCCCCTCCTCCCATAATATAATTGTCCTTTTTGATCAAAATGAAATATATTTATCTAAGTACCCCGGGTAATGTAGCCACTGAATATAGTGAGATATATATATATATATATATATATATATATATATATATATATATAGCAATGTTGCCTGTTTTACAAGTATTTTAATGGAATGTGCTCTGATGAACTCATAACACTTGTACCCTCTCGATGTACATATCCTTGACAAACCTGCTTAACAACAAAATCACACCCTTCACTGTTGAAGTCCTTAAAAGCCAGAAAGCTTTTTACTCTAATAGCTTCTTTACTCGAATACCGAGACTTGGAATTCCCTTCCTGCTACCTGCTTTCCTGACTGTATTCATATGCAGAAGTTCAAATGTAACCTAAACCAACATCTTGTTAATCTTTCCTAGGCGTGGTCCCAATTAGTAGCCCCTTACGGCCAAGTGGCAATATGCCTTGTTAGGGGTGAAGGTGAGTAAAAAAAAAAAAATTTTTAAAAAGAGCCCAAGGATCTATTTTCAAAACCTAGGAAGAGTCTTTCAGGACTGCCAGCAACCACTGTAAAAGAGTAATAAAAAATGCAAGAGAGCTATATGCCCAGTCTGTTAAATCCAAGGTAGCTGATCAGCGGCTTGGTTCCCACCAGTTTTGGCAAATAACAAATAGGATTCTGAACAGAAGTGTGCGTTCTATCCCAACCATTATCAATGGACCAGAGGTCATCTCGTCAGCGTCAGACAAGGCCAAACTATTTGCAAAGAACTTTGCAGCTAATTCTACCCTATGCGACGAAGGCCATCAACTCCCCATATTTCCTCCTATAACACAGAACAAGCTAGGTAACATACAAATATCCGTGCATGAGGTCACCAAGCTAATCAAGAACCTAGATTCCAGTAAAGCAACTGGCCCTGATGGCATCCCAATTATAGTGTTAAAAAAGCTTCAACCAGAACTTGCTCCCATACTTACAAAACTATTTAAGCGCTGCCTTAAGGAGAAGTGCTTTCCGACTCCCTGGAAGGCCTCATCAGTTTGCCCTGTATTTAAGAATTCAGGTGATAAGTCATCTCCTTCTCAGTACAGACCAATAAGTCTCCTGTGTGTTATGAGTAAGTTGCTGAAATCCATATTAAATAGAGAAATAGTCAACCACCTCAGCAGAAATAACCTTCTTAGTGACACACAATATGGTTTCCGCTCTGCAAGATCTACCGCAGATGTGCTGACGGTTATATCCCACAGGATTAGTGAATCTCTTGACAAAGGCTTCCTTTCTAGGGCAATTGCTCTTGACATATCAAAGGCCTTCGACAAGGTATGGCATAAGGGTCTACTTCACAAGATTTCCAGCTACGGTATAACTGGAAATGTTTTCTCAATCATTAAATCATTTCTCTCCGATAGGCTCATAAGAGTAGTGGTAGATGGGCAAAAATCGGAGGCCTGCAATATAAATGCTGGAGTCCCTCAGGGGTCAATCCTGGGCCCAACTCTCTTCCTGATCTACATCAATGACCTCCCTAAACACATACTTAAATCATTCGTTGACATCTATGCTGATGACACGACCATCTACGGCAACACATCAAAGGCTGTAAATGACAAAGTTCTCTCTGATTCTCTCTCCTCTGATCTCGAGTGCGTGGTTCAGTGGGGGAAGATGTGGCTGGTTACCTTTAATGCATCCAAAACCAAACTCCTATCCTTACATCATCAACGCTCTGATCCCCATCTGGCATCAATTGTGATGGATGGCTCTCGTCTGGGTAAGGCCCCGTGTTTTGACAAGCTTCTGGGTTTGACCTTTACTCCTGATCTGAAATGGAACACGTATATCAAGTCTGTTGCCAAGGTCGCTGGAAAGATGATGGGATCCTTCTACCGCTCCAGAAGATATCTCACTACTGATGCAATTCTCTATCTATATAAAAGCCAAGTACATCCAAGGATGGAATACTGTTGCTATATCTGGGCAGGAGCTGCTAAAAACAGCCTATCCTGCCTTGACAGAGTACAAAATAGACTTCGTGGCTTAGTGGGGGATACCCTTTTCTCTACCCTGCAACCTCTCTCCCACAGAAGAGACATTGCGAGCCTATCCTTGTTTTATCGTTATTTCCATGGCAGGTGCTCGTCTGAACTCCAATCTCTGGTCCCCCCTTGCCAATCTTTCACGAAAAACACCCGTCTAGCTGAATCCACTGTGAAAAATTTCCCTCACTCTATATCTGTGCCTAAATCAAAATGCAGATTCCATGAACAAAGCTTTTTTCTTAGAACGGCACGCCTGTGGAACTCTGTTCCGTCTGCCTGCTTCCCTCCGGACTACAACTTGGATGTCTTCAAGTCCAATGTTAACAAATTCCTAATGAACCGCCCCCTTAAGTAAACACTTCATCAAATCTCCACACTAACGTAATGTACTTGCAATAACCCTTATCCCTGAGTGGCTTCCGGGCCTTGATAAGTGGTGATCACTGTGTAAAAAAAAAAAAAAAAAAAAAAAAAAAAAAGAGTTCATAAATGAACAGACGAGAACTACAACTTTATATATATATATATATATAGAGAGAGAGAGAGATTTTTTGGGAATTTTCGGAGTTACCATCACTCATTGTTTTTACTTTGAACTGTTGTCTTCGTCATTGTTGATATTTCTATTTCGTTTCGATTGATCTACTCTCTTGCCTTCTTTACATGTATGGTTCATTTATGCCTGGTGATGTTTTTGTTTTGTTTTTTTATATTAAAATATGAAGTCTCTTAACAGTTGTTTATTTGTGTATGCTGATGTTTCTTATACATCTGATGTATTGGACCTTTTATATTTAACTTGAAGAACACTTCAGCATAGTGACATCTGCACTTCCATGAAATTTATCATGAATCTTCTTATAAATAGTTCTATTTAGATTGCTTTCAGTCGTTTGGATCTTTCAAAGTACAAAATAATTTTATTTTGGATTATCTGCCCTTTGATTATAAAAAATTAGATATTTAATTTTACTTATTTGTTACTTTGTAGTTGTTTTTGTAAGAAATAAATAGTAAAGCAACAATCGTGAAGACTATTAAAAATATTGAGTAATTTTTTATTTTAACGTATTAAATGAATCATAATTTAACTCTTTGAATTGGATATGAAATTCAATAAAAAAATAAATTTCTAATGAAAATCTTATCACCATAAATGAATGTAAATATGCTAGAAATAGAAAAATAATTATTTTAAAAAATGAAAATCATGTTTATTCACATAAACTATATATTTTTAATTCTTAATAAGTTTCTAATTTCTTTCTCTTGGTCTCTATTTTTACCTAATATGTACAAAAGATCTCTTATTTGAATCTATAAAAATAATAGTTGAATACAAAGTTAGATATTTTTTACCAATTCTTTATCATTTGTGATTGTCTTATTAAAATGTACTACGAATTTTTAAAGCTCTGTTTCTTAAATATTTAATGTGCTGTTTCTTTTTTTTTTGTTTTTTTGTTTTTTGTTTAGCAGATTTATTTTTTATAACAAACAAATGTTTAATATTGTGGATGTTAAAATTTCAGAATATTTGTTTTATTTCCTTGTTAAGAAGTGTTAAAGCTTTATTTTAATTTCTGTAGATTTTTTTTTCTATTATCTATTATTGTACTAAATGTGAGCCAATAAACATTTGTTTCTGTAAGGCGTTTTTCTATATACTTTAATAACATACATGCTAAAATATACTTTAGTTCTGGGATTATGTTTGAAAAGAATTTTGTTGTAATTATTCTAATTGTTCATAATTTATGAACAAGTCGCTGATATATACGCATTTCTTCCTCCACCCATTCTATTTCTTGGAGTTCATATATTAGATTTATCGCTCTTTTCTGTTTCTTGTAAAGTTTTTCTCTATCACACTCACACACCTGAAGATATTCTCTATCTCTACAAACTTACTATCAAACCATATATGAAGTATTGTTGTTATATTTGAGTTGGTGAATCTCTGTTCCATTTGAGGGTTCTTGATAAGGTGTAGAAATGTATTTGTTATTTGATTGACCTCCCTCTCTTCTTCTTTGCAACCTCTCTCTCACAGATGTGATGTTGCTATTCTCAGTCGTTTTTATTAATATTATGACGGTTTTTTTTTTCAGATTTGTTCTGCTTCCTTTGTTCCATCTTGTTTGATCCGCTGCTATAATGGTCTCCATCAATTTGCTGTTTTAATACCTCAGTATTCCAGTAGCTTCTTTCCAAGAAATACAAACTTGTGGAATTCTTTCTGCTGACTGTTTTCCTCCTACCTATAGTGTTTTTTCAAGACTAAGATCAATAGGCATCTCCTGTCTTTCATTCTTGTTAGCTCTTTAAATCAAGTAGCTTTATGCCGTGTCTGGAGCAATTTCCATTAAAAAAAAAAGTTAATATTTTGTAGTGAGTCTTTATGATAACCAAAGTTATCACCAAAAGAGTGACTCTTACTTTTTCTATGACCGTTGATCTAGATACCATAAATTAAATCGGTTCTAAGTTAAACCATGACCAATATTTTCACAAAGTTTAGTGATTATTGGTCAAGTGATGTGGATGTTAACCTGTACACATAGTAACAAACGCTACTAAAAACATAATCTCCTTTCCAGAGGTAATTATAAATTAATCTCCCTTCCAGAGATAATTATAAATCAATATATCCCGAGGATTGTTTAAAGAGCAAGAAAATGTGATTAACATATTCCCCATTGATCGATTTTTAATATAATTAAGAATAGTTCCAGATTACTTAATGATTTTTTTAAAAATTGAATTGTTTTCTATTAAATTTGTGAGGAAGATTAAGATATAACATCACTGCAATAATTAATGCAATTTGTCCTTACATATGTTGTATTGAAAATAAAAGTAGGTATGATATAACATTATAGAAAAAAGGGAAAGAAAACATGTGGTCGTTTTAGAAAATTCTTAACATTTCATACACATTTACAGGGGACTTGCTCAGCAGAATGATAAGGATGATTGAGGAAAATATCTCTCATCTTTGGTATTTTTTATTTTCCTCAATCATCCTTATTCTCCAGAGGAAGTCCTCCGAAAATGGGAATGAAACGTTGAGAATTTTCTTAAAAGACCATAGGTTTTCTTTCTCTTTTTTTTTTTTCATGTTTTATCCGTGTATTTTAATCAATTTCTTTTTTTCATTACTGGTTTAATCTGAGTGAAACCTAAACATATCATTCATTTCTTTCTTAATTTGATATAATATGCAAGCACTATCTTCAAACCTGGTGGCTAATGTTTTTTCACACACCCCCTTCCCTACCCCATTACCTCTTTCTCATAGAAGAGACATTGCAAGCCTATCTTTACTCTATCATTATTTTCATGGCAAGTGGTCGACTGAGTCTCATTCTGTGGTTCCCCCTCTGTAGGTAATTTGCAACAAACACTCGACTAGCTACAACAACTGTCAACAATTTCCCTTACTCTCTATCTGTGCCTAAAACTAAACAAAAATTCTATGAGCAAAGCTTTTTTTTTTCTAGAACTGCTCACCTGTAGAATACAATCCCATGGATCTGCTTCCTAGTGGACTATAGCACGGTCGTTTTTAAGTCCAACATAAACAGGTTCTTGATAAACCAGTTTATGAACTTATCCAATTTCCACCATCACTGACCATTACGAACTCCTATCCTTGAATGACCTCCAGGTCTTGATAACCAGTGACTAAACGTTAAAAAAAAAAAATCAACAGAGGAACAAATCAATTAAATAAATATATATATATATATATATATATATATATGCTACTGATTTTTTTTTTATATAGACAACACCAAGTAACCATGTTAGTACCTACCTACACAGTTCTACTTGGTAGTTCCTATTTATTTGCTTTCCCATAAGGGCAGAGTTAGATACAAAGTTGTTATTTTTTAATCTGATGAAAATCCAGTTCCCCCCAAAAGGAGCATTCTAGATTGAGTCAAATATTATAATTGTCTTGGTTTATATAGATTTCTCCTTCACTGACCAAAGGACAGAAAAGATAAAGTGTAGTATCAGAATGGATGTTTCAATTTTTTTTTTTTTTTTTTACTAAATTATATATTTTTTAAAATAGGATTTTGACATTGAAATTACAATACTATTTGATCATTCAATTATTCATTGAATCAGATTGTTATAAAACTATGAATGTTTTTTATAATTTACTAGCATTTCAGCCTGGCGTTGCCCGGGTGTTTGGATGTGTCTGTTGAGCAAAAAAAAAAAAAAGTGGTAGTAGGAAGGCAGGCTCGAACCCGTACCGCAAAGGAGGAAAAGAACAGGGTAAAACCTAACATTTATGCTGTTACGACCACCGCCAAACCGTAAGCGACATTTTTTAAAATTAAGGCTAGACAATCTAAAGGAGAGGATGACTTTAAAAAATATTGGCGAAAAAAGTGACCCCCCACCCCTGTAGAAAAGTGCCTAGTTGAAGGGGAAGATATTAATGTTTTTAGCTAATTTTTCGATATTTGTCGTATGAAAGGTCGGACTTTAAAACGATACTGATCTTGGTAAAATCCGTCGCCTTTATTCAAAGTTTAAGGCAAACATGCAAACAGACATACATACATTTATATATTGGTAACTAAAAATTTTCGTCCCAAACTGATGAAAAAGCTTGCCCTATCTCTGAATACCCTTTATGTAAAATTTCAAATATTTAGACCAGAAATTGTTTGAGTAATTTGGAAGAGACCGCAGAGGTCAATTTTGTTTAACTTTGACCCCTATTATGATCCCTTAAAATTTATTGTTTTGGGCTGAAATCAAGTTATTAAGTTAGATCCATGTCCAAGGAACCTATATCTAAAATTTCAAGTGCGTAGACCCAAAATTGGTGGAGGAGTTTGGTAGAGTTCTCAAAAGTCAAATCATTGAACTTTGACCCCTTAACAGCCAAATTTCTGGTCAAAAACCGATCACATCGATTTTCCCAAATCTCAGTACCCTGTATATTAAATTTCGAGTCTGTAGACTAAAAATTGACAGAGTTATTGTGTAGGGAAATGTACACAGACACACACACAGACACGTTCACTTTTAAAGATATATAGATAAAATTAATCGATGGATATAACTTCCAAAACTTTAAATACATGAAAAATGATAAAGAATTTTATAACCAGTTTAAACGATTTTCTATTCAACAGTTTAAATGTTTCCATATTTTAAAAAGTTACAAAGTAATGAATAATTGTTTTTACCGTTGTTTACAAAGACACTGAAATATATTGTAATGGAATTAATTTTTTAATTAAATTACTTAATTTTTTTAAAGTTGATTTTTCGTACTTTATGCTATTTTGTTTTGTTTTTTTATTTCAATAAATAATTGATCGCCATATATAATAAAAACTGCAGAAATTCCCCTCTGGACCAAAGTATCATAGGTTTGCAACAACAGATGCCATATACAAAATCAATACATCTTGGCTAATAGCCACTATCATGTAACTTTCAAACACTATTTTAGACACATTCAGTCGTGATAATAAAATACTACATTGCATGTTAAAAGCAACACCATCACAATCACAACATCTTTAGAAGAAGGAGTCCCTATTTTTCTCTCTAAATATTTAGTCCTACCAGTGCTATCAGTTGTCACCAGGATGAATTCTACACATTCCACAGATTCTTTGATTATACCAACCATAACTGGATCATATATACATAGACCTTACATAATCTTTGCAATTTATTATTCATAAATAATAAAAGCTCCCTCTCTAAAGTCTACCCATTCTGATTGGCTGAGCTCTGAAAATTCTGGAATCTAGTTCTTCGCTTTATAAACGAACGCTTACTAACATTAAAATATGGCATCACTAAGAGACCTTATTCTGCCCGGCATTAAGTTCATTTTATACATAGGTTTTCCATACAATTTGATGGCATTTACAAGTTTTCCGATATTATGATAATGAATATCACATGTAAGATTGTCACCAACAAATAGTTTTATGTAATAATGTTATGCATTTCAAACAATGCACGTGCATGCATTTTTTGGCTTATGGCAGGACTATTTGTCAGCAACAATTTTACATGCGTTTATAGATTATTCGAAAACCTATGTTCTCAAATTAAGGTGAATGTGAAAGGTGGTCAAAAAAAACAGTTTAACTTTTTATTGAACCTTGAACTTTGCCTTTATTAATGCTATATAGAGAATATGGCTATATTGAAGATTTTAACTCTGGACTAAATTGAAGAGGTTAGCTCCCAAATATTTGCATTTTTTTATGCCAATAAAAATAAGGAAGTTTACTGAATGAAATAAAATTAGCTCATTTGTTTTGCTAATAATTTTATTTACGCAACATGTTTCTTTTAATAAAATTCTGTAATTTTTTTTTTTTTTTTTTTTTCCGGGACGAATCGTAATAAAAAAGATGTTTATTTGGAAGCCAAACTCTTCATTATTTAAATATATATGAAATGCATCGCTTTAAAACATCACTAATCTACATAAGCACACAAAAAATAACAATAATGACATGTAAAATACATAAATGTTTATATATTTATGCACATACTCTTTATTTTTTTCAATTGGGCTTTTTTGTTTGTGAAAATCTGGCTATAGGTATCAATTTGGCCCTTTTAGGCCTTTTTTCTGAAAAATTTGGCTTCAAGAGTCTGGCAGCCTAATTAGGGTCAGCTATTGGACACGTTTATGCTTTTAGAACCTTTAAAACACATAACTTGCAGATTGCAAAATAATTTAAAAAAAAAAAAAAAAAAGAAAAAAAAAAAGAATTGATGGACCTGAACGATGCATCTACCATTTACTTTTTTTATTTACACTTATTTGTAAATTTTTCAGGTGATTATCAGCTTAAATTTGGAATTATAACGTTCTATTACAATGAACACCCACTTTTTGGTCACTCCCATTGTTAATGCTGCCACTTAGATTTTTCATTTTCAACTTTTTGCAAATTTCTATGGTGCTTATTATAGATTACATGCTTAGCTTTCACATTACCAAAATACGTTGGAAAAAATTGTATACACTTTACCAACAGAAAAGGGAAACATTTAATGGCAAGAGGCAGCATTCACAACTGACATGGCAAAAAAAAGTGTGTGTGTGTTCCATTCATTAGAACGTTATCATTACAAATTGATCCCTGACTATTACAGTCATTAAAAATACGACCTTAAATTTCCTTTTTAATCTGAAAATTAAGCCTATACTCGATGATAATCGCCGGAAAAAATTACAACAAAGTTAAAAGGAAACTTTTCCCCGTAACACAATGTTCCATTTGGAATGAATGTACTGAGTTATAATAAATTTTTAGTTCATTCTTTTATTTTCATTATACATTACAGGTGAACGGTAACTGCTATCTAATAGGCCACACTACCCTATTTTTATTTGACATGTTAGGTGAAAACACAGAATAATCATAGCATATAATCAAATCCCCATGTTAAGAATATGTTTATAGGTATGATACATTTATTTTGGACACAGGTGCCAGTACCCGCTAACAGTGGCTCTCACTAACAACCATAGTTTAATTGTTTTTTTTTGTTTTTTTTTACGGGGGGGGGGTCATACTTCCACCAGGCAATGCCGGTACATGTAGTAGTACTAGTAGTAAATAAAAGAAATGCACAGACACACGATTGGGGGGTGGGGATAAAGAGCTTTATTAATATAGAAATTGAGCTTTTTAATATTTGCTATAATTGAATAATGAAGTTATCTCTTTCTCAATCAATTTACCCTTCCCCCTCTCTTCCTGACTTTTTACTAACGAAGTTAGAAGATGGAGAAAGATCTCGCTGAAAGAGAAATATTCATCAAAGAATGTCTGAATGAATGCCAACAATCTGCACTTGGCTCTTCTTTTTGGATGACTGATTAGCAACAGGTCTTGACTTTCCTTTGGTGTTTGTGATCAATTTGCCTTCATTTTCTTTCCTTAATGACTGAATACCAATTACAGGAGGGTTAGGGATTGGTTGGCTGTCATCCTTTTCTGCTTTCCTCATTGTTGAATATCAAATAGAGGTTCGAGGGAAGACTCACTCAAAGCCAGTATTATGACAATAGTCTTTTTATTTCATCCTCAAGTTGTTCTTCATTGATTAAGACATAACCAGAAAAATGCAGATTCTATTATCTGAACTATCTGATGGTCGATTCTAATTCGTTTACTCCAATTTTCATTTCATTCCATATATATATATATATATATATATATATATAAAGCAAGGCGCTTTCTAAATAATCAAGTGGAGCATTCTTTAATAGTTAAAATGTTTATATAAAAAGTGGCACCCACCTTGTGGTCTAGTGGTTAGAATCTCTATCAACTAGCTGGTAGTGAGTTTGATCCTGGCTTGGAGTGAGTGCTAATTTAGCTGTACTGAAAATCTGTGGTATAGTGAAACAGTGCAGGGATATCATTTATTTGTTTATTTTTTTTTGCGATACTTTTGAATGAATTCAGTGATTTATAAGGAAAAACATTTTATCTAAATGCTAGTTGGGAATAAATTTGCATTCACCAATATGATCCTTCTAGATGAGGAACAGTGATTTTTTTTTTTTTTCTTTCTTTCTAATTTCAAATTTCACTAGGTTCAGCCACACTGATGAGTCATAAAAATGATGAAATATATCTGTGGATGATTTTATATATATATATATATATATATTCCATGATTATTTAATTTCTCTGTGTAATTTACTATTAATATTTTTCTATTTCTATATATAATATTTTCTCCCATTTTATTGACTAAAATAGCTTTATTAACAAAAGGTACACAAAAACCCGTTTCATGTCATTCATGCCATGTCTTCTAAAAGATAAAAATATTATTTTCAGTCGACTTCATTAATTTTAATATTTAATCCTGATCGATATTAACCATATTTAGAGAAAGGTGGTGGTTTTACTTTCTAACTCATACTCATACTCTCCTCTCACAGGAAACAATTTTATAAGACACATCTTTCCAGAATCACTAATTTTGTAATTTATGTGTAGTAAAAACAATATACAGCATATGTGTATTTTTATTCAATAAAAACAAATAGCATTTGCTTTTTATTGTTAGAATGGCTTAGGAATGGGAGATCATTCTATATCAAATGTCTTTCATAATCAAGTTGAGAAATTGAAGGGAGGGGTAATTTTATTACAAACTCTTAAGGATTAAAGACATTTAGCATAACTATCCTTCAATATATAATCATTTTTCTTCTTTTCTTCTATACTATATAAAAGGTAGCTGTCTATCTGTGTATATCAAGCTAAAAAATAAGAAACTATGCCAAACACACTCATGAAGTTCACTTATTATTCATTGCCTCAGACAGAATATGGACTTTTTCTTTTGTAATAATCATTTTTTGGGGAGTCAACATGAACAATTAATAAGTGAGAGGGGGTGCATTTTAAAGCAATATTTTAATTTTTTTTCTTTTTCTTTTAGTGTGAAATTCAAGCTGAAATATGCTTATTTCACCTCTGACCTAGGATCAAAGTGTAGTAATAAAAAAAAAAATTTAATTCAAAAACGATTTGGGAAATTTAAATAGAATGACCTCCATGATGATTCTAGATAAGAGAAGCATAGACTTTTTTTTATAGTTATGGCAACAAAGGATGATCAATGACACCCATTTTCCCTCACTTTTGTGCTTAATTTGTTCAAAATGTAAAATTTTTGAATATGTTTTGCAAATAATTTTTAAATGTAGTTTCTATTCTGCTCTACGTCAGAAAAAAGTAGAGGCTTTTCTGTACTCTTTTCTGACATAGAGAAAAAGTTTTAAAAGAAAACTGTTACACACATTTTTTAACTCTTCTATGTTGTTTTGCTGCAGTTTATTTATTTATTTTTTTAATACTTACATCTGGTTCAGCAGTTTGCTTATATCAATACATTCTTAAATAATCACCTAAAAAGAAAAATCAGCTATGGATAAGCATTTCTTTCTTGCTTATATTTATTAATCCTAAGAGAAAAAATGCTTATAGAAGATTAAAAATATTTTTAAAAAAATAAATTTGAATGTAATTGATCCCAGACAACGCTAGATCAGTAGAACTAGTCAAGGATAAATAAGAAGAATATAAGTCACAATGATATGGAATATCATGATTATTATAACTCACTTGGAGTTCTTACACCAGCCATTAACAGTAATCTCTTACTGATAATGACCAGTGGTTTTCCTTAGTATCTGAGTGACAGCTAATCTCTTCAATGTCCCAATACTTGTCATTCTATTTTATTCATGATCCAGATGATGCTATTTTTCCTTAGTTTTTCTATCTGGGAGTGGAGGACTCTGGTTATAGTTTCTATTTACTTGCCTTCAAGAGTAGACAATTAGATACAGTCAGTTTTGAATGTGGAGAAAATCCATTTCCCCAAAAAGAGGCACTCTTGATTGGAACAAAAATTAAAATTGGCATATTCTATAAGGATTTCTTCTCCACAGGATAGAAAAGATTAGTTCCATCTTCCAAGTGAAAATCTCACTAACCCTAATTGAGTGGCTTTGCTAAGTAGTGAACCATTAGTATAAAAAGTAAAGTGTCAGAACAGATACTTTATTCCTAGCCAAATGACTCAAGGTAATATAAGGTCTGGTATTCTTAGTATGTTCCAATTTGTTTCATTTAAATAAGAACATTTTTAACTCACAAGTTATTAAAGATTGATGTTTGTCTTCATTTTATTTTAGTTTTCTTTAGAAAGCCAGACTTTTTTAAAGGTTAAGGAGCTTCACTTTCCAGTATCAGAATAATAAAGATAGGTCAAAGCAACTTGTTTACCTTATAATTCCAGTTTTAATGTCTTCATTACTTCCAATGTTCATATTTTACTTGTTTCCCATGAGGGCAGAGTTAAATGTAAAGTCAGTTTTTAATGTGGGGAAAATTCAGCTCCCAAAATAGGGTATTGTGGATTGAGACAAAAATAAAAATTGCATCAGTCTACAAGGATTTCTCTTTCACTGACTGAGGATAATATAGTTGCTACACTTTGAATTATTTATTTGCAAAAATATTAAAACCATTTGGACAAATTAGGCACAAGACCATCAAAAATATGCAGAGTGGAAGGAGGGTTTATCCTACTCTTGACTAGACTAATTACCAGTCACTGTTCTACTTAAAATAGTCCTGATTGTTTAAATTTAATTTTACATACATACGTATATACAAATTTATTACAATGGGGAGGAGGGAGTACTACAATTTGCGCTCAATCTGAGAAATGACTTCCTTTCGATGTCTAATCACAATATAGCTAGTTCCAATGTTTTTTACCAGTTACAATTATTATTCATTTTCCTTGAGTCTCCTTGAGACAATGAATAATCTGTAAGGGAGTATCTGCAGAATGAGAAGTTAACAGTAAAGCAAATCTTACACATTCTCAATCATATTTCTCTGACCCTGTAATGCTTGTCCCACAACAAGCAAAAATCAAAGACCAGAAGCAATGCTGAGATGGGCAGAGAAGGACTGGTATCGTTTCAGAATTTTCCTTCTCTTTCATAGCTTTAAAGTCTAGTCTTGTACCTCTTACTTCTCTAATGATGTCTAGTGAGTGACATCACCAAATTTGGCTGTTCTGGCTTCCTGGTATCTGGCGGTCACTCTAACAAAGGCCCTGGGTGTTGAAAGGTCCTATTTGTACAGATTTATCACCAAGGAGATCACCCATATGGATCTTATTACAATTTTGCTGCTCTTCATATCATATTTTCTTAATACAGTCATTACAAACAATTTCATTGTGAAAATATTTAACTTCTGTCTAGTGGTCTTCGTTTTATAATGGTATTGTATTTACTTGCTAAAACATTAGAAATGACTTTCTATTCAACAGTTTAAATGCTTCCAAATTACTTTCAAGTAATTATTTCATACTTTTATAAAAACAATTAACAAAATTTAATGTTCAAATTTTGTGAGACCCCGCACTTCAGTTTCTTTGTATCTATCTTTATTTAGTTTTCTATGCCCCAGAAACATCCGAGAGGATGGCCCATGCCACATCAACACTACACATGCACAGGCCACACCATGCATACATTACAGCCAGCAAATGCACCACAACCCATCTTAAGGACATTGCTCAAACACTGATTTCTATTTTATCTGTCTTCATTACTCTTGTTTCATTGGTCATTTTCCTGGTTCTTTTCTCTTGGTTCTGGGTGGTACACTATAATTTGAGATTGTAACGCTTAATCTATGAGCTCCCACCACTCTACACCATTGAACCTTGTGTCTGGACTGTTCACATTTGGTACAGTTAAACCCAAATGAGTGAGGTGCTTTTCCCATAATTAGTGGGACACTTTTATCTGATGTCTTTCACATTTACAGATTCAGCATATCAGTCCTTCCCTGCCTGGGGTGAGCTCATAGACACCATATTGAAGGTCTCATGTCTTTCACCTGGATTCGACTTCCCCCTTCCAATCATGCTATTGGACTCCCTTTGTTTCCCCCCTCTGGCAAAGGCCCTGAGTGTTGAAAGGTCCTGTCCAATGTGATGAATGGAGCCTGAGCAACACTGGAGGAAGAAGCAATAAAATGGTGTTATGACTCAACAGGACAGCTGTAAACGTCACCATTGAATCAGAATGAGGGATCACATAGACGACAGGAAATCTACCAGACAACCAGACTTTCTGTTTTTAGATATGATGTACGATTGAAGCCAAGAGGCAGATGATGTCATGCATGTGCTGATCTGTAGCGGGAGGGAAAAACAAAAAAAGAAAAGGATTTTCTCTCCAGCCCAGTTGGCATTGATATGAAAAGACACATTTTCTTTGTGCTTAAAAAAAAAATGGCTTAGTTGCAGTAATCACACATGGAGCAATAATGAAAGACAATTTCCTGCCCCAAGCGACACAAGGTCCTTTATTGGATATTACGGCGAGGATGGAATAAGAGATCTCTATAAATTGGAACTTTTATAGAACGAATCTGATACATCCTCCCAAAATAGCGAGGCAATTACGAATGATGTAAAAAAGAAACAGGTCGGTGATATGTTCTTTTGCCTTGGTTTGTAGATTCATGGCAAGTTCTTACACCTCCCCCCCCCTCATTTCATGTGAAAAGAAAAAGAAAACTTTGTTATATGCTTTAAGAGCGTGTTGAGTCATCTGTTGAAAATAACAAGAAAACTTCTCTGTGCTTAATTCCTCACAGATTTCCTACATTTCCAAGGACCTGTTGTTGAACATTCAGTCAAGAAAACTTCTCTATGCTTAAACCCCATCAGACTTTCTAATTACTGGGGAAAACTGAAAGACTTTTTAAGTTTGATATTTGTGGCATTTTATTTTATCCTTATTCTGTCTGTTAATTATATGCTTTTAATTCAGTGCTGTTCAAGTATTGGTTATTTTTATAAAAAAATAAAAGCCAGACTCCTAAAGAAAAGGAAAAAGATATGAAAATCTAATTAGATTTTGAGTTATTACCATTCTGTTCATTTTCTCTTTCTCCCTGTGTTGATCTCTCTGCTTTCCTGTTGGACTGCCAACTCTATGCTGTTTCATTTTTGCTGTGTTTGCGTAACTGTTTGCACAGAGTATTACAAGGAATACAAGCCTAACACCCAACTGAAGTCAGATAAGAGCCTTGATACTCGACGGTGAAATATCTAAAGGGAATCAGTTGGATGGCGCATCTTCGATGATAAAGTCCCTTACCCTTCAACAAAAACCAGTGTACGCACTAACCCAAAGTCTGAGTGTTTAGGCCAAAGTAAATTCTGTGCCCAAAAAAAACAGATCAAGGATATAATACCAATGAATCACTACTCTCCTTATATTGTGAAAAGATAAAAATGAGCAAATTGTCCAGCACTGATCACCAAATTCTGTATCACTGGAGATCATTTTAAGCCAAAAGAAGAAAGAATAACACTTTGATGGCTGATTTTTTTTTTATAAAAAAAAATTTTGTTGAAAGATTATACAACTATAATCATTAATGAGTCTCTGATTTAAACTCTTAATATTTGTGTCTGGAAAGGAAATTTTTGTGTATTTAGCAGTTTCACCCTAAGTCGAGGGGAAATCTCTCAGCAGTGTAGATTTCGGTAGAAAGCAAAGCAGAGTCTGGACGATTTTTGAGTTCAGTCATTTACACCGAAAGTCAAGGGTCAGTCTCTTAGTGGCGAGGACTCTGGTGGAGAGCAGAGCAAGTTACCAAAGCTCGCATGCATTGGCTTATATTGAGAATTAGTTAGAAACTAGCATTGGTGCCCGGCGTTGCCTGGGTGTTTGTGTGTTGAGCAAAAAAAAAAAAACGTGGTAGTTTGCATGCAGGCTCAAACCCATGAGGCGAAGGAGGAAAAGAAAGCGAAAGAAAATCTGACATCTTATCGCAACTCCATGACGCAACTGGAAGTTTAAAGCATTCAAATTTAACAAAGTCAATCAAAAAAACAAATATGACTTGCAGAAATGGCGTTGCTTTTAAACCTCCTACAAAATCAAATTAGACACAAGGTTGTTTTTAATGTGGGGGGAAAACCAGCTCCCCAAAAAAGGGGAACTCTGGCAGTATCCAAATAAATAGGAATTGTCTCAGTATGAAGGGTTTCCCCTACATTGACCAAGGATCAATTACAGAACAGATACTACCCGATCCAAAGGCCAGGTGGTTGAGTTCAAATAGTTTTGCTTTATTTATACGAAAAAGACAAACACTGGAGATGACGGCACAGTGAGAATGTTTGTTTTTTTTACTCGATGAAAAAAAGATAGAAACAATGTCCGTTTGCGAATGTGAAATATTATGATCTGGGAAGTATGCAAAAAACTTATTGTGGAATCTAACCGACGTGAGAAACCCAATGCAAAAAGCCTTTCGTGGACATACACAAACTCTCGTGCCTATTTTACCATTTCTATATTAGACTAGCATAGGTGCCCGGCATCGCCCAGGTGTTTTTAGGTGTGTGTTTAGAAAAAAAAATGTTTTAGTAGGGAGGCAGGCTCGAACCCGTGACATGAAGGTGGAAAAGAAAGTGGAAGAAAACCCAACATCTTACCACTATGCTATGATGCCACAGGAAGTGTAAAGCGTTCAAATTTAGCAATGCCAAATGAAAAAGTTGACTTGCATAAATAAGTTAGGAATCACACAGGCGCAGAAATGAACATTGGCTGAAGACCAGTTAAGCTTTCCGTCATTTCATTTATGTGTTTCCCCCACGATGTTGGGGAAACCAAGCTCCCCCGAAAAAGGGGGAACTCTCAAATGAATAGTAATTGTCTGATATGGAGGGTTTCCCCCACATTGATCAAAGCTAATTGCTTTCAAGATGTCCCGGCACGAAAGCCAGGCAGCCTACTTCACTCCGATTAGTTTTGCTTTATTTATATGAAAAAGACAAACACGCAAAAGGACAGAATAGTGACTTTCTTAAAAGTCAATCAAAATAAATGTAGAAACGACGTGCGTGCAGAAATTGTAGATATTATAATCTAGGAAGTATAAGGAAACTTCTAAATAAATGTAACGTTGAGAAGCCTGGTGAAAAAGCCTTTCTTGGGCATACAAAAATTTTGAAACTTTTGGAGAATGTGGAGTCACCATGCTTAGTTTCCATTATTTACAGGTTCAATCTGATCCAGATTTGTAATATTTTCCAGGTTTCAATCTCTGGGTTAAAAACAATTATTTTTCAGTATGACATGAAACTGCATTTGACAGGATAGACAAAAATTTACACATTGAATAATTAGTTAAAACAGGCACAATGATTAAAGATTAAAAGATATTAAGAATTTGAAGCAAAAAGCTGAATTCAACAATAAATAACCAAAAATTCTGTAAATCATTCATTTAAATTCTTGGAGTAGTTGGTTCCATCAAAATTAGTTTACTAATCACAGAAATTTAAATTCTTCCCTCTCTTGTGCATATTTTTTAGTTAATTTTGAAAGCAAACAAATTATTCTCAAATGTTTAATGAATTAGGAGCATAATCTGTGATTACACGTCTCATTTGTTAGTGTCATTTTTGTTAGGTTTCAGCTATTGAAATTTTGGCTTTCTTGAAGTGCTTTCTTGAGGTGTAGTCGATAAACTTTTGACAGTTTCATCCTTTGTTTAATCAATTGGAGGAGATTGCTCATATTTAAATACATTCTGTGTTTGTAGTTTTGTAAGAGCATTATGGATTAGATGCACGGGCGAATGAAAATTTTTATTTTTAAATGTGGTATGCTCAAAACATGACAGGTGTACGAAATAAAGCAACTTCTCAAAAATTGATGTTCAAAATGAAACTAAATCAAAACAGCAAACTTTTGTACATGAAAATATATTTTCAAGTAGAGATTTATAATGAACTAGCCAGAAATAATAGTTAATAAAATGTTCTAACATCTTTTAAAACTTCTCATCCTCTATTTTTGGGCACATCTTTCCCTCTCTCATGTGTACATGCAAATTTTTGCAACTGCTTTAATATAATAGAAAAAATCGATCAGCAGCCAACTATTTAAGAAAGTACATTTTTCTGCCCCCCCCCTCCCTCCCTTCCGGGCACTACTTTGATTTCTGATGACCCTTCCAATATTTTTCTAACTGAATCGAAATTGTGATGCTTGTAAGTATATCTTGGGTAGTTTCTGTGTTTGAGCCGGCTGATGGCACACACAACAAATACAACTTTCCTGTATAAAATAGAAGATAATTAGAAAGATCAGTCAAAATATTGTTGTTTGAGTGAGAAATGTGAAAAATTCACTATAGTGACAAGGTCCAATTCTTTATAAAACCACCCATGCATGTAATATTGTTGCCACATCTGAGCTGGTGCACTAACCACTAGTCTCCCTCCCTCTCAGATAGCATCCAAAAAAGAACCTCTAATCTAATAGGCACCACAGTGTCTAGCATGCTCCAGTCCCTTCCTCATCGCTGCAATGTTAAATCCCTGTGCTTGTTTTATAAGCACTTCAGTGGAATGAGCTCCGGCAAACTTGCTGACCTTGTGCCTGTTCAGTGTTAACACCCTTGCACAAACTGTCAATCAACAAAATCCCACACGTTCACTGTAGTGATCCTTATGCTAAAAAGGTTTCTACTCTAATAGCTTCTTTCTTTAAATTTGCCTTTACTATTTCCTCTCTGCTCCCTGGTTCGCCGACTGTACCAACATGTTGAAATTTAAATGAAATGTGAACAAACATTTTGCTGCACAACTTCACACTTAAGATGTCCCTATAAATCTGTTCCCAAATCCACAATATCCCTTACATCTCAGTGGCAATCTGCCTTGCTTGGGATGAATATAAGAAACAAAAAGTTACTAGCTGTGACAGTTCAAAATAATTGAATAGATATTATTTTATGTAATTATTGAATAATAATTACTCAATTACACACACACACACACACACACACACACTTTAAAAATAAAACTTTTTTTTTTTTCTGAAAATTTATTCCAAAATTATTTTTCAAAAAAAAAAAAAAGATCTTTTTTTTTGTCTTGTACTAAGCCATTCTTCTAATTTAACAATTAAGACGAGTGATTGTTTTAGTTTTTTTGTTTTTTTTGTTTTCTTTAAATCACTCCCCTTCCTCTCTTCCTCCCACGCTTTCTCTATCAAACAATTACAAATCAGAAAGTAACACTTGCTAATGTTTCTTTCAAGTCATAAAACTGTTTCTGGTCACCTATTGATTAAAGAGGCCATGCACTGGGCATTGGTTAGCGACAACAACAACAACATTACTACTATAAGATAAGTATGAAACATGTGTGGTATTCCAGCCGGTTCGTTTACTTGTAGACATAAAAACCTGTCGTTATCCGTAGAATGATTCAGCTGGCCAGTATTCTTAATTTTCTGGAGGCACGACCTACTCTAGTCTACTTTTTGGTCTGTCATCTCCTTTTACTCTGCACATAATAGCCACAAACGCCCCCATCGTTAACACTTGGTCACCTTTGCAGCCCTTGTAAGAGTTGTTTGTATTCATTTTTCGTGTATTACTCTTTCAATATTGGATATATATGCATATTTGTGCACCTTTCGATATATATGTCCAGAGGAAAGCAGAATTGGGGTTTGGTCAAATAATTTGACTGTTACAAGGAGATTGGATCATTTCCATGTATTTTTGAATCAGCTATTTTGAGTGTTTAAAAAAAAATTCCTCATAAAAAAAATCTGTAGTTAATTAAAAAAATAATAGTAATTTTTTTACTGTTTTAATTATAAATATCAGCTTTCAATTTCTATTAAATATTAAAACATGAACTATTTTCTCTGTAAAAAAAAAAAAAAACTGATAGAAAAAACTGATTATTTCTTTAAAAAATTATGTCCATAATAAATTTATTTACTAACAAAAAAAAAAAGTTAATATATTTATCCTCATTGCCAATTCGTTTTTAAACTGATTAACCTCTTTTTTTAGTTGACACATTTAGAAAGCTGGCTATTTAGCATTTCAGCATAAACATGTGGCCGGTATACTAACGAAAAAAATATATCTTCTGTTCGTTTTCCGTTTGTAGTGCACTAATTCTTACGACACCCATTCAACACATCAAGTACTAATTTCTATTGGACATTGTTAGAACTTAGGTCATTATTTATTTGTAACATTTTTTTTGTTTGTTTGTTTGTTTGTCGTTCTTCAACTATTCCCGTTGGCGCATGGAAATGCCTTCGCTATGGATTCCTACCACTGGCTTTGCACCTGTATTTTTATCCTGACGCTAGCTTCATTCCCAAATGGATACTTTCAGTGTTTATTCAAAATCATGCAAGATGTTTACCATTTTGCTATACAGAAAACATTACCTACAAAAATTAATGTTATTAATTAAGTGTTAATAATGACCACTTGTAGAACTCTTTGAATCTAAACTTTTTCTTTCCTTTCTTTTTTACCTTTTTTTTTTTTAATTTTTATTACTAAAGTTTGCTCTATTACCAAAAGGAATGAACTATTTTTAGGTTTGCTTTCGATACAAATCTAAAATATTATTGTTATAAATGTCGGAAAATATTATTGTTATAAATGTCGGAAGATGTTTGTATGCATATATATTTACCTGACTGAGATAATTACAGGTATTACGGATATGCATGCATCTTGATATACTTTTGAAATCTATTATTTATAATGGTTGTTATTATAAACAAAATCACTTGCATACAAGTCAGCATGTTTACATTTTTATCCATCTAATTATTAACAGCCATCCCTCTAAAAATCTGTTATAATAATGAATCTTATATATATTGCATTAATGCATTTCTTTATCATTTCTTACAAGTTTATAACATAGAAACTTTCAACATTCAAGTACATTTTTATAAGAATGGTGCTGTTGTTATTTGACATTATACATGCATGTGCATGTATATATATGCATTTATTTAGTTTTGATAGAATATATATGAAAACATGTTAAAAACGAGAGCAAATTTGAATTTTTATGAGTTTCAAAAACATTTCTAAGCAGCATCTAAAAATGCTTCCCAAATGCCTACCAACTTAACATTCTGCTTGAAAGAGTAGCCTCCCTTGCTTACAAGGTGAGAGCTTTTAAGAATGGAAGGATTGTATCCGTGTTATTCATTGGATGAACTTGCAGGTAATCATATTCATATTTTGTTTTCATTTATTTATTTTTTTTACTTTGCCTTATATAAATCCCTTTTTTTATTTAGAAATATTGGTTTTCTATAAATTATGATTTCTTTTTATCAAATATAAGCTAAATTTTACACCAAAAGATTGTAATTATAATTTTGTATCATTTGCATTTCTAGCTTATAAAATCAAAACACTAACTTTTTTGTTTTGGCATTATTTCTTTAAAAGAAAGCTTTCTTACCATTTTCTACCTCCCCCCCCCCTTGCTCTTCCTCACTCGGACCAAGTGGGGAAAACAAATTATCCAATTACTAGTATAATACTCCTCATGTTTACCGGTTGTTTTTTATTTGTAACAGTGAAAATATACCATTGATGTATGAAACAGAACGAGAAATCTTGGATGTCACATTATTTTTTATGCTATAATTCAAATTTTATTTTATAAGATAAATTTTCTTTCTTTTTTAAATTTAAAAAGATTAAAAGCCACTTAACGTTAAGGGTTAATGAGATAGATGCATTATCAGTTGAATAATGAAGAATAATATGAAAGGATTGAAAATAATGAATGACATGAACAAAATTTGATTACTTATGAGAACAGTTTATTACAAGTATTTGTTGATATTAGACTTGAAGACTATCATGTTATAGCTTGCACTAAGTCATCCTATTATAATGTATTCCACAGATGGGAAATTCTTTGAAATAAACTCTGTTTATGGAAATTCTCTTAATGTTAAGCATACAGAGGAAGAAAATAACAGTAACTGTGGTAGAAAATGAGTTCTTTTTTTCTTTTACATAAGGCAGAGATAATGTGTGTTTGAGTAGTCAATAATCTCCAATGTAGCATGCCATTAATAGACTCAGGCTATTGAGGAAGAAAGATCAATTGCTCTACTCCTCTTCACAGTGATTTGTCAAGAAAACCGGCATATTTTGATTATTTACAGTTCTCTGTTGACATTATTACATTTTTAGAGTTTGTTGCTGATTCCATTATATTTAAAAAAAGAAAAAAAAAAAGAGTACATGAATTGATCTTCATATTGACATACAAACAATTTAACAGTCGATCTCTGTTTTCTTGTAAGTTTTGATTGTAAGTTTTATAGCATCCTAAACTTTATTTTCTTGGAACATTTAATCATCTTAATTTTATTCTAAACTCAATATTACAAATTTAATTTAATTCAAACATTTGGATTGAAATATTCAAATTTTTACATTAACGTATACTGAGACAGTTTATTAGAAGGCTGTAATAATGCACAAATATACTAGTTATAAAATTGAACACCAGGGGATTCTGCAAAAATAAATTGAAATTGAGAACGAAAGTTTCACACAGAGCGTTTCTCTCTTTCTATTTCATGCACTATAATGGAACATTTTTAATGTTACAAACAAAAAGAGAGATTCTTTAGAAACACTCACAATAAGTATTAGTAAAGAAGATCAGAAATCATTTGAAATACTGCATACCTTCATAAGAATAGGCTATATTTCATCTGGCCTTTACTTTTGCATATCGTATGAAGTGTTTTTGAAGTTAGGTAATGAGAACATTGATAACTCAAAAACAATTTATCTAATCAAGCTCAAATTTTGCATGTTGGTTACTGTTATCAAAGAGCATTGGCTTCATATATCAAATTGAAAAATCAGAAGTTAGAATTCTGTCAAAATTCTTAAGATCAAGGATCATGTAAGATCAATAATTTTATTATTATATGCGCTAAGTAGTGACTACCAGGAACAGAACAAGAATTATCGCCAAAAGTGTGATCTTTCTCATAACTCTGACCTTTATATACCCAAATTAAAACATTTCTAAGCTAGACCATGACCTATACCATGTTTGATGGCAATAAGTTAAGTGATGTGGAAGCTATGCTTTACTAATAAATAAAATGATAAAAAAGAAAACTTGACTGAAAATATGACCTCTTTGATGGAGATAATAAAAGAATAAATACCGTTATTCCATTAAAAAAACAATATTAAGTAAAAAAAAAAAAAATAATTAAAAAATGAAAGAAAAAATAAGACTAATTTTGCATGTTTCATTCTATATAAACTTTTTAAAAAATTTCAAAACCTGATGTTTGAGTATGTTAAAATGCATGTTTGATTCGAGCATTTGTTTACCACCTGATTGAAGAAAATGTTAACAAGTGTCAATGTTTTCATCTTATTTCATTAACAAACTTCAATATAAAGTTATTCTAAACATTACATGACTCTTGTTGCTGTTCAGAAATCCTCTGACATATTAATAATCTTTAAAAATATAAGGAAATACACATAATTCATACTTGATAGGTAGAGTTAAAAATTCAAACCTTGTACAATTTACTCGTTTGCACAATTACCTCTTAGAAATGACATTCTGCTTCCCTCATTTTGAGTGTCATCAGGGTATTATAGAAAGGGCACACTCCTTTTTGCTGCAGCTCATTTTTTTTATCCAGAAGAGGCAAGTAAATAGGGACTTATTTGGAAATCATGTTAGAAATGTGTTGAATTTTTCAAGTTATTTTGAGGCACAAATGTGGCAGTAAAAGGAGGGGTTACTTTTTATAGAAGTTAAGAGCTGCTCACAAACTAGTAGAGTAGGTGAAGTCCTGGCTGTCATAATAAAAACATTTAATCAGTTCAACACTTTGCTTTCTCCAGCTGTTTATACTTGATAATCATTTTTGGATTTTTGAGCGAAACTCTTTTCTTAATTTACAGATCTAGATTGTTCCTGCTCTGTTATTTTCTAAATCTTAAACAAAACCAGCGTAAAGTAGCTATGATTTTTGCTCTTTGATATTGTGGGAGAAAATTAATGTTTTCTTTGTTTTTAAAAGCATACGTCATAAAATTGAAAATTTGACTCGGACTATAATTAATATCATAAATTCTTTTTTCATCGGTTTAAAGAGTTGAAAATTATTTTCAAATTTTAAAGCAAATCCAAACCAAAAATTTTTATTAATAATAATAAAATCGTGACTAACATGTGTTACCCTTTGAAATTTAAAAATGATTTTAAAGCCTTCAAACTAACAGATGAGAAGTAACTTCTGGTTTGAATTAACATTTAAAAGTACTCATAAAGTATTATGATTCCTTTATGACCCTGAACTAAATGAAAAAATTGATTTTCTCATGTGCCCGGAAGTTTGAACAGTTATAATGACTGAAATGAAGATATGAGTCAAATTGTATGTACTGCATTTTACCATTCTTTTTCTTAAAAATTAAAATAGACTTTTTAAAAATTATTTGAGCATTTCCTTAAAGAAATTTCCATTATTTCTTTAAGATAGACTATTCTAGAGAAACAACACAAGATGTGAAAATTGGAGTGAATGTGCATAAATAAAAGTGACCAAACTAATAAAAAAAGCTCTTGAAAATCATTAGTATAAGTATTTATAATCTGTTTATAATCATAAGTATTTAAGATGCTGCAAGTGTATCAGACAAGATGTCTCACACCTGCTGTGCATGCAATTTCATCCACATGGTTGATATCACTTGTATGCAGTCTATTCTTACACATTCAATACAGGTTTTCTTCCGTCTACCGCACTCTCCAGTGCTTGGGATTTCCACGTATGTTATGGTATTGATGTAAGAGGTGGCATGTTATACATGACTAAACCACCTGAGGCACAGTGCGTAAGGCACTCATAATCCCACTAATACCAAACG
This sequence comes from Euprymna scolopes, assembly GCF_053919585.1. NCBI lineage: Eukaryota > Metazoa > Mollusca > Cephalopoda > Sepiida > Sepiolidae > Euprymna > Euprymna scolopes. The sequence goes on along the minus strand of NC_136506.1, from coordinate 61,690,727 downwards.
TCTGATGAAGCACGATTTAAAGTGATCCTTTCTTCCAGTTTGCAACTGCACATTGACCTGATCATGACATAGCTATTGCAGATAAGAAGCATTCAAAACCCCAAATGTGTGTATGTATTGATGTGTGTATATATGGTTGAAATGAGATTAAAATAATAGATAACAGGATTTAATAAATATTTCTTTTCTTTCATCTTTCAGTCTTATGCGCACAGCGTGTAACCCAGATGACTAGAACATACAATGATATTGAGGCTGTGACTCGTCTACTCGAAGAGGTAAGTTTGTTTGACTCCATAGTAATTTTGATGGCGATTTCAACACAACCAAATCTCTTGTTCACTTTGACAGCTACAATATGTATACTCTTGTTGTTTTTTTGTTTGTTGTTTTTTTTTAATGCTGTATTCATAGCATATTTGCATCTGTGAACTTCATTTGTTAGAACGGTTTTAATCGAATGGATTTTACATTTTACTGACTCCACAAGAATCTTATGTGCTAAGCCCAAAAAATTACTTTATTTGAATATGGATTTTTGTGGGGAAGGAAGAGAATCTAATGTATTTTGGGAATGGTTATGAGTCTGCAAATATCACAAACTTGAGCAAAAATAGTTACTGCTAGTTTTAAATGAATATGACAAGTTTATTTGATTTAGAATATAAGAATTTTTATAAAGGCCAAAATCTAAATATATATAAAAGAGAAAGTTATAGAAATTAATATATTAACAGAAAATTCAAACTAGTTTTAATCTAATTTATAAAACTCACTGTCTGTCGCCATTTTTTTTAACTGCATCTTCTCAGGAGACACAAGGTCACAAAGTGACGTAAGGCAGGTCAAATGATTGCAATTTTTCTAGGCCATCGTTTTATATATATATATATATATATATAAAACTGGTAAAAACAGCTGCTAAGCAGTCAAAATTTTTTTTTAATTGGAACTATGCAGATGTAAGTTAACTTAAAATTCTCTTGTACACATGCACAAATGTACGTTTATATATATGTTCATTTTTAACTATTTCTTATCCATCTGATAGTTCAAATAACTACTAAGGCCGAAACACTAAATGTTTTGGTTTTGATTCTAGCTGATGGCACCCAAGTTTTTGCTTTTAAAATCACTACTATATATTGGGTATAATATGATAATCAATAGGGAAATATGAAATCTACATAAATTAAAATATATTTAAGCATATTTTACAACTGGGGAATGAGCACCTTGCTAGTAAAGTATAAACATTTTTAAAAATTCATATGTAAATTTTCTTTTAGACTTCGTCTGGAGTTAAAGAGTTCAATTATCGATTTCTATTATCACTGTTCAGGGATGCAATTGAAAACAACTTATTCCAATATCAAACAATTTTTGTTAACTAAAATATAAAGAATACAATAGTGGTAATAATTTTGTATGAAGGGTCTTTTTGAATATATTGGAAGTCGGCATTAATGTTGGATATTTGTAAACTGTAAAGATGACATCTTTTGAAATTAAAAACAGTGTGATAATATGAGATTAAGGGTTGAGAACAAAAACATAAGGGATTCTCATTCTTTCCTGGACAATTCAGAGGTGCCAGCTAGGAATTGTATAAATGGATAGAATTTAAAACTATGTTGTTTTGCTCAGAGTTCCAAGAAAATCCAGATGACGTGTATTTTTTTTTTTTTACAAAAGAAAACAATATAGTGTCTTGGAAATGGGCAATATTTTTTGTGAAAAACATAGGCAAACAATTACACCATAAACTACAATGAAACTGACCCATGTGTAACAAAATAATCCATTGGAATATTAGAGATGAAAAGGCAATTTGTAATGAACTGATTCTTAAGACAAACAATGGCATGCAAACACATAAAACATTGCACAAAAATACTGGGTATCAAATAGAACATCAATAATTGTCAATAACAAAATTACACAAAGCCATATCCTCTGGACATGCAGAAAATTGCTGTGTTGGCATTATTACACAAACAATAACTATGTCTTCTATTTATATGCATTCAATAAAAAATAAACCATTTATTAAAACAACTTCCAAACCATTCATCTTATTGGGAGATTTAATTGCCAAAATGATAAAATATAGGCGAACCATCAAAAGAGGGCAAATTATAGAAAACCTCACAGACAAAAGCATTTTCCTTTACAATAATAATGCAACAATAATCAAACAAGATCATACTCAATAGTAGATTTGACTATTTAATTCAACCACATAATGATTTAACCTACTGTTTATCAGTATGCAACCTTTATTAAAGCACATTAAAATTAAGCAAATATAAAACTCTTTTTTTTTACTGAAAATTCATAAAATAGTTAAATATAAGAAGCCTTTTCAATGCAAGAGTTTTTATTTTTTTACTTTGAACTTTTAAATTAAATTTTATCTTTAGAAATCATCAGAATTGTCATATTAAAAAAATGTTTTTTAATTGGTACAGAATTAATGTTGAGCACATTTCAAGCTACCAAAACATGCCGAAATGCTGAGCCGATGAAATTGCAGTAGCCAACAATTAGCAAATGTTACCTTTTGTTTATTAATTATTTTTACAATATTTTTTTGTTTATTAATTATTTTTACAATATTTTTTTGTTTATTAATTATTTTTACAATATTTTTTTGTTTATTAATTATTTTTACAATATTTTTTTGTTTATTAATTATTTTTTACAATATTTTTTTGTTTATTAGTTATTTTTACAATATTTTTTTGTTTATTAATTATTTTTACAATATTTTTTTTTGTTTATTAAATTGTTAGATGAAAGTAAATGTGATTTCGGCAAAGTACATAAACTGCACTAGTATTTTTTTTAATTTACATTGAAATTACCATACAATGATTAATGTTTTTTTTTTTTTTTTTTTAAGTTTCAACTGTCTGTCAGTATTTTAAACATTGGCCATCATTTCGGTAAAACAACAAAAAAATATAAAGTTTTCATTTGGTACATTCTACCTGATCGGAAATATGCTAACATAAGTACCAAAAAATTTAATCTTTGTTTTTTTTTTTTTTTTTTTTTTTTTTTTTTTCCGCACTCTGTTTGTGTTGGCAGTTGCAAAATTCAAATCTTTGATACTGAACAAGGAAGCATCACACATGCTGATATTTTAAAGAGAAAACATTGATAAGTTAGAAATATTAAAATAATTGAAAATTAGCTTTTCATGCAAGATTTTTAAAACTTTTATTCATTTATTTGGACTTTAATCTTAAATTTCTGAGAAATTAAATTCCATCTTTAAAAATGATTACCAAAATTGTGCCATGGGATTAATTTTAGTTAACTATCTTATTTTTTTTTTTCTTTTTTTTTTTTACATAAAACTAAAAAAAATACATATTCCAGATGTTTTTTATGTGAATTAAATTTATTAATTTTTATTGCGTTCATAATCTAGGTATTCATCTTTAGAGAAAATGTAAAATAAAGTTGCTATAAATATATAACACAAGGGATATTATGCCTCTGCAAATATACAGTCTAAATATGAAGGGTGCAAAATAATTTGAAAATATTGGAAAGCTGGGATTTGTTTAGAAAGAAAGAACAACCAATAAGCAAAGCAAAGAAATTATGAATAACCAACACAAGTTATAATTATTGCATTTACGGGAAAATATACTAAAACATAAATAAGTGATAGGAAAATCTAAATGGAATGAATGATAATGATATAAAAGGACACTGAATAAAAGAATAAATAAAAAAAATAATGATCGGTTTGTGTAATGCACATATCTGCTTAAATGAGAATATCCCTTATTTTCTACTAGCCTGGATGCCTGGCGTTGTCCAGATGTTTGGAGCTGTGTGTTGAGCAAAAAAAAAAGAAAGTGGTAGTAGGCAGGCAGGCTCAAAGGAGGAAAAGAATGGGGAAAAAAAATTGTCTTTGCTGTTGCGACCATCGCCAACCCAGAAGTGGCAAAAGTTTAAATTAAGGCTAGTCAATCGAAAAGAGGGGATGACTTTCGAGAAAAGCGACCCCTGCCTGTAGAAAAGTGCCCAGTTGAGGGTGAGGGAATTAATGTTTTAAGCCAATTTTTTTTATATTTGTTGTCTGAAGGGTCGAGCTTCAAAACAATACTGATCTTGTGAAAATTCATCACCTCTGCCGAAAGTTTTAGGCATGCATACATACATACATACAAACAGACAGATGAGATTTATGTTATAGATGTTGGCTGTCATGTTCCATTTACAGTTGAACAAATGTGAAATGTATTGATTTCAATTAAATCTATTTTAGTCATTGCTGACCTAAAGGGCTTCTTGAAGTAGATCAATTTGAATCACATTTTCTTGAAGGAAATAAGATTCTACACGAAAATATAACCTGCTTTCTGCACAAAAATTGCTAATAAAATTATACCTTTTTACCACATAAAATGATTACAAATGATTGTTTGAAAGTATTACATGATCCATTGGGGTTGATGTGACATATAAATTTGTCATATCGAATTTTAAAAATTGGTAAAAATAGCAATTCATCTTGCATTTTGATACTTGATTCAGATTAGCTTATTTTTCATTTTTTTCTTCTATTATTGACACAAATATTTTTTGTTTTGCTTCAGTTATTGTTTCTGAAAATACTTAATCTGGTTAAAAAGTATCCATAATCGATCATCAAAATAATTGGATGAAAGAAGCAATAGGCGATTTTGACCAAAGTTAACACCTTACACAGCCTAACATCACAAGTGCATTTAAGAAGTTTTATTACCACACAAATCAAAAGGCTCGATATATAAAATCAACAGTAGATTCTTTGATATGACAGTCGCATTAGAAATGAATGATTCTGTTGTGGGCACAGTTGAAGCATGATACTTGACTTTTACATTTTAAATTTTAATTCAAGCATAAGAAATAATTTTATAAAATCAACAGTAGGTTCTCTACAGTGCAATGTAGACTGATATATTACAGATTAAGTCACTGCAGGAAGGCATATGAAGCTTCTTCGCAGTGTACTGCGATGGGCTCCCAACTAGACCTGGCAATCAATCGATTTGATTGAAAAATGGACGATTTTACCAATTTCGATGACAATAAACATATGGGAGTGTGGAACATTTGTTGATCATCTTCAATTCTAGGCAACATTGGGTCTCCCTGATAGTGTGTGTGTGTGTGTATATATATATAAGTGTGTCGAAAATTAAAATCACTAAAGCAAAATTGCTTTTTCATAATATTTTTATTTTTAAACTCTCTCACTATGCCTGGTTGGCACAGCTAATATGCAACAAAACAAATCAAATATAAAAACAATAAAAAGATGTTTAAAATGTTATTGAGAATTTTTTTTTTTTTTTAACTATTTCAATCAGGTTAAGAATTCTTTTTGGACTCTACTGACCCATTCCTTTCTGGAACTGTCATTTGAATCTTTTGATGGCTGATGACATCTATGTATGCTACTACTCTAGATGTATTGTGGTTAGTCGCTAACTAATACACCTTTTCGATGTTCCTATTCACTTGGCTTCCCATGAGAGCAAGATTGATACATGTTAGGTTTTTAATGTAGAGAAGTTAAGCTCCCTCAAAAGGAGCATTCTGTCCGGATTGGGACAAAAAACTTTCTCAGTCTAGAAGGATTTCTGAGGATAGAAAAGATGAAGTGTAGTATCAGAACAGATACTAAAGTTGGATCTTAGATGATCTTCTCTTGATGTTGCCATATTCTCTTTTGCAAAACATCCGTTTATCAATGGTGCCACAAGAACTACAACTACCCATTAAAAAAGTATAATAAATAATTTGATTCTTGACTAGACACATGAAATTTTTTGTTTTTCATTTGATTTGGAGCATGATGTATAATACTTGACTTTTTAAATTAAAGCCAGGAATTATTTTCCAATCGACCATTTGAAGGTTATAAAATGACTTTTCAATTTCATAGAGTCTCATATAGTAAATAACTCGGCTATTTTAATCTATTATTAATACATTAAAAGCTGCAGTTTATTCTAAATTCAAAACTGATTTTAATCACTTACTATTGAATGTTATGGCGTTTCGGGGGGGGGGGGTTGTCTATTCATACAGAAATAGAAACGTGATTGGGGAAAAAAAGAGTACAAATTAAGTCAGTAGGTTTTACGATATCAATACTCAAGTTAAAATGTCGCATAAGTCTACAGAATTTTTTTTTTTTTTTTTAACTGGATACATGTTTTATAAATTTAAAGAAATTAATGTAAAAAAGCATTACATAAAATTTGTTAGCATACAAACAATAATGTGTTAGAAGCTTGATAATAATAGAAATTAACATACCTAGGTACTGTAGCAACACCGCTCAAGCAATGGGTATAAGCTTTTATTATTTAAAAAATAAACCACTGATTTAATCTGTGTATAAATATGTTGTCTTGCCTTAAAACCTTTTGTTGCTAGAAAAGATAAAAACCAGATAAACTAGTAATGTTTCGCGTTCATGTTTACTATTGACGTAATATCATGACTTTATTTATTGCCCATCCAAAATGGTAATTTTTTTTTTTTTTTTTTTTTTTTCTGTTTTTAAAGGATAATCGTCACAAAGAGAAAACTAAGATTTTGTTTTTATCATGTTTTCCTTATATTTTTAGAGCAGTGTGACACAGAACAACTGGGTTAGCAGTAAATATTGTTAACTGGTGTGCAAAACTGTTTTCAGAGAAACAAAAGATTTTTTTTCTTTGCATATGCCTTTATTAAGGTATAAAGTTAACACTCCAGTTCCCGTCAGATCATCGAAGTTAAGCAACGGTGAGCCTGGTCAGTACCAGTTGGGTAACCATTTGGAACTTTCAGGTGCTGTATATGCTCTCCGCTTATCTCGGCATTTTTTCCAGTCGTCCTGAACTTTTCCTTGCCACTGGACACAAGCAGTGCCAATTCAGGAGAGGTGTAGTTGAGGATTGCACAACCTTTACCACACGATTACACATGCAGCTGCTCCTACAAGGGGTATCCTTTGTCTTTCGAGACTGAATGGAGGCATCGATCAATCGATCGATTAAGGTATGAAGTTTTAAAGGCTAAAAATGGAAATATATTTACTTTGAAAACAGATGATGTCCTAAAACTATCATTTATCATTTCTGGCGTTTTCAGACAAATAGTATTATGTAGAGCATTAGAATTTCTAAATATTTAATATAATGAATTAGAATTTCTAAATATTTAATATAATAAATACTAACAAGTAAAGTATAATACTGCACACTTTCATATACTTTTTTCATGTTTATAAGTTAGATATTTTAATATACTTCGATGTATAGGATTCATTTCTAACTAATTGTGAATTTTGAAATACAGTTGTTAGGCATAAGGGGTACTAATGTAGGTTATATTTAATATAATGTAGTTCCATGTAAGGGGCAGGAAGGAGAGGCTTCATTAAAATTTAGGTACGTATGATATTTCAAAGTTCAACAATAATTATTAAAAATTCATGAATATTATCCAAGTTTCAGTTTCTTTGGAGTATTTTAAAGGATTTTAGGGGGGACATAATATGAGCACAATTATTTAAACGTTTAAATATTTTAGATTGCAGTGAATTTGATCCATAGTCATTAGACACTAAGCAAGATAATGAAGTTCAAATTCTTCAATTTCCCTGAATCTTAAGACTGCTTAAGCTTAAGCGTTAAATTCTAAACATTTTTTAGAATAAAAATCATGTAATGGATTTTGATCCAAATTAAAATAAAAATTCTCGACAAAGTTTAGTATCATTATATCTTGATTTTAATTTTCATAAAAGGGCATAAAACTAGAGCGAAACGTTCTGTTTGGGAAATTTTACGTGGTTTGAGACAGGTATTCGTTTAGTATGCTAGAAAGCAATTAAAAAACGAAAAGAACAATCCTCACAAAACGATTCTATTGTAGTTTGGTTTTGCTGGAAGAAAACAAACTATGGGCTTGACAGTTTAAAGGTTGGCCTTTTGGTCAGAAACAAAATCTAGTCTGTTCTGATACTATACTTCATTTTTTTATCTTCAGTGAAGGGGAAATTCTTCTAGACTGAGGCAATTGAGTAAACAGGCAAACTGCTGGTTAAAAAGAACAAAATAAATTACATTTTTCTTGAACTTTTCTTTCTGCTTGAATTGTGCCAAACTATGCTAATCTAGTTGTCCAATGTTTTAGAGGAAGTCACACATGTTAAGGAACAAACAGCTGATTCTAAGGAGACATGTTAAACTGACTCTTAGAATATATTCCTAATTACACAAAGCATGGGTGTGTCTTCTTTATAAAAATTGGGGTGGAGGCACATGTCGTAAAGAGATGGATACGGTCTGTCTACGCTTAACTCTTTCTCCTTATCTATTTTTACCAAACTTTGAATTGAAAGCATCTGGCTACAAAATTGTAAAAGATATACAGTATACAAAACAATTTAGAAGTTACATCTCGATATAAAAGTTAAGTCTGTGCATGTTTTTATATATTTCTATGTTCAAAATCCATGCCTAAGCTAATTAACAAATCAGTATGCATTTTGGAATAAAGCTGGCCATAAGGAGTTGTAATGTGCAAAAGGAGTAAAAATGGAGCAGAAGACCTTTGTGAAATTTGAACAATATGTATTAGACATCAATTAATAAATATTCCTCAGATTTCCATTTCTTTAGAGTATTGCTAGCAATTCAGCCCGGTTTTGCTCAGGCCCAATGTACTGTTCAAAACTTTATGTGCATGTGTGTGTGTGTGTGTGTATATATATATATATATATATATATATATATATATATATATATATATAATTAAAACGTTTGACTCTTGTCCAGATAACGTACATCTAAAATTTCAAATGTTTTGACCACAAATTTGGTGGAGGAGTTTGGTAGAGTTTACAAAGGTCAACTGTGACCTCTTGGCAGTCAAATTTTCACCCAAAAACTGATGCATGTCTGAATACCCTTTTTATAAAATTTCAAATGTTTAGACCCAAAATTTGCTGAATAGTTTGCTAGAGACTGTAAAGGTCAAATATTTTGAACTTTGACCCCTTGTCTGCCAAATTTTTGGCCAAAAACTGATTAAAAAGCTTGCCCTGTGTCTGAATACACATCTTATAAAATTTCAAATGTTTAGACCAAAAATTGGCTGAGTAATTTGATAGACCGTTGAGGTCATATTTTTTTAAACTTTGACCCCAATTTTGACCCCTTAACATTTATTGTTTTTGGCTCCAAGTAAATTAAAAAATTTGATCCATGTCAAAGTAACCTACACCTAAAATGTCAAGTATTTATACTCAAAATTGGCAGAGGAGTTTAGTAGAGTTTTCAAAGATCAAATCGTTGAGCTTTGACCCCTTCACAGCCAAGTTTCTGGCCAAAACTCAATTAAAAAGATTTTCCCAAATCTCAATACCCCTTATGTCAAATCTCGAGTCTGTAAACTGAAAATTGATGGAGTGGTTTGGGAAATGTACACACGCAGACATTTTCACTTTATGTACACACACAGACATTTTCACTTTTACACACACACATAGACATTTTCACTTTCATGTACACACACAGCCATTTTCACTTTTATGTATATACACACACACACACACAAACACACGTTTTCACTTTTATGTACACACACACAGACATTTTCACTTTTATGTACACACACACAGACATTTTCACTTTTATGTACACACACACAGACATTTTCACTTTTATGTACACACACACAGACATTTTCACTTTTATGTACACACACACACAGACATTTTCACTTTTATGTACACACACACACAGACATTTTCACTTTTATGTACACACACACACACAGACATTTTCACTTTTATGTACACACACACACAGACATTTTCACTTTTATGTACACACACACACAGACATTTTCACTTTTATGTACACACACACACAGACATTTTCACTTTTATGTACACACACACACAGACATTTTCACTTTTATGTACACACACACACAGACATTTTCACTTTTATGTACACACACACAGACATTTTCACTTTTATGTACACACACACACACACATTTTCACTTTTATGTACACACACACAGAGACATTTTCACTTTTATGTACACACACACAGAGACATTTTCACTTTTATGTACACACACACACAGACATTTTCACTTTTATGTACACACACACAGACATTTTCACTTTTATGTACACACACACACAGACATTTTCACTTTGGTGTACACACACACACACAGACATTTTCACTTTCACTTTTATGTACACACACACACAGACATTTTCACTTTTATGTACACACACACACAGACATTTTCACTTTTATGTACACACACACACAGACATTTTCACTTTTATGTACATAAACACACAGACATTTTCACTTTTATGTACATAAACACACAGACATTTTCACTTTTATGTACACACACACATTTTCACTTGTATGTACACACACACATTTTCACTTGTATGTACACACACACATTTTCACTTGTATGTACACACACACATTTTCACTTTTATGTACACACACACATTTTCACTTTTATGTACACACACACATTTTCACTTGTATGTACACACACACAGACATTTTCACTTGTATGTACACACACACAGACATTTTCACTTTTATGTACACACACACAGACATTTTCACTTTTATGTACACACACACACAGACATTTTCACTTTTATGTACACACACACACAGACATTTTCACTTTTATGTACACACACACAGACATTTTCACTTTTATGTACACACACATTTTCACTTGTATGTGCACACACACACGGACATTTTCACTTTTATGTACACAAACACAGACATTTTCACTTTTATGTACACACACACACACAGACATTTTCACTTGTATGTACACACACACACACAGACATTTTCACTTTTATGTACACAGACATTTTCACTTTTATGTACACAGACATTTTCACTTTTATGTATACAGACATTTTCACTTTTATGTACACACACACATTTTCACTTGTATGTACACACACACATTTTCACTTGTATGTACACACACACAGACATTTTCACTTTTATGTACACACACACACAGACATTTTCACTTTTATGTACACACACACATTTTCACTTGTATGTACACACACACAGACATTTTCACTTTTATGTACACACACACATTTTCACTTGTATGTACACACACACAGACATTTTCACTTGTATGTACACACACACAGACATTTTCACTTTTATGTACACACACACACAGACATTTTCACTTTTATGTACACACACACACACAGACATTTTCACTTTTATGTACACACACACACAGACATTTTCACTTTTATGTACACACACACACACAGACATTTTCACTTTTATGTACACGCACAAACATTTTCACTTTTATGTACACACACACACAGACATTTTCACTTTTATGTACACACACACACAGACATTTTCACTTTTATGTACACGCACACACAGACATTTTCACTTTTATGTACACGCACACACATTTTCACTTTTATGTACACACACACAGAGACATTTTCACTTTTATGTACACACACACACAGACATTTTCACTTTTATGTACACACACACAGACATTTTCACTTTTATGTTCACACACACAGACATTTTCACTTTTATGTACACACACACACACATTTTCACTTTTATGTACACACACACACACACATTTTCACTTTTATGTACACACACACAGACATTTTCACTTTTATGTACACACACACACACAGACATTTTCACTTTTATGTACACACACACAAACAGACATTTTCACTTTTATGTACACACACACAGACATTTTCACTTTTATGTACACACACACAGATGTACACACACAGACATTTTCACTTTTATGTACACACACACACAGACATTTTCACTTTTATGTACACACACACACAGACATTTTCACTTTTATGTACACACACACAGACATTTTCACTTTTATGTACACACACACACAGACATTTTCACTTGTATGTACACACACAGATGTACACACACAGACATTTTCACTTGTATGTACACACACACACAGACATTTTCACTTTTATGTACACGCACAGACATTTTCACTTTTATGTACACACACACACAGACATTTTCACTTGTATGTACACAAACACACACACACACACATTTTCACTTGTATGTACACACACACACACACACATTTTCACTTGTATGTACACACACACACATTTTCACTTGTATGTACACACACACACACACACATTTTCACTTGTATGTACACACACACACACACACATTTTCACTTGTATGTACACACACACACACATTTTCACTTGTATGTACACACACACATTTTCACTTGTATGTACACACACACACACATTTTCACTTGTATGTACACACACACACACATTTTCACTTGTATGTACACACACACACACACACATTTTCACTTTTATGTACACACACACACACACACATTTTCACTTTTATGTACACACACACACACATTTTCACTTTTATGTACACACACACACACACACACAGACATTTTCACTTTTATGTACACACACACACACACACACAGACATTTTCATTTTTATGTACATACACACAGACATTTTCACTTTTATATACACACACAGAGACATTTTCACTTTTATGTACACACACACACAGACATTTTCATTTTTATTGATATATAGATAGATAAAGGTGTTTTTAAGATGTATAATAATGGCCACAATCATTTATTTTGAAAGTTTAAATATTTCAGATTTGTATTTTATTCATAGTCATTGGTAGGGCTATGACAATAGCATATTCTTTGCATTGTTTTGACTCACGAGTATATATCTGACACAATTAATCAAACGAGAACCACATCACTCTAAATAAAAACAGATAAGATATCAATGGATATATACTGGAGAATCAAAACAAAAAAAGTATATGCTCATGTCACAGCCCTAGTCTATTAGACACCAACTAACCAATATTTCCTCGATTTCAATTTCTGAAGACCTATTAAATTTTATATATTTTGTAAACTATAATAAGGATTCTAAACATAAGAATTTGTGTCATTATTAGTAATGGGACGATTTCTATATTTTTCTCAATTCGAATACAATTACTGATTCTGTTGTAAATTTTTTATTCAATAACAAAAACACCTGAAAGAGCATATAAAAACTAATCATCTGTGCAACTATAGACTCCTTATTGAATAAGTTCATTATATGGCATCGGTTTAAGCTCATTTATATAGAAATTTTGCCAATATTTGGATGTTTTATTTTTTTATCAAACTTTTTCATCAAAAATCAACTGATTAATATGTCCACGTTATGTTAACAAAATCAATTATTAATAACAATTTGTTTACATCAGTTTTGTTTTTTTTTTGTTTTTGTTTTTTTTTTAGTATAATATTGTGTTGGAACAAAATCTAGGGGGAAAAAAATAAATGTTCATTTTTTTTTTTTTAATCTCACTGATAAGTTATGAAAAAATAATATACATTGATAAACTCACCGTCTTATAAGGTCTTTGTGATGAATTCGCCAAAGAGACTAATTCTATTCTAAAGAAATTGACCCATGCAATATTTTTTATTTTTTTACTTTAGGGATTTTTAGCCAGATATTTTTCTATGAACTTTAAATTGATTATTTGACACTAAATAAATTTATTATTAACAATTCATTATTATTATTATAAATTTATTATTAACAATTATTTATTATTGATAATTTTCAACCATCTTATGGAATATATTTTTTCTTGATTTATAAAAATTAATATTCATTAATTAATGAATCTTTATTTTTATCTGGAATTAACTATTTTCAAATGAAAGAGAAGCGAGATTATAATTTTGATCAAACGAATTTATACACAGTTTTTTTTTGGGGGGGGGTCACACGATTAAAATGAATTTATATTCTATTTTGCTATTATGATCTATAGATTTTAGTTGTACTGGTAAAATGATAAATATTTATCACTTTATCAGCAGTGGAAAATTACATTAAAAAAATTAAAATAATCATTCTTGGAATTAGAATTTAGGCTCACATTTTTCCAATTCTTTTTCCATGTCAATACTAGTTCTTGATTTCAATCTTCATACGGGGGACATAAATGTGGTGAAAAACTGTTTCGACGAATCAATTAGTGTTCTAGTTATGTATTGTTTATTTCTTAAGTTAGATTAAACTTTCCAGAACAACAATAATATTGACCCTTCAATGGTATTGATAGATATTACAGATAATCCATCATTTCTGAAAATCAATAAGATTATTATAATCAGGATTTTTGAAACAATTCATGAACATTCATTTTAAGCGAACAAACATTTACACAAAGAGGTGCGTATGGGACACACAGTCTTCCACACATGCACGCGCTTGTGTGCATTCAAACGCACATCTGTGCACAGTTCATATTATCACCGGTGAGCAATCAAAAAACACAATTTGATTAAATAAAGTCTTGTGCATATGTGTGTCTGGCTTCATCCCTTCCATCTTCGCTTTCCCTTGTGTATGGCCGATGATTTGATTGTTCAGTGGCTTTGATCTTACTCGAGACAAACTCCATGTATGAAAACACAAGAATCTTTGGAGAGAAATACCTTGCGGAGAGATTAACTTTCCACAAAAGATATTTTTTACTTATTTTTCCTATCTAAAGTATATCTAAAGTAACGATTTGTTGACAAATGGGATTCACTTGGGTTTATATGTTGTCGGCACATGTTGTCTCTTGGCCTCCCAGATGTAAACTGCTTGAAAATTGTTTCAAACTCGAATCGGTTAAACACGTGATGCAATCCCCATCCAATAATTTGATGCCTGCTCCTCCAAGGACTTGGTCCTGGATATGACCTTAAACTATATTCAGTGGTGATGCCCCAGCTTGCGGGCTTTGGGGAGTGTGGAGCCACCCTTTAATTGCCATTGCTCCCAGGTCCACTCTGACCCGGAGTGGTAGTACCTGTTAGGGTCCCAACTATGGGTTAAATAGAAACCGACTTGAAAACAACAAATATATTCTGTTAAAAAATTTTTCTTCAAAATCTTTGGATTCGGCATTAAATTTAACTGAAAAGGGTTGATATGCCGTAAAACAAAAACACCAACCATCCAAGGACTTAACTCTTGACCTTTTATTTCCTGACTTGCTGTGTACACTGAGTTTATTTCCGTTTTTTGCCAGGCCAACGTGACATGCACTTAATGACAACTCTCAAAATCCACACTAGTTGAACTAATCTCGACTATCAGCATAAAGTCACAATATATAACATTTGGATTTTTTTCTTTACATTTTCAATCAGCAAATTATGCAATTCTTATTCATGAGAAAATTAGTGATTTCTTTGGTTCATTAACACTAATGAACTGTAACACTTGTCTTTAAGCTTTAAATCAAGCCCGAATTCAAATAATTCATTACTGATATTGATTCAGAGGTTAACTATATTTTTTTGTTATCATTTATAATGTACCTGATTGTTTCTTTGGATTTTAATTTTTATTAGTCATGAAAATTCTTATAGAATATTCTTGTTTGTGTGTGGTGTTAGACAATAGTTTAATAAATTTAAAAATACTGTTAGCATTAGTGAACATTTGTTTTTGTAACTATTGGAAAATTCTGTTTATCTATTTATCTATATATATAAATGATCTGGTCTCTCTGTCCGTCTCTGAGGAACGGTTTCTACCAAACTTCTGTCAATTTTTGGTCTACAGACTTGAAACTTGATACATACTGGATTTGGATCTGTGGAACAAATTAAGATTTCATGTTTAGTTGGTAAAAATAGCTGCTAAGGGGTCAAAATTGGAAAAAAATTGGAGCTTGGCAGGTGTAAGTCGACTGAACATGTTATTTCTATGCATGCACAAATATACATTTATATCTTGAACAACGCTATTTTAAAAAAAAGTTTTTTATGCACGTGGATTTAATCAGATGGTAACAAATAAAGCTGAAAAGCTCCATGTTTTGGTTTCGATTCTTACATCAGTAAGAATCGAAACCAAAACATGGAGCTTTTCAGCTTTATTCATTTTTTCACTTAATTCATTTTTTTTTTTTTTTAACTTTTGAAATCCCTACTATATATTGAGTACAATATAATAAACAATAGAGAATTGGCTCTATAATAACAAATATGAAATCTGCATAAATTAAAATATCGTATTCAAACATATCTTATGATCTGGCAATGCTGGGCTAGTATATATATATATATATATATATATATATATATATATATAAGATTTGAATAATACTTGGTGCAATGCCATTATTAATTGTTGATTTTTTTTTTTTTTGATTTTATTTTATTTTAGTTTAATTATATATTATTAAAGAAGAAAAATTTTATAATGAAAGGAAATTAAAATACACTTCTAAAATATTTTTTCTTTTCGTTTTTTTTCTTAACTCTAATTCAATGTTTAAAAACATAAATAGGCAAAAGGGGGTAAATAAAGGGTGGGGTAAGAAAAAAAAAACTATCAAGAAGTCTTTCAACACTTTACAAAATGAACATCGGCAACAGGGAGGGGAGAACATTGTTTAAAAACTTGGTCAAAAGACCATGAATTATTAGCAAATGTTGGAAAAAAAATTAGTATGGGGGAAAGGAGAAAAGGAAATAATCTCATCGAACACCCATGAGTTTCAAATTATAGGTATGTTCCTTCTGTTTACACAGACACGGTTGGCGCTAATTAATCTATACTGCCTTGAGAATTTTTAAGTGAATTTTCAAGCGTGCTCTGTATAATATAGAGAAAGTTTCATTCTTGTATCCTCAAGTGCAGATCTGACGCTGCAATAAATGTTCACCGATGGCCGACTTATAAGCCTGTACATGCCAGGATGTTGGCTATTTTTTCTGCCTACTTATTAAAGGGGGAGACTTGTTTGGAAATTCTAACCTCCAAATGCTGAATGTTATGTTCCACATAGTCACCCTCACACTGTTAAATCGAAATATATAAATAACCTTGTCTTTGTTGAAAGCTCAACAGTCTTTATCAAACTAGTGTGTCAATCTTTGGTCTACAGACTTGAAATTTGATATATTGGGGATTCAGACCTGTAGAACAAATTTGATTTGGTTTTTAACTGACAAAAGTAACTGCTAAGCGGTCAAAATTGAAAAATTGGTACTTGGCAAGCCTAAGTCAACTTAAATAGTTCATCTATGTATGCACAAACATACATTTATACGTTAATTTTTAAAGTTTTCATATTCATCTTTCGTTAGCTCAGATGTTAATGAATAATCCTGGAGTACTAAATGTTTTCGTTCTGATTCTTGCTGATGGCACCAAAGTCATATTTTTTTTTTAACTTTTGAAATAACTACTATAAGGTTCAGTTTAATAATCAATAAAGAATTGGCTCTATAATGATGCATATAAAATCTGCGTGAATTAAAATATATTTAAGCATATTTTATGATTGGGCATGCTACTATATATATGACCTGTTATATCTGTAGAGACTATCCAGAGTGCTAAAGAAAATTGGTGATTACAATAATTGATATTTAGTTTATTTGCTATTATGATCTCGTTTTTCAAAAAGACTTTATTTTAAACTGATTTTAGTTTTAATTTTAATTTAGTTGCTTCCAACAAAATATTTTCTTTCTGCGGAATTATTTTATTATCTTTATTCACATTCCTAAATGCACTGATTTTTATCAATGTTGTGAGTAGATTCTCAAGGACTATTGGGAGTGTTTTTTTGTACACACAACTTTTATGAGTTATAAATTTAGATTCTAATTACATATCTTTTTTTCCTTCTTCATACCTTCACCTAACATGATTTGATGGAAGCAGGAGAGTGTAAATAATTTGTAACAAGGGTGCAAAACTGTCTATGAAATTGAAATTTCAGTTTTTTCTTGCTATGTTTTAATTGATTGCATTTTGTACTGATTAGTTCTCATACAGGTCATCATCAGGGATTACACACTGATAATTGGTGGTTTTCCCTGGAATCTGGATGACAGTGTCTTTTCAGATTTTCAGTACTCTCCACCTCTTTTGATAATCTTTGCAAATGACTTTGCATTATCACGGCAGCCACTTACCATTGATTTCTCATTGGTAATGATCATTGGTCTTCACTGGAATTTGGGTGACAATAAGCCTCCTCAAATACTCTTCATACTCATCCAATGGAGGTCTGATTAGTGCCCCCCCCCCGGTTCTGCCATACGCCTTCTGTCATTCTTATTAATCATCTATGTAGTTATTTCCCTTCAAATTTTTTTTCTTTTCTTTTTTATGATATTTTAGCTGTAAATGCATTGTTCATATTGACAGTGTTTCTTGTTGCAGTGATCAATATTCATGTTCTGAGTTATGTTTTTGTGTGTGTGTGTGTGTGTGCCTTCCACACAGGCTTCTATACTTACCAGTCTTCTTCCCCTTTCATTCCTTTTCACATAGAGTTGGTCAGTATCATCTTTCGTATGTAGTGCATTCTGCATGGTCATTAGTTTTCTCATCTTCTGATCAAGATGCCTAAGTTCTTCTTCCAGAATTCCCTCAATCAAAAAAAAAAGCAAATATTATTATAGATGTAAATTTTTATTTTATAAAAATGTTATACAGGTAAGCATAGGTGGAGATATACACTCTCATTGTTAGCAATTCAGTTCCTCATATTCCTATTGTTGACTAAAAGAAACTGTTTAAGGAGAAAAAAGGCTAAGTAAAAATAAAATACATTTGCATCTAAAATGAATATGCAGGTGTTGTAATGTACACTTTACATGTATTTTCAACTTTGTGTCAGGTTCAACTTTAGGGCTGTTGAGTCATTTTCACAAAACATCCGCTTTTGTCTGAGTGAAATAGTATGGTAAACTAGACCTTCAAGTCATTGTAAAAAATCTATTATAAATGTAACACCAACTCTTGAAGAAGGTGGGGGGTCCATTTACTTTAGAAACTGTTATGCATGCATACTCAGTCTGTAAGAATTTGCAGGTTTCTTTTTCTTAATTTAAAATACATAAAGTGAAGTCCGTTCATTTTTTGAAGCTTGTCATAAATAGCTTCAATAGCTTTTGTCAAATAAAATCAATATTTGATTTTGACTAGCCAGCCAATTATGAAAATTATCTGTTCTTTACAATTAAAAATTTAATTCCAGTCGATTTCATCAATTCCATAATATATCCAACTCTTTATATTTGTAAGAGACAAATTCAATATACACTGCAATTTTCATTGGCTAACCATCTATATTGATTAGCCAACAAAATCACTGCTTTTCTTACAAATGGAAATTGCAAATAGTGTAATAAATCACTGGTTAAGTTTTTGTTAACTTCATTTACATTAATGCTTAGTTTTATGTGACAGTGTTGCCGGATTGAAAGTTTTGCACTAAGGTTTGGTAACAGAAAATTTACTTTCGAATTAAGTACAAAAATGATCAGAGAGTCTTCATTATTTCATTTTCTTAAGGAATTGGAAAAGGAGAACGACTGATATGATAAACAGCAATGACATTTATAAGGGGGTGCTCTCATGTCAGCAATCGCTGAAGTGACAACTTTTATGATAATCGAATGAATAGACGGTAAAGAGTTGATATCAAAATGACATTAAAAGCAAACAGGAAATGTGCAAGACATTGAAGTTAATCACTTGTATGAAAAATGAGTTTTTGAAATGTATCAAACAATAATATTGCTTATGCAAAGTAATGGAATCAGAGACAAGTAAACAGAAGGACCCTACTGTGGGGGAAGGTGATGAGACGAGGATTGAGGTTTAATTAACTGCTAAAAGACACTTCCCATGGTTAAAATTTTGATAACCACAATTCCTCTTTGTATAATTTAGAAAACCCATTTGTAATTGTGAAGATCAGCCCAAACAGGAAAGAGAATCCTCTCCCTGTCAGAGTAACAGTGAGAGACTGGGGGTCGATGAAAAAGGAAACAGGGGTTGGCTTAAAGATCTGTTGACCAGTCATTGTCTTGCAAGTCAAATCCCTGCAGAATTAAGACTTTTGAATATTATAGGAAACTTGAAACGATAATGTACTGTTGACAATTATGAATTAAATTCTATTGTAAGAGGTGCAGAGTCATGCCCATCTAATTCTCAGTGTAAGGTGAAACATACGAGTAATGGGCTTTAAAGATTTCATTCTGCTCGTCTACCAAATCCATGCAGTTGAGGGATTGACCCTCGACTTAGAATTGAGATCTTTAAACCTGAAAATCGCCCAGACTTTACAAATAATATTATCCAGACACAAACATTTGTGAATAATCAGAGTTGTGTAATCTTTCAACAAATAATCAATTTGCTTTATACAAAAAGATCGGTCATCGACTTATTATTCATGAGTGGAGGGGGTGTAAGTTTGTTGAACAAGGATCTTTCAACATCTGGAGCCTCGCCAGAGTAACTGCCAAGTATCAAGGGACAAACCAAGATCCAAAACGGACGAATTTGGTGATATCACCCACAGAACATCGTTGTAGAATTAATGAGTACATGAAGAATTAAACTTAAATACTTACATATTCAGAATTAACTGTGTTTATAAATAGCATGTTTAATTGTTTACATTTTCCATTTTTCTTGCAAAGTTTATGGAAGAAAATATGTACACTTTAATAGTTATTATCCTCAGACAAAAAAGCTTGTTTTTAAGAAAATCATGTCTATTTAATTGCTTGAATAAATCTTACTGGGTACAAAGTTTTAAAATATTAAATACAAGCAATTTAGCAAATTGTAAACAGAATTATTTTTACTTTTATTCTCTTGTACTGGGTCATTCTATTTATTAGCAATTTGCATTTCCTGTCAGCAGTCTTTGTTATTTAGGTAGAAAAAAATTCTTTATTTTCTAAATAAGTTTTTTTTTTTTTTCTTTTTTTTTTTTTTTTTTGAGAGCATAAAGACTAGATATTCTCTTTCACCAGATACGTTTTTAGCTAATAAATGTTGTGCTTACTTGAAATCTCTTATTGAATGAGAAATAGATTTGCATTTATGAAAGTAAAAAAAAAAAAAAATTTTAAAGTGTCTGAGGCCCAAGTTTTTTAAGTTCTTGAAAACACTATTAAGTCTCATATTTTCAGATTGTAAAGCTTTTATTTTTATTTATTTTAAGGTGGGTAGTGCAGTTTGCTATGTTAGTTAACATGTTTTTATATTTTCAGAGGTTTTTCTTTGCTCCCATCTAAAGTTTTTTATTCAACTTTTTGTGGGGGGAGGGAAGATATGTATCATATGTGTTTAGTAAATATTGTTTATGGACCAGCACAATTTTTCATGGAAATTAAATTGAAAAAAATAAAAATAAAATGCTAAAATAAAAAATAATGAAGTGACTATTCTATACACACTTTTTTGTTACTCCAACAACAAATTTAAATTCCACACCCACTTTTACAAATTTTGGATATCAACAAGGTTCAGAGATTAATTTTTTTTAATAAAATTTGGTTTTCAGTAATCATCTGAGAATTTCTTTTTGAAAAATTGAATAACAAAGATTCTTAGAACAATTAGAGAACTTTAATGGATAAAAATGAAAGCAAACTGAGAAGGAAGAAAAAGCATTGTACACATACGCAGATGTTTCTTTTTGAAAAATAATGCTAATTTAATTATCTTTTTACTTTTGTTTTTATTACATTAAAATGTAAATACTGAAAAATAATCTACATGCTGTTTTTCAAATTTGATTAAATATACTTTTAGAAGAACAGTAAGACTTTCTTTTCACATGGATGACTTCGGCTTTGAATATTTCTATTACTAATTTTTAGTAATTTCTTATTCAAATTGGGCAGCTAATCTTATTTAAAATGACTCAAAAATACAAATTTTGAAAGAAAGTAAATCATTGTGCATATACGTTAAAATTTGTTTTCAATAATTAATACAAATAATAAAATACACTGATTTTTTCCATCTACTCCTGTTTTATTGTAAAATTTACTGAATTTAACCAGTGAAAGTAAAAAATACAATTACAGTTTTGCTTTTATTTAAGGGTTATTCACAAATTATTTGTTTAAAATAAAAACAAACAATTAGAAAAACTCATGTTTTTTTAATAAAAAAAAGTCAGTATGTAGATTTACTATATGAATTTTGTTGCATATATAAATTGAGTATGAGTAAGTGGTATAAATAATGTGACATAATTTTGTGATGATTAAAAATGTAAATAGGGATAAAAACGGTAAAGAATATTGAAAAACTTTTACAATAATGAGTGGATATTTTGAAATTCTAGGAATTGGAATGAGAACTTTTGACTTCACAACCTTGTGAAAAAGAAATCTGATTTTCATAAATGTTTGTAGTTGCAGAGTAAAATAGGGTGACTCTACTCCCAAAAAAAAAGAAAATGCAAGCTATAGATTTGTTAATAAAATTCACAAACATTTTTGCAAAGGTTCAAATAAATTTCAATCTATACCTGACTTGTCCACCACGTTTTAATTATGAATTCCCAACAGTAAAGAATGTAGTGGCATAGTTTCTATTACAGAGGCTGGCCATTATAATATGATTTCATAATCGCCATTATAATATGATTTCATCCAATGTATAATTTTAATGTCATATTTAATGACACTAAATTCTAACATTATTCCTCTTATGAATGCAAAGTTGAAAGATCTTCTGGGAAGAAAATTTACAAATTTGGTTTAACATTCATTTTACATGCTGACATGTGTTTGACAGTAATATAACAAATGCATTACAATAATAAAATAGTTAAAATATAACTATTTATTGAGATAATGATATTTTAGTTTGTATGCGATTGTTTGTGTTAGTGTAAAACTTTCATGTGAGTGAATTGTTTTTCTTGATCATTTTATGCAAGCGAAAAGTTTAAGAAGCAAGATGTGTGTGAATCAAAAGTAGCAGTTTAGTTAAGATCAAAGCTGCATGTATCTGTTGATGGGAAATGTGTGAATTGTTTTGATGTAGAGTCATGACGTATGAAAGAGAATTTGCTTGCAATTTAATTAGCCGTTCGATTATCTTAGCTTTTATAGATAATTACATAAAACATAGTTTTACTTCCCCATCTAATGCATCAATTGGATAATTGCTGCATAAACGTTTTGTTTGAACATGTGTTTTATAATTTTTGTTAATGTATATGGACTAATAACATTACAGATGTAGTGCCGAAGCATAATGTATATGGACTAATAACATTACAGATGTAGTGCCGAAACATAATGTATATGGACTAATAACATTACAGATGTAGTGCCGAAACATAATGTATATGGACTAATAACATTACAGATGTAGTGCCGAAACATAATGTATATGGACTAATAACATTACAGATGTAGTGCCGAAGCATAATGTATATGGACTAATAACATTACAGATGTAGTGCCGAAACATAATGTATATGGACTAATAACATTACAGATGTAGTGCCGAAGCATAATGTATATGGACTAATAACATTACAGATGTAGTGCCGAAGCATAATGTATATGGACTAATAACATTACAGATGTAGTGCCGAAGCATAATGTATATGGACTAATAACATTACAGATGTAGTGCCGAAGCATAATGTATATGGACTAATAACATTACAGATGTAGTGCCGAAGCATAATGTATATGGACTAATAACATTACAGATGTAGTGCCGAAGCATAATGTATATGGACTAATAACATTACAGATGTAGTGCCGAAGCATAATGTATATGGACTAATAACATTACAGATGTAGTGCCGAAGCATAATGTATATGGACTAATAACATTACAGATGTAGTGCCGAAGCATAATGTATATGGACTAATAACATTACAGATGTAGTGCCGAAGCATAATGTATATGGACTAATAACATTACAGATGTAGTGCCGAAGCATAATGTATATGGACTAATAACATTACAGATGTAGTGCCGAAGCATAATGTATATGGACTAATAACATCACAGATGTAGTGCCGAAGCATAATGTATATGGACTAATAACATTACAGATGTAGTGCCGAAGCATAATGTATATGGACTAATAACATTACAGATGTAGTGCCGAAGCATAATGTATATGGACTAATAACATTACAGATGTAGTGCCGAAGCATAATGTATATGGACTAATAACATTACAGATGTAGTGCCGAAGCATAATGTATATGGACTAATAACATTACAGATGTAGTGCCGAAGCATAATGTATATGGACTAATAACATTACAGATGTAGTGCCGAAGCATAATGTATATGGACTAATAACATTACAGATGTAGTGCCGAAGCATAATGTATATGGACTAATAACATCACAGATGTAGTGCCGAAGCATAATGTATATGGACTAATAACATTACAGATGTAGTGCCGAAGCATAATGTATATGGACTAATAACATTACAGATGTAGTGCCGAAGCATAATGTATATGGACTAATAACATTACAGATGTAGTGCCGAAACATAATGTATATGGACTAATAACATTACAGATGTAGTGCCGAAGCATAATGTATATGGACTAATAACATTACAGATGTAGTGCCGAAACATAATGTATATGGACTAATAACATTACAGATGTAGTGCCGAAACATAATGTATATGGACTAATAACATTACAGATGTAGTGCCGAAACATAATGTATATGGACTAATAACATTACAGATGTAGTGCCGAAACATAATGTATATGGACTAATAACATTACAGATGTAGTGCCGAAACATAATGTATATGGACTAATAACATTACAGATGTAGTGCCGAAACATAATGTATATGGACTAATAACATTACAGATGTAGTGCCGAAACATGATGTATATGGACTAATAACATCACAGATGTAGTGCCGAAACACCTTATAACCCAATGCATCTGGAAAATTACATCTACATGCAATGCTAAAAGCACATTTACTCAACTCCTCAGTCCACATAATCCCGAATAGTAGCATAGCCTCTTACATCCAAGTGGCAATATACCTTGTTTGAAGTAAAAAAGAGTGTGTGTGTATATATATATATATATATATATATATATATATATATATATATATATATATATATATATATATAAACATAAACTATTTTGTTGAAATGTTTTTTAACCAAAATTTTTTTTATATTTTCCTTGAAATTAAAGTGTGTTTTATAACTTCAAGGACTTCTTTTCTTTCCATCAATGATAAATCTCTTAAAATTCTTCATTGAATTTTATTGAATTGTCAAGGCTTGGCAATAACCTGTTCTAAATTCAACAAAATTTTTATTTCCATTGTACCATACGCGCTAGTTGTGGTGCAGGTATTGTATTTATTCAGATGCATCAGACATGCAGTGTTTTCTACCCTTGATTTTGTATGCTTACTTCTACTTACCTGCTTCTATCCCCCCACTCCTACCTAGCAACGCAATCACTGTCCTATTTAAAATCAGAGTGCATTGGTTTCAGCAACATTTCAAACGAATCTATCATGAAAATGATTGTGAAATTTAATCTCTTGCTCTTTCTTTCATTCTGTGTGTTTGTATAAATTTTCTTTTTAATTTCTTTTAACATCCCTGAGTGGCCATTGGGCTTTGATAAGTGGTGAAATCTATGTAAATAAAAAAAAATAAACATAAGTTTTGTGCTATTTTTGTATTCCCTTACAAAAATTAAAATCATCATATAATGATACTAAACCTTATATCTAGAATTCTTATTCCAATTTTGATTAAAATCCATGATGCAATTTTTTATCTTAGGAACTGTGTAAAATTTAATGCTTGGGTTCATGGGTTCTTAAGAAGAAATTGATATTCAGTTAATCTTGGTTCATTGTTGTCTAAGACTATGGATTAAATTTAATGCAAATTTGAAATGTTTGAATTTTAAATGAGAGGTTTTGCTCATATTATGCATTCTAAAATCCTTTTAAAATTCTCCAAAGAAACTGAAATTAGGAGAACATATATTACTGTATATACTTGTGTATAAGAATTTCTGGGAGGCGATTTTAAGGTTATTTTTTGGGGTCAACTTATAGATAGATAATGTTTTAGGAAATGTTGTTAAAGCGATTCAGCGCTCAATCACAATGTTGAAAACGCCATTTTGTTTGTGCACTCGATATGTACCGGTAATCCTAGTAATTAATCGCACTCCTTCCGAACCCCACTGCAGTGTGTTTGCCAGCATGTAAGCACATGCACAGTTTTTCAATGGGAGGCTTAATGATAATTGGAATAGCTCTCGAAATGTTCACTCTCTAGACATGGCTTTAGGTCTAAGTTCGATATGATATATTCGGTGACGATATGACGTTTTTTTAGTAGGTTAGGAAATGTGTTTACGATATGTCGTTCTCCCCTAATTTAAACAAGTTTTAACAATTTAATGAACCCATTTAATGGCACTTAACACATGCGTATATTACAGCTCGTGCAATGTATGCATTTACGTTACTATGGTACGTGACATAAATTACGTCTACAAACAGTAACTGTGCCTTGAATCTACAGCATGTCATTGATCGGAATGTCTGATTAGCAACATTTGCGTTGCATGTGAGTGTATATATCAAAATTGCATAGATCACACTTACGTAAATGCACATATTATCACAGGATAAGTCCTTTCTAGCAGCTCCTGCCCAGATGTGGCAACAGTACTCCATCCTTGAATGTACCTGGCTCTTATATAGATAGAGAATTGCATCAGCAGTGAGATATCTACTGGATCGATAGAAGGATCCCACCATTTTTCCAGCGGCCTTGGCAATGGATTTAATGTATGTGTTCCATTTAAGATCAGGAGTAATGGTCAAGCCCAGAAGCTTGTCAAAACATGAAGCCTCCCCAAGACGAGAGCCATTCATTTCAATTGATGCTAGATGAGGATCAGAGCATTGATGATGTAAAGATAGAAACTTGGTTTTTAGATGCATTAAAAGTAACCAGCCACCTCTTTCTCCATTGTACTACATGCTCAAGATCAGAGGGGAAAAAATCAGAGAGAATGTGGTCGTTTATGGTCTTTGATGTGCTGCCATAGATGGTAGTGTCATCAGCATAAATGTCTATGAATGATGTAAGAATGTGATTGGAAAATCATTGGTGTAGATCAGGAAGAGAGTTGGGCACAGGATGGACCCCTGAGGGACTCCAGCATTAATACTGTGAGCTTCTGATGCAACCGCGTGGTCGGAATATCCAAGAGGAAACAGAACTTGAACATAGCTCAGGGGAAGTTGTGAGAAAAGGGTCTAGTATCGGGCACTCGGGTGGGTTCGTGGACAATCTGGGTGAAGTCATAGGCAATGGCAAAATCATGACAGAACCTCCCCTCATCATCTGTCTTGTTAGAGTTGGTCAGCCATTCCGCATTGTGGACATTGAAGTCACCACAAATGTGGATGTTAGCTGAAGGGTGAGCAGACAGGATGTGGTCTATTTTTTCAGATATGCTCTTAAGGATAGTAACTCCACTGTTGTGGGGGAGATAGAGAGCAAATATAAATGCAGTGGTGTAAGCAAGTGCAACCCGGAAGCACATCTAAGGTAAATTAGGGTCTTCTCTGGAGATATCACTACTACACGAAAAGCCATCTTTAATGTAAGCACATATTCCATGTCCATGGCGATCTTGGGGGTCAGATTTAGATGTTAAGTTAGAGTATCCTTTAATTATGAATTCGTCAAGCTGGCCGGCCTAATGCCAGTTTCACTTAGGAAGAATATGTCTGGTTTTGTCTCCTGTAATTGGGTTTCAACCTCTGGAAGGTTGGAACGGAGACCCCTGATGTTGGAGAAGGAGACATAGTAGTAGGGGTCTACATTGAAGGATGGGGTTCTAGGTTTATTTGTGTTTTTTTTCTGGAGGTATTTCATGTTGAGGATTGGGATTTGTGGAACAGGTTGACAGACTTGGTTAGAGTGGGACAGAGAGGGAAGGTAAGAGAGAAAAGGAGATGAAGTTTTTTTTTTTTTTTTTTTTTGTAGCTGTGATAAGGTAAAGCCGTAACAATTACCCACTAGTATGGCATCGAGAGGCCACTCGAAACTACTGCATGGTCCAGAGTCCATTCACCAAATGGAAATACAGCAGCCCCAGTATTTTGCACCTGCTGATAGGATGGCCTCCTTAGTGGTTAATCCAAGGTTTGGGTCCCTGACTATCAGGCGGATAACATCAGCCCAGATAAAACGTTTACCTCCAGCACCCTTACTAGTGACATGACCACAAGGATAGACATAGGAACAGAAAATTTCCGACATCTCAGGCTACTGTTCACGAAGTACTGTCGTCCTGGAGAGCAGCTTTTTCTTCATCCTTTGTCAGAAACATCACTCATTGGAAATGAGGACTGAGGGACAAATAAGAGGAAGCGAGAGTAACGAGAACTGCCGATAACGCATTCACAATGCGTTGTCTACTCTCCATTTCAAAAAAAAAAAAAAAAAAAGAATACAGGGGGCGGGGGTGTAAGGACTTATTAATATTTACTTAGTATAAGTCCGTCGCTTTAATTTGAAATTTAAAATATTTGAAGATAAATTCCCCCATAATTACGAATGAAAAAATGAAATAGATATAGGTTACTGTAATTTCCATTTAAGAGTGTTCATTTTTTCTTCTTCCCAAGAGACACTTCAAACAAAGAAATTATGACATTTTAGCACTGAAATAATTTTAAAGATATCGGTCCAAAGTTTCCACGTGTTCAGATATTCATTAAACTGATTTCTTCTTTGCCAAAAAGGCATATCTATTACGTTGGAAAGGTTGGAAGATTCGCTAATCCTTTGAGATATAACCGTTTACACATTTGCTGTAAATCTAGCAGAACGGAAACCATGTTGCATGTCACTGAGGAGGTTATTTTTGCTGAGGTGGTTGATTACTTCTCTATTTAACACAGATTCCAGCAACTTACTCATGACGCACAGGAGACTTATTGGTCTGTACAGAGAGGGAGATGAGTGGTCACCTGAATTCTTAAATACAGGGCATACTGATGATATTTTCCAGGGTGATGGGAAGCAATTCACCTAAAGACAATGCTTAAACAGTTTTGTAAAGTATGGGCGCTAGTTCTGGTTGAAGCTTTTTGAGCACTATAATTGGAATGTCATCAGGGCCCGTTGCTTTACTGGGATCAAGGTTTGTGATTAGCTTGGCAACATCGCATACAGATATTTGTATGTCACATAGTATGTTTTCTGATACAGGAGGAAATATTTGGGGTTGGGGGCCTTGACTGCAAAGAGTAGAATTAGCTGCAAAGTTCTTGGCAAAATTCTTGGCTGACGAGATTACCTCAGGTCCATTAATGATGGTTGGAATAGAGCACATGCTTCTGTTCAGGATTTAACAAATGAAGGTTCGTTGGAAAGCTAATGACTTGAATTGTGTAGTAGGTTATGTGACATTTGCCCTTAAAGTCGCTTATTATTGTTTAAACAAATGGGGGATCACTTTTCTATATTAATTTAATGTAAAATGAGCATCCACTTTATGGCCACCTTGGTTACAAAGTGGGTGTTTATTTTACGTTAAATTAATATAGAAAAGTGATCCTCCACTTTTTAAAACTGTAATTTGTTCATATCATTGAAATTACTCATTTCCTGGGATTTTAACTGTTGTTTTCAGTTTCAGCACCTTCAAAACCCTATAATAGTAGTAATTTTAAAGGATGTTTTGTGGGTGGAAAAATACTGCACCTTTACCAATATTTTAATCATAGTCATTTGTTTTCCTAGTTTTGCATAGGAATTATAAAATATCTGATGTTTCCCCAAAATCTCTGGCCTTGATGGATGGGAGACTAAAAATTGCTGCTCTGGTTTCAAATGTTCTGAAATAACAGCAAGGGGAGACTTGATTCCAAATATGTTACATCTCTCCTCTTTGGTTTTCATACATAAAGTAAATTTCACAGTGTATAAAGATTATTTTATACTGGAGATATTCATAATCGTACTCTATTTCCAAAAGAGGGGAGATATATGAGAAATATTTGTAATCAAGTCTCACCTTGCTGTTATTTCAGATCATTTGAAACCATAGCAGCAAGTTTTGTTCTCCCATCCATTAAGGCCAGAGCTTGGGGGAAAGGAGGGAATATATATATATATATATATATATATATATATATATATATATATATATATATATCAAAAATGGTAATTAGTAAAAACTTGAAAGTGCTCAATACTATTGCAGAGCAAATATATATTTTTTTATTACCATTTTATCTGCTTAGTTACATATGTTTCAGTTACCAAATCATATCAACAATCCAGTAATTTCATCAGACTTTACAGAAATGGTTCTTGGTCGTTGTAAAATAATAACCATTTCTTGTTGATATGATTTGGTAACCGAAACATGTGTAACTAAGCAGATAAAACGGTAATAATATATATATATATATATATATATATATATATATATATATACACACACGTGTGTGTTTGTGTAATAATTGTCTAATGATAATTTTCTTAAAGTAACTTTCTCTTTATTTGCGTATCTCCTCTCACGTGATCTTGCCGTTTGCTTTTTCTTTATTTTCTTATTTGAATACTTTCTTCATGCATTCCTGGCCACTTGCCACATTTGTCGTAAAATTCAGCGGAATAAAGCCTTGAAAAAAGATCTTTCTGCCTGTGTCTTCATTACATTACAATATATATATATATACTCTATATATAGTGTGTCTTCATTACATTACAATATATATATATATACTCTATATATACTCGTGTTTGCATGGGTAATAACTATTAAATAAATAGTTAATTTTGTCCACGGGGTTGAGAATAAACAAAATCCGTGAAAAATGAGACTTGTAGAGGATGCAAACTAATGAGTGGGAGTGACCAACTAACGTGGGTGTTGTTTTGACCATTTGATTAATGAGCCACGAGGTTAAAGAAAGCCGAATTTATATTATTTGGATTATTCAGACTACTATTCTGGAGTGTTATTCGTACAATGCTTTCGTCAATGTACAATCTGAGCTTCTTTAGGTGTACATTGTCAAACTGGAGCGCTACCTCTGTGGATTAAATAAAGGATTCAACTCGAAATTCTGTGCAGATGCTCACTTCAAGTTAACAGAAAGATTTTTGAGTTCAACAAGTTACACACCTGAAGAAGGTTGGAAATTACATTAGTTAAACCGTGAGAATGAATAACACTCAAGATGAGAAGAATAGTTTGAATAATTTAAATAATCAATCCTCATCTCAAAAATTCACAAACAAAACTGAATTTGCACAAATATAACTCATTCTCTGTGATACGAGTAAGTCTTTAATAGTTAATAGTCAATTTAGTCTACATAGCTAAATTAACATTAACAAACACATTGAATAAAACAATCGCAAAGTAAGCAAAAAAGGCTTTTACAAAATGTTATTATCTATGAAAAAAAAAAAAAATCTGTTACATAATATACCATTGGAAATAAATCCTAAAGTTAATTGTATGGAACAAAGTGAAAAATTTTAATCTGCAGCTTTGGATAATAGTTTAGACTAAGGTTGTGAGTTTGAATCTCAACTAGCTGAGCCACATTTACTTTTTTACTTTGATTTTGCCCTAAATTGAACTTAGTTATTTCAATTACAATATTAACAGGTTGTATACTTTTTATTTTTTTTAACCCCTATGATCTATGTAATTTACAGAAACTAGGACTCTTGGTGACATCAGATACTTCTATCAATGTATATTATGAACACTGTTTTGGGGTGTTCTTCTGACACATCATATTTATAAAAAATTGAAGATATATAACCACGGCCACCGAGATATATCTCGGTAGCCATGATATAACTGTATTTTGGTTATCTAAGTGGCGATAAAAGAGTCTATCAAGATCTATATCCTTATAAAATACAGTTATTTTCTATTGTTTATATATTTATGCATGCTCTGGAATTAAAAAAAAAAAATGAGCATCCATTGAGCTGAGATATGATAATATATAATCCTCAAAATAATAATATGCTAGTACACAACTTGGCATTGCCCAATCATAAAATATCATATTTTAATTTATGTAGATTTCCTATTTATTATTATAGAGCCAATTCTCTATTGATTATTATATTGTCCACAATATGTAGTAGTGATTTCAAAAGTTTCAAAAAAAATAATAACTTTGGTGCAATCAGCTAGAATCAAAATCAAAACATTTGGTGCTCCAGTGTTATTGTTACCATCTGAGCTAAGTTCCCACTGATATAAAACTTTTTTTAAAAAATAATGTTGTTAAAGGTATAAATATTTGTGCATGCATAGAAGTAACATGTTTAGTTGACTTACTCCTGCCAAGTTTTTATTTTTCCAAGACCATTCCACATCGACAAGATAGACAAGGTCACTTTTACATAAATAGATTTATTTCAATAATGCCTAATACATTATTAGAGATTTATAATGCTAAAAATATGGTGAAGGGCTCCATAAATACAATCATATTTTGATCATGAATCACATTAGACCATTTATTTTATCACTCTGTCCTGATATGTTTATATCCCTTTAATTTGCATCCCAATTTTTAAATTATTAATATATATTTATCTATCCCGTTTATATTTGTTTAATAAGTAAGTTAGTACTTATACATGTGCATTAAATTAGACATAAACACAAGAATATAAAAACTACATAAATACTTAAAAACTAGTTTGGTAGGTTAAAAGAATCTTATTTTTACTTATTAACTTCAATGTTATAAATCTTTTTTATATTTGCAGCTGCTGCTGCTTAGAGATTGATTTTAGTAGGAGGAGTTATATTAAGAAGAAATAGGCACAAAGGTGGTAGGAGTGTTGTTGAAGTGTCTGTTTTCTCTGTCTGTTTTTTTCTTTTCATTTTTGTGTTATCATCAGCTAGTAACGTATTGCCTTTTTGCATTCGCTACGCCTCAACCTTCCCCATTCACTCTTCAGAAAAATTGACTTGCCTCCCCTAACTTTGTCTTATGCGTTGCATGCTGCAAACTCTGCTACTTCTGCTGCCATTTCTAACACGCCACCACCATTACCACCACCACCCACTGTCTGTGCCATAGCGTTCTTACATCATTTGTGAACCCAACCCCCAAGAATGGAGTAACTATTTTCGATTCCCAGCATCTCTTTCGTTTTGTTTTTATCTGATGGATGTCATCATAGAACCAGTGCGCTTACCATGTCACCAAAAGGGTCACGGTGCCATGAATTGTGTAGATAAACTCCTCACTCTTGTTGATGGGGTAAGTCCGTTTTGGTACCAGATCTATCCTCATCTTCTATCGTATCTACCCTTCTCTTTAACCTTCCTGATGAAGAAACCTTATCAAAGAACTGCTTCTTTGTATTTCAAATGTTTATTCTTAGGTAGAGGAGAACTCGGACAAACTTTTTTTTTTTTTTTTTTTTTCATCTTTCATAACAAACCGACTTTCTATAGAAGATGAATTAGCCACCATTTTTGTTGTTCTTCTCTACACAACTTGTTTTATTGATCACTTTACTGACGTTAATTTATTGATGTTACACAATCTGCTTCTATGTTTATCCAAGTGTCGTGTTTTTTTTTTTCTTTTTTTGTTTCTCGGCTACGTTAAAGTTCTCATATTTCAGTCTGATCTAGAATTTTTGTTTCTTTTCCTCTTTACAAACTTTTTTTTTTTTTACCGATTTTATATAACATGACTAATTGTTTGTTCAGCACAATTCTGAAGTTATGACTAACTTATAGAAGATGATGATGGAAGCAATCTTTCTAGAATTTGGATTTCTTCTCTACTTAAAAATAACGAACATATTACAAAAGTATATAAAAAGTATCCAACAACCCTTTCAAGATTATTGTGCATTAGCTTTTCTGTTGTGTGTGCATGTATAAAGCTAATAATGGAATCTGCTAGACACAATAACACACAAAAACTTTAATAAGATAAAAACATTGGAAACGCATATCTAGTTTAGATATTAAAGCTAAAACATTATACACAATATCCCTACAAACAAATTACTTCAAAACTGTTTCAATAAAACAATAACAAACTTTCTATGATAATTGTTAGTATCAATCATTGTTTTTGTTATTCAAGTGTATAGTGATATATATTAAATTTATTTGCAGATTTGAAATATTAGCATTATATGAATAACTCTAAAGTGAGCTTTTCCAAAGCGATTTTTTAATTCAAGGATTTATACACACATAAACATACACACACACACACATATATATATGTGTGTGTGTGTGTTTATGTGTGTATAAATCCTTGAATTAAGAAATCGCTTTGGAAAAGCTCACTTTAGAGTTATTCATATAATGCTAATATTTCAAATCTGCAAATAAATTTAAGTTCAATAACTTAACAGTTCCATAAAGTAGAGCTATTAAGTAATTATATATGAATTAAAAACATTAAAATCAAGTTTTAGAAAAAAATTTTTAAATTAGTTACGTTTTAATGTTTTTATTTCAGATTCTTATAAGACTAACAGATGGATAGCCATATTTCCATATTTATTTCTCGTCAGAGCTTTAAACTGTTAAAGCTTTAAAATATAAAAAATACAATAATTGCTATAATTATATATATGTATATAAATCATTTTCAAATTATGTTCCAGATAAAGAAATATTCAACTTGTTGCAGCTGTTTCAAGACAATGTTTACTTTGTCTCATCATGAAACATTTTTCTTTTCAAAACATTGAATATCATCAGAACAAAATTTCATAAGTACTCAGAAAAGAAACCAAAACAATGGCCACAAGTTTAATTTCCTCCAAAACAAAAATCACAAGGATAGGTCTATTGTTTATATATATATATATATATATATATATATATATATATATATATATATATATATATATATATATATATATATAAAACACATTAGCAGGGCTACCCGGGTTGGAGTAGAATAAAGCTGTTATGATAATAATATGCAGCTTGTGATTATTCATCTGTGTGTTTATAGATATCATATGCAGACAGACTTCACAAGATTATTGTATCCTCTTTGATCAAAATTGTTATCTGCTTTCAAACCGGAAATCTGCTTTAAATTTCATAAAAATTTGCCTCATAGTTTTCCTTCCTATACATGTACAAATTCATGGACACATATACATTCATCTTTATTTAAATGAATAAATCCAAGTCTTTTTCATTTATATCTAAATTACCATCAAAACAACTCACTGTTATAAATCCATAATACAAGTCTTTTCGAAATACTGCATATATGGTAAAGTAAAAACCCAAACACGGCTACTTGTGTGCCTAATTTACATAACTATACTTTAAATAGTTTATAATTTGTTTTGTGTTATTCATTTGTAATTTTATTCTCTCATTTCATTTGTAATTTTATTGTCTTATATCTGTACAATAGTTTTGTCGATAATTTAATAAAGAATTTAATTTAAACAATATAATTTAATAAAAAATACTAAAATCTATGTTAAATATTATGTTCATTAATTTTCGACAGAAGTAATTTAAATAAAACTATTAGTTTTCAAAATTACAATAAATCTATATTGGATATTTTATGTAGGTTATACATTTAAACAGAATGCTTAGAGGTAGATTAATATCTACTGAATAGGAAGTAGTTTTTATTTATATAGATAAAAAGTAAACCAATCAAATTTATTTTCAATGATACATGTTGTGTACTTTTTTTTTTTTTTTTTTTTTTTGCCACTTGTGTTTGCGTAGGTAATACCATTACTAAATAAAGTTATTTTATAGGGCTAGAAACCAAAAATTCAGAGAACAACGAAACTTGTACATTATTTGAACTTGTGCCTATAAAGAGGGACCATCTTTAAGTGACATTGCTTTAAACAATTTAACCAACAATTAAACAGTTAAATGAAAATGTCAATGCAGGTAAAATAATGGTAGAAAAAGATTAGAAATTAGAGGCTCTTTACCTGAAACTAAATGGTCTAGTAAGAGATTGACCTCAAAACTGTTGTGCACATATTAAAATGCATTAACACATTTCAGTTGTGAGAAAGAATTTGATCAGATTCTTACGGAAAACTTGAGAATAAAATGAGCTATTTTTATTAGAAAATAAAAAAAAAAAGTAACTAAACACCGATTGTTTTAAATGTTGCATAGTTTAACCGTTTTAACATTTTACATTCACGGATCATCACCTGTGTAATTTTTAATGGTTCTATACTCTTGTTCAAAAAATGAATATGAACCTTTTACTGGACATCAGATACGTTTATGAGTCTTTTTATCATTTGATTAATGTTTTTAACCGTGAAGAATGGTTATTCTGTCTTTGGATAAGGTTCATGTGAAAGTGTAAATTTGAATGTGTATATTGATTGTTTCTTTACATGAGAAGGTCATCCCTAAAATAATTGCAATGCCTGATTTAGTTGTACAAGTCTTGCTACAGATATGATAGACAAAACTACTGGCTGCCATTCATACATACCTATGTTCATGCCTTCCATCTGTCCTTTGTGTAATTAGTTGCTGCCATAGGGTCTCATGTGGTTGAGAAAGCAAACTCATGACAGACAAGCTCGGCCACAGTTACAACATGCATGGTAAGGCAGATTTTTATCTGGGATGTTTGACACATACTGCTTCATGGAGCATGACTCAGAGTAGAGTACTCTAGCTGCCTTGCCTCATGACTTCATCATATAGTTGATGCTGCCAAACCTATCGTTTTGAAGCTCTCCTTTTTTAGATATTTACATTTCTGCAAAGGGCCTTAAGATAGTCTTTGATTATATCCTTCAAATGTCTCTTCAGCTTGTGTCTTGAACGTTTACTGTACTGCATAACTGCATAGTACTATTTAAGAAGTCTGTAATATTCCACCCTAATACACCAGTTTGCTGTAGGATGTCAGTGTCAGGTGTCAGAGATTACCATTTAATGTTAAATACTCTCTTAAGACTTTTCTTGGAACTTTCCGAGAGCCTTGGTGTGTCAACTGTGCATAATTCTTGTGGGAAAGAATACAAAGACAAGACACCTGATTTGTACATACTAAACTTCATTTTGATGCTAATGGCTCTCGGACTACATACGCTTTTTAAACATACCAAACCTTTTGCTGACTTTTTTTATCCTTAGAAATATTTTGGTGTTGAGGGATCCATCTTGTTAGCAATTTAAAGAAAAAAGGTCGACTATGCTTCATTTGACCTTAACATAGATGTTAGTTTTAACATACTGTTGTCCCAATAGTATTGTAAGCATTATCTTAATTTTCTCTAGATATATGGTGAGTTCAAAGATAGTGTATAATCTCTTGCATGATGTTTTAGTGTATGTGTAATGCAGTTAATCTTGGCTGCCTAAAAAAAAAGCCTCCACCACCACCAGAATCTGGAAAATCTTGAAATTTATGTTAAAATAAATGAGGCAGAAGATCTTGCTGGTCATTCAGAATCTTACAAAACACTAATATTAAAGTTCTGAAAAACAGAGGAGAGGATCCTGAGGGTTGAGGATATGCATTGCATGGAGAGAAATGATGTGAGAATGATACGATAGGTGGGTAATATGGGTCTTAA
This sequence comes from Euprymna scolopes, assembly GCF_053919585.1. NCBI lineage: Eukaryota > Metazoa > Mollusca > Cephalopoda > Sepiida > Sepiolidae > Euprymna > Euprymna scolopes. The sequence goes on along the minus strand of NC_136506.1, from coordinate 61,653,069 downwards.
AGACAAGCTCAGATCTGGTGAGCTCAGGAAGATAAAACCTGAACAGAATAGAGAGATGTGTGCAGAATAGGAAACTTTGTTGGAATGGCCACATTGAAAGAATGGATGAGACTTGTTAGGTTAGTAGATGTAGAACAGTTGAGGTAGCGAGATCCCAAAAGAAGATCAAGAGAAACAGGAAGGACTTGAGAGAGATAAATAAAAACCTAGTCAGAGATAGGTTTATTCGGAAGTCATTTCATAACAATCATCCCATGCATACCAGCATGTAAATCTGATGTTGAATGAATATGATGATGAACATAAAAAATACCAATGTTTATTTGAATTTGCATAACTTTGTCTACTTGATAATTATTAGTGATTCGGAAAAAGTAACTTTTGAAAAAAAAAGTTCAACCAGACTGGTTTGCATTATGTATATTCTATTTAAAGAAAAAATTGTGATCTTTGTATCAGACATTTTTTTTTTTTTTTTTACCATTTGATTATTTTTGTTGTATCTTTTTAAACCATTGGGTGTTGTTTTCAGACAAGAATAACTTGTTAGTTTGCCAACTCTTTCATGTCACATCCACATCGCATTTAACCTTCGTCTAAAATGTTTGTCTCTCAACATTTTTTTTAGTATTCATGTTTTCATTAAAACTTTGTTTCTTCCTTGTTTTTATTGGTTATTTTCACAAACCATTGGCATTGTATCTTATGTTGTAAAACATTCTATCCTGATGGACAAATCAACCAATGAGTCATGTATTGGACAAAAAATAAATTTATCTCTTGGGATTTAAGGAATTTATATAATAACACTTCTCACATTCTCAGATTTTGTCATAAAATGACTTCAAACTATCTTTATCTGTTCACAGATGATAGAATTTCAGTTCAAGTAGTGTTAAAAAGACATGCTTCCAAATAGTCAGAATATAATGAAATACAATATTTTTAACACAAAGTTTCTGAACATATTACTTATCTAGCATTGCTGTTACATAAGTAAACGTACTAGCTATATAATTTTATTTTTGGAATAAAATATTTTTCTGGTGGTTTTTTAAGTTAAAATAAGGTTATAAAAGAAGACTTCAGCCCAAAAAACTTAGAACTTAGTACAATTATGAATTGTTACAAGGGTAAAGGGAAAGCACTAAATAAAGTTAATTACAGAGGCTTAAAATTTACTGATCAGATCATGAAGGTGACTTAGAGAATAATTCAACAGCAAATAAATAGACTTGAGAGAGATAAATAAAAACCTAGTCGGAGATAGGTTTATTCGGAAGTCATTTTATAACGTAAATAAGCATAAATGAAATACAGTTTGGTTTTATGCCTGGGCAAAGTACCACTGATGTTATATTTTTCCTCAGACAAGAGAAGTATCTTGGTAAGAAGAAAAATGCGTATCTTGCCTTTATGGATCTGCAGAAAGTTTTTGACAGTATGTCAAGAGAGATTGTCTGATGGGCTGTGCATAAACTAGAAGCAAAGGAATGATGAAGGTTGTTTAAGCCACATCAAGACATATTTAGTCCTGTTAAAATTAACAGCACATTTAGTGATAGTTTTAACATTTAAGTAGGAGTTTAGATTGCTTTTCATTTATGTCTTTGAAGTATTGTCCATGGAATTTTGTCCAGTCTCGAAGAGGGTGTATGCTAATGATTTAGTTCTTGCCTGTGAAACAATGGATAACCTACTTGTTATTAGTATTTGAGGAATGCTATGAAAAGTAAAGGGGTGGAAGTCCGTGTTACCGAGACTAAAGTGTTGCTTAGTGGTTGTAATGTTGGAAAATTCCCAAAGTGATGAAAATATACCTGACAGAATGACGGATAAATACCTGGCCAGAGATAGACTATTTTGGAAGTCAATTTCTTAAAGCAGTCCAACACATGTCAGCATGTAAAACAGATGTTAAGCCGAATGTGATGATGATTATGATGGGATTGAGATTTTATCAACCTGAAAACAGAAGATAAAGTGTACATGCACAACTTTTCAAACAGTAGCTAGTCAGCATGTTAGGCATGCAAGAAAAAAATTCTAGAACATTTTGTGTGCAATTCTATAAAAATCAGGACAAACTAACATCAAACAAATTAACACGCCTCCACTTCAGAATAATTTTTTTTTTTCCCACCAATGAAATATGCACCGCATTGATCTTAGCCAGAGCAAATGTTAGTGTAATTATAAGTAAATGTCATTACGTTACTTTCTTGCATAATCGTAACATTAACAAAACAACTATAGCAAGTCTCAATTAGCATTATCTACATATCTAATATATAAAGTAATTTTGTTGGATTTTCTATGTTGGGCATAAAAAATTGATATTTGATTCTGACAAGCTATATCTTTTTTATCCTTTATATTTTTTATACTAAAAATGTAATTCATTCTAGTTTGTTTCTGGAAATAATTATTCCAGCAAGGCAGATTATTATAATGGAGATCATTTTAAATAATGATCTCAAAGACTTTTTTAGCTTATAGGTAAACATATCAGTTAGCTCGCTTACATTTGCAGTTTTGTTTTTCTGTTTGTATATGTGGTTTTCTTTGTGACTTTCACAATTTAAAATTTAAAGATAAATGATATTAATGAATCCTGGGCTGTGCTGGATAGCTACAGTTTGTACTAAAAATTTAAATAAATTTAAACAAACTCTAACAAAAGTTAACTTCACAAAATTAAAATATTTCCAGTGTGTTTTTGATTGTTTTGAAGTATTTTTTGAGTGAGATTTTTTGCACTTATTAAAAATTTGGTGCCATATTACGAACCTATCCTAAAACGGATATTTCGACCATGTTTAAAGATATTAGTTTTTGGTACTGTTTTCATGATCGTTAGATAAAATATCCTTTTCAGTCTTTTTAATCTTTCCTATGTGAAAAGTATTTCTTTATTTTTGTTTTTTGCTTTTTTATTATAGAAAGAACGAGATCTTGAACTTGCAGCTCGTATTGGTCAAACACTTCTTGAGAAAAATAAAGAATTATCTGATAAGACAGACCAATTAGAGGAACAGGTTACTATTGCAAATGACAAAGTAAGTATTTTTTTACCTATTTAAAGAATATTGTACCTTAAAAATTTGTATTTGAATTATTCAAACTACTCATCTTGAATGTTATTCTCACAACGTTTCAGCCAATGTAATCTCCAAACATCTCCAGATGTATCTTGACAAACTCAAGAATCCAAGTTTGACAAAATATATCTGAAGAAGGATGGAGGTTACATTGGCTGAAGCGTGAAGTAATCCAAATTATCTTTATCTCAAAAATTCTGAAACATACATTAAAAAATCTTAACATAAGTTTATAATTTCCAAACATCTTGTTATAATAGAGATTGCGTGTTTGCACGCTTGTGTCACCACAACACTAAAATAAGTTTCACAACTATAAGTGACTTTGTGAAAGAGATGGTCCCTTTTAAAATGCTGTGGTTAATTGCATCAATAGCAGACTATTTACAAGTGTCATGCTAGAACCTTCTGACACTGTTCGTCATGTCACTGAATGTTTATATGCTTGGGTCTTTCATCCATATAAACTGACACTCAAGGTTGGAGCATCAGCTTTGCTTTTATGAAGTTTGAATCAACCATATTATGTAATAGATCAAGAAATTTTTTGCGCTCTTCATAAATAAGTCACAAGGTGTAACTTTAACTGTTACACATCCTTTTTTTGTTATGATTATCTATATGTTAGGTCTTCATGGATTCAAACACCTTGCAATCTTTGTTTTAGCACCAAATGAAAAAAATGTTATATTGTTTGCACTGAAATATTACAAAATGTCTTATGTTAAGGAATATAAAATAATTGCAAGAACTTTATTTATCTGTTCATTTAGTTCGACACCCATATATTCTGAATGATGCTGGGCGCATTTCATCCACTGCAAGAGATGCACCTTAATTTTTGCTAAGACATGCATCTAGAAGAAGGAAAGCTCTGATATCAAAACCTGAGATCTACTGTCTGTTCTGTCATGTGGCAGCCATGAGATTAACTGCTATATGAAAAAGTGTGGTTGGTTCTGCACAAAGCCTTTACCACTATAAACAAATCACATGTGGATTTCTGAACAACTTAGTGTAACAAAGCGCAGATGTGCATATGGCAGCTGTATGCAAATTACCGAACCATGTGCTAAGGTGACGTCATGGCAAGTACAAAGAAAGAAAAATATAAAAAAAGAATGTGTGTGCAGACCGATGATCACATTAGAAACACATGTGTGATATCACAGCTGAAGTAACATGTGTGATATCACAGCTGAAGTCACATGTGGCCGGAGAGAAAGCAATAAATGTCTTTTGTTGAAACCTGAAAAAGTGGATTGAATTTCTTTCCTCTTCCTTTCTTATGTTCCTTGCAGCGGAGTTTGCAATTTGTTCAGTATCTACATGTTAACAACTACATTACATTAGTTGTTGTGACAGGAGAATGAAGTCGACAGGAGTATCGTGCACACACACACACACACACGTATGTAGTGGGAGTAAACAAATATTCTTAAACTAAACAAAATTGTATTAATATGCAGGTAAAGTCTTAACAAAGGCAAATTTAGATATATTTTATTTCCAAAGATACATATACTATTGGAAAATAATAAATTTAATTAGATCTTTATTAGATATTAATTTCTGCCAATATGACAGAAATTAATACATTTTTTCATTTTTACCTGGTGAAAAAAGTATTCATACAATTCAGTTTTAACGTGAAACAATATGTATTGTCTGAATATTTATTATATTCTAGAATGTTCCAATAATGTTATCAGTAACTGTAGTTAACTCTAAAATCTATTATCAGAACATTCTGCAATTGGTAGTCTTACAAGAAAATTCTAATAATGCCAAGAGGTAAAGAAATATCTATTCCACAAAAATAATTTATTATTTTACTTTGGAAAGATGAGAACAGTTTCAGAACAATTTCTAAAAACCGAAAGTTTCCTTTTACTACAATTGCTTTATTCATTTTGATGTTTAAAACTTTTAACAGTATTGAAAACTACAGACAAACAGGTGTTCCAAGGAAAATTTCTCCAAGATCAGCGAGGATATTGTCAATATTAGATTTAGCAAAATCCACAGGTTACTGAGAAGAGCTGCAGGAACGTCTGCATGCATCAGGCATTAAAGTATTCAAGCGTACAATAAGTAATGCAATGGTGGTGGCAGTATCATAATCTGGGGCTGTTTTTTGGCAAAAGACGTTGGTAAAATGTTACTAATAGATGGTAAGCTGAATGCTGAAAAATACCAGGAAATACTGCAAAAAAATCTAATGGCTTCTGTTGAAAAACTTCAGCTGATTAGATTTTCCAACAGGATAATGATCCCAAGCATATCACTCGATCTACAAGGAAATAGTTTGCTGAAAATAACGTTGATATCTTGCAATGGCTAAGTCAGTCTCCAGGTTTGAATCCTATCGAGAACTTATGGTGATATGTGAAAATTCAAATTGAGGGGAAAAAGCACAAACAAATATCAAGACTTTGAAGACAGTATGCCATGAAAAATGGGGCAAAATATCTCTGAATGTGTGAAAATTGTTAGTTCAGACATACCGGAATAGATTAGTAGCTGTTGAACTCAATAATGGATATTCCAAAAAGTATTAAATCAAGGTAATATGCTTTTTAGTTTGTATGACACTTTTTTCACCAGATAAAATTTTTAAAACTGTATTAATTTCTGCCATTATAAGAATTGCTTAAATTTATTATTTTCTAATAGTATCTATCTTTAAATATCTAAATTTGTCTTTATTTAGGCACTGTATGCATGTATGTATGTATGTATAATTGCTCTCCCCATTAATGTTTTTCCTTATCGAACTGACAGCTAAATTCATATACACCTATATTTATTTATTTTGTCTATAATTTATTTCTATATTTATGCTCCACCCTTATATGTTGAGCTTCTTATATCTTGATAAGTCTCTATATAAAGAATCTATCCATATTCATATAATCCCAGATGATTATATATATATATATATATATATATATATATAATCATCATGTAAACCAGATAAACATTCCATATTTCCCTCAAAAACACTTCATTTATAGGCAATTGTTTCTGCACATTTCAAGAACACATTTTCATGATATACAAATTACTCGTATTACTGATATTCTTGAAGAGGTTTCATCGATGTATAAAAATTCTGATCAAACTGAAAGAATTAAAATGCATTCAACAATCTTTTAATTTATACATATTTGATTTTCACTCAAATTTTTAAAGTATGTAACTCTGTTTCTTTTTTGTATATAAACGTTCATGCTATATTGTTTTCATGAAACCTTTTTTCTTTGAATTGCTTTAATTCAAACCACATTTTATATGGTATTTTTATACACTATAGTATCATATTAGTAAAGTTGTACAAAACACAAATATTACATTTTTGTTATTAAAGTTCAAGATTCTGATAGTTGATGATTATTTATAAAAATAAGTGTTTAATGTTTAAATGTAAAAAAAAAAAAAAAAAAAGAAAGGGCAACATTTCTGTGATTGAAATGCATTAAGAGTTTGATTATTGGAGTACCAACTCCTAAAACTTGATTACTTAAATAATGATAAACTTTTTATTTTTATTTTGGTTGTGTGATTGTAACCGACCGATCTGCTGTAAAGGATAAACAAAATTAAAGGAAGAAAGAAACATATTAAACTAGATATAATTCATTGGGATTTATTTATGCCAACTGAAATGCTTACTCATCAAATAATTGATCAGTGTATAACATCTGGAGCCAAAACTTTTTGTTTTTTTTTAGTTACATCTAAGAAGCGAATTTCATTGATCTTTTCGACTTTATGAATCAACTTTTATGTCTTTTTAGACATTTCTTATTTTTGATTAATCATCTTATTCCAACTTTTAATAAGAATATATATATATATATATATATATATATATATATATATATATATGCAATGTTTTCACATTAAATACTTTTCCTTTTAAATGACCAGATTTTTAAGATATCTTTTTAATCATCTTGCATTACAAATATGCTTACTCTGTTATGTGTTTTGTTTATTACAATAAATAAGCATCTATTAGCGGTATCCATATTTCATTCACAGGTTCAGTGCTGTAATTTTACAAAAATTCTAGTTTTAAATGTGTGAAGCTCATCAGCTTATAAATGCTGGTGTCATAAAATTTTTTCTATATCTGTGTTTAGGAGAATGTGATGTTCTCCATATGATCATTTTAAACTGAAATTTCTATAAAATTATGGCTAACTCTGGGGTACAATTAATGGATAGCTAAATGTATAGTATATACATAAAGGTTTAAAAAAAAAAAAAGTTTGTTTTAATGATTGAGCATTTTGTTAGATTCGTTTTTGCTAACACAAGATAATATATTATGTAGCTATTCAAAATATGGTATATATATATATATATATATATATATATATATATATATATAAAAGACACAGAAACTACTAACGCTTCATAAAATAATATATAGAACTCAGTGTCTACCAAGACTGTATTGGCCCAGAGGAGAAGGAGGACTGGGGTCTGAGATCAATCATCAACGTAGGGCAATTATTGTAAACACAGATAAGTATCTGAGAAGCTCCCAGAACCATACCCTCTCAATAGTATACGAACATCAAGAGACAAGAGCCAGCAGAACATCAGTCACCCAGCTGGCCAACCTTTTTGATCAGGGCTGTCTCACAGATGAGGATGAAGCACCAAACAAGCCTGCCACAGAAATAGTAAGAAAGAGCCGGCAAAAATATACCTTCCAAAGAATGAACCTTAAAGAATGGGACAAACATCAGCGTGCAAAGTATTTTCTGGGGGAACTCTCTCAGGAATACATAGACAAAGAAGGTTCCTTGGACTGCCCTCCACCACGATCAGGAAAGGGTTATAATGGCTGCTCAAGACCAGGGATTGATAACCAATGCATTCAAGAAAATGGCAGGAATCAGTAATGATAACAAATGCAGGTTCTGCCATACAGAATTGGAAAGTGAGAGTTATCTTGTATTAAGTTGCAAAGTTCTTTTGGGGAATGGCTACTATACAGTGAGACATGATGAAGTATGTAAGTACCTCCATTGGACCATCTGTAAAAAATTAAACATTCAGTGTAGCAGCAAGTTCTGGGAATATCAACCTGAAAGAACAGTTGGAAATGACTTATATACCATACATTACGATCATGTAATCCCTACAGTCACCTACCTTGAAAATGCTGCTGTCAAACCTGACATAGTTATATGGAATAAGTCAGAAAGAGTGGCAACCTTGGTTGAAGTGAGTGTCCCTAATGATGGAGGTTTGAACAGAGCTGAAAGAGAGAAACAGACCAAATATCAAGGTCTCATGTCTAACATGAAGAGAAACTGGGATCTTAGGGAGATATCAATCATACCAGTTATTATAGGTGCTACAGGGCTTATGAAGAAGAACCTGAAGTCCTACCTAACTAATATTCCTGGTGAACCAAGTGCAATAGAGATCCAGACAATCGCACTTAAAGGAACAGCGAGGATACTAAAAAGAGCTCTTGGTTGGTTTCAATAAAAAGCGGAGCAATGTTGGCAGCATTGCAATCTTCAAAGAAAGAAAATGGAAAAAAAAAGAAGCTATTCAAAATAATATGGTATGCATGTGTATGTATGTATTTTTTTTCATGTCAAACTCATTTAATCATACCCCTCACTATCATCGTCGTCCTGATTATCTTTCGGAATGTTCCTTCATGTGTATTTTACATGTATATGTATGTGTATGTATGCATATGTATACCTCTACATGTGTATGTTTGCATGTGTGTGTATATGTATGTTGGCATACATCTGTATGTATGCATGTGTTTATTTTCATGTTTATGTTGGGTGGAGAGGCTCCTGTAAGCCGTGGTGAAGGCAACCTTTCTAGGAGAAGCAAATCTCTGATTTAAAAAACCATAAAGCGGGAGACCAGTACCCGCATTAAGCTGGTCTACAGTTTGACTTGTTGCTGGCTATCTTGCTCTTGCTTGTTGCTGGATCTCAACATTTTGAACTGAGAGAGAGATTTAGCTGTCATACAAAGCTAAGATGCTGTAACATCATCTTTGTATAGATACTCCCTCAGGCATTTGTCTATAAAAAAATAGTCCTGTGGCGATGAAAAAGTTGTGACGCGTGTAGGCCTGAAATGCTGGAAGCATGTAATAATTTATCTGCCATCATTATGTGTATGTATGTTTATATATGTACATGTGTATATGTATGTATATATGTATGTGTGTATAAATGTTTGTGTGTGTGTGTGTATATATGCATATGTGTGTATGTGTATGAATGCATATGTATGTATTTGTATATATGTGTGCATATGTGTATTATGCATTGTGTATGTATATATGTGTGTATTTTTATAGATATGTATGTGTGTATATATGCATGTATGCGTGTATATATTTATATGTATGCATGCCAATGACCGTCTTGTGTATGTTTGCACGTGTGTGTGTATTTATATGTAAGTGTATGTATATATATGTATGTATGCGTGCATGTATATATATGTATATATACCAATGACCGTCTTCAGTGTCATGTCTGCTTGAGTGTGTGAATTCGCCGGAAGGACTAAATAAGTCAATTTCGGGCTCATGGACTTTCAGTGTCTGAGGGAGTGGCACTCGTCTGACAAGATGTTGCAATCCTCATCACCATATATATACACACACACACACACACACACATAACTACTACTAGAATGAGTTTTATACCAGAGCTTAATAACAACACATTTTTTTTACAAAACACAATCTAAAAATCACCTGAAAATATTAGAATGCCTATAATTTCAGAATATATAATACAAATATACAGATAAAATTCTCTTAAATATTTCATCAGAAAAACATAAAATTCCAAGTAAATTCTTTTATCATTATTTCCGAATTAATTCAGTTCATTCTTAAAATATTCTACACGTTATTTTTAACTTGGTTAAGTAATTTATTCTAAAAATATATTACCGCATTAGAAAAAAAAACATCTAATTATGTGGTAGATTTAGTTTTTGAAATCGTTCCAATAATTGTCCAGTGCAAAGATAAACATTGAAGTGATTCCCCAATTTGGTAGTTTGGGAGAATTTTAAGTCACCGCTTAGTTGCCATTCTTTTTAAGGGACATTTTAATCCCAAGTGATCGTACTTTCAGGATACAATCTATGAAATCCATCATTTACAAACCATTTACTAAAATATACAAATGCAAAACATATCAAACTGCAGTTTTGACATAAAATGACTTAGCAAAGGTTGGCATACCATAAACCCCAACAACCAACCAGGATTGAAAGGGATTAAAAATGAGTTATGCCCCTTAATAGTTTTCATTTCGCGCCCCCCTCCCCCTCATTATAATTGAAAAAACCTTTCTATATTACCATCTGAAAATCACTACCATTTTTTTTTTTAAATAAAATGTTGTGGAGTACATTATTTTATTGCCAATGGTACAATGATAACAAATAAAACTAACTATTAAGAAACAAGATTTGATTTGTCAATTTAATAACTGTATAGGTTTCATTTGTTTTTTTAATCTCACAGCATATTATATATATAACTATGCAAATTTGTTGGTATACAGGGACCCATGGCATAACAGATAAAGTACTAGGTAAAATTCAGTTGTAAGTGACACCTTTTCTGCGGGTTGAAAGTTTAATCCTTAGTATGGCTTATGCAAAGAATACAATTACAAATTACTTTAGATTTCTACCCATCATGGCATAAAGGATTTTGTTTGAAAGTCCATTTGCAGATTCTCAAGTTCGACAGAAATATTCCAGAGTTCAACAAAATACACCTGTTGGAGGTTACACAAGTCAAAACCTTGTGCAAATAACACTGAAGATAAGAATAGTAGTCCGAATAATCCAAATAATCAAAAAATCAAAAACATGGTGATTTAGCCATTTTGAAACTTTGAACATATTTTTTCAACAAAGAAAGGAAACGATTTTTTTATGTTTATATTAAATGAAAAAAAATTTCGTTTGATCATTTATTATTAAAATTAAGTCTTTTTTCTCATAAAAATTTTTCATATGTGATTATTCATATTTCACAATGCCACATTCACTTTTAATTATGTACATATGAAATCTTGTTAAAAAATAATTACCAAAAAAAAAATGTACATTTAAAAAAATATATTAAACTGACTATTTTTTTCCCCTCGCTTTTTAACCATTTTAATTTGACTCTTCTATTCCAGGTTAGCCAATTGAAACATGAAATTTCTATGAAAGATGAGTTGCTCCGGTTTTATACACAAGATTTGGAAAATGCAGAGAGTGATTCCAACAGTAGTACCCCGTATGTGAACTCTTCAGTTTTTTTTTTTTTTTTTTTTTTTTTAACCAACAAACTTGAAAAGAATGTTATCTTGGAACTCTCTTCAAAGCATAACTGTATGTTCTTTTGCAATTACTTTTTGGATGAAATCAATTTTAATTATTGTCTGATGGTTATAGTTTTATAATCTTTTATTTTTTGTTTTCTCAGCTGATCAAATTTTTATGCAAGAAAAAATATATATTGAGAGCCAAGTTTCTTAGAGAAATAGAAGACCATGCTATATGATATATAGATGTTATATATTTATTGCTAAGTTTTCCATCTAAATAAAAACAAGTCTTGTAGATTAATACTATTAGCTAAATCATGCACTGCAAAATAATATTCTACCATTTTTTAGGCGATTACATTTGAACACCCTGAAAAACTTGTCTGAAGAAATCATTTTAGAATGTAAAGTAATCGAAGCTAAGTTTTGTGTTTATAAATTTAATGTAAATTTCCAGGCTATTCTAACTTTTTAGTTAACAAAATAGAATAAATAAAAAATTAATCAACCATTGTAAAATGTTAGAGACCTGAAATAGGGACCATTTTACATTAAATTCTATGTAAAACTGATCCCTTGCCCTTACTTCTAAAATAGTTGATATTTTTAGAGAAATTGTTTTTATGTTTTTTGCTAGAAGAGATAAATTCTGTGCATTTTATGGGGTAGCGGCGGGGGGGGGGGTTACCACCTGTAGTTTTACAGCTTTGCCATTCAGACTTAGGGTTAGTAGTAAAAGAATTTAGTTAACTGCACTAAAAAATTAGAAGAACTCATAAATAGTGGATTATTCTAAGTTAAATTTATATGCAAAACTTATCCCCCATTTTAAATTCTAAAATATTTCTTTATTACAAAGTTTTTTCGGGGTGTTCACATGTAATAACCTAATAAAAAAAATTAGGGTTGGAAGTAACTGAGTGTGTTAATCTATAAATTTGCCTAGTTATTCTATCAAGTCTTAAACTGTATTGCATATGACCTTGATTGGGACTATGATATTGCTGATGACCACATGTTATCTAACATTATAGAGTTGACATCAACCTTGACTAAAATGTAATTGAACTTCTGTATAAAAATAAACTCTGTTGTCCTAATTGGATGACAACTAAATATTTTTATATCCAATTTTGGAATTCTGCATTCAGGTTTATTGTATTAAATAAGATAAGTCAATAATAAATTGATAAATAGACCATAGTCAAGGGTGACTCAAAGGTTTGCTTTTCATCAGCTATTATACCAATATGTTAGGGGAAGATGGCACTCCTTTTCCTGAATTACTAAGCTTACCCTTGACCATCACCTTATAATGCTAACTACATGTCATCTAACATAACAGTATATTCATATGTATTTGAAAATAATTAACTAGACGATACATTACGTAAGTAGAAATAAGTGAGACAATTACTTTAACATATTTTGGGACCCCATAAGAGAAAAGAAGACATAATAACCAGAATGTTAGACAATGAGTCGAAATGCTCTCGACTTTTCTGTTTAATAATTGCATGTAATTTTCACCTTATTTTCATCATCATATTTCATCTTTTACTTTCCACTTCTGCAACCTTTTTAAAGACCTATCATCCAACCTTTTGAACATATTTCATCATGTCAATTTCATCTTTAATTCATCTTCACATTCAAAGATCAAATATTATTTTTCTTTCCGCATTTCATATTAAACATTTCCCCCTTTTTTAATGTTTATTATTTATCTTTAAATGTTCCATTTAATAATTAAGAGTATACCGATTTTTATAAATTTATAAAATTAAACTGAAGCATTTTTAGTTAGCCCTATTCATAAATCAAATGAATGACTGATTTCAACTCCTAAGTTTTCATAAATAATTTCTGTATTTCAACATTTTTAATTGTTTTAGTATTTTTTTATTCAAATGTTTCTAAAAATTTGTAGATTTTTGATTGACTTTGATCTTAACTATCTTGTAGTAATTCCCATCAGATTCAAAAGTTAACATAGAAATCAGGCTCTTTCTTGGAAATAACACTATTTTTAAAATATGATATTTTAATGGATGCAGTTTCATAGAATAGAAGATAATGTATAATTTATAACATTCTCAATCTGTCTTTTTGAAATAAAAAAAAGTTTTATTGTAGGTCATCAAAGAATCTGAGAAAATTCATATTACATGATTTTTTTAAGTTTTGATCTGCAGTTTGATTTTTACAAATGGACAATTTGTATTGTTTCGATTCTTTAGACTACTGTTTTCATCTTGAGTGCTATTTTCGCAATGTTTCAGTCAAAATAACACTCAAGATGAGAACAGTAGTCCAAATAATATGAATAATCAACCATCATCTCAAAATTGCAGAAACATCAGTGAACAAATGTAGATTTTAGTTGTAGGTGAATATTAAAAAAAGACATACTTCAGTCTATTTTCTCATGGCTTATCAAATTTATCATTAGCTTATGTGATTAATTTTTTTTTATTCTGGATTGTTTTTCAATCAATGCTTTTTCTCTTTATTTTACTATTGAAGTTTATATATTAAACAACTCGCTCTTTAAGAATAGACTCATATGTTTGAAAATTCAGAAACAAATCTAAAGAATGTTTAATATTTTTTAAATATTAAATATTCTTTAGATTCTTTTTAAGAATAGACTAATTTTTTAAATTGTTTATTAATGACCCAATAGTTTACTAGATTTTTTTTAAAGAATGAACTAAGTTTTTCGTTTTAGATTTTTGTAAAACAAATGGACGAATAGTTTTTAGATCCTTAGAATAGAGTAATATTTTTAATTCTGTAATGTCTGTTTTTCCCTATTTGTTATTTTCTTATGCTTCCATTGCAAAAAAAAAACATTAATATAGGTAAATATTTGTTGTATAGATTATTTTAATTGGATGTAAGTAAGTTTTTAATGCTCTTTCATTTATAGGAAACTATTGTTAACCATTCTACTAAATTTTATTTTTCATTTTCTTTCTGAGAATAATAGTCACAAAATGTATGGTTCTTAGAACTGAAACATTCAAAAACTGATGTGATTTATAGATGTGAAAAATAGTTTCTTTATGAATTTAAATTTTGATATGGATAGTAATTTATGAGTTATATTTAAAGTTTTATTTTTGCTTTTTTTTATTTTAATTAAAAACTATTCCAATTTGAGTAAAGCATTTGCTTTAAATCCTTATTTTTTTCTTTATTGAATAAAATGTCAAATTTATTTTTGAGGATAACAAATTTATAACATTAAAAACAAATTTTAGATTTAAAACCTTATTTAATTTCTCATTTATAAAACACATAATCTAATTTGTAAAATACAAAAAGCTGTTTATATTGAAATTACTAAATTAGACTAATCTCTTTGTGTAAATCTTGTAATATAAATCATTGCTATAATAGTCACAAATTCTCGTTTTTATTTTATGAAATGATCGAAGGCAAACCCCACAAGAAAAACAAACTCAATTTTTTTTTTTAATTATGTAAAAATTCTATGAGAGCAAAACAATTCAATAATTATTTATCTAGTCTTTAGTCACCACATGTGTATGAATTTGTTGCAATTTTTCTTTTAATTTTTATCATTTTTGTTTGTTTTATTTTTTTAATTTTTAAGTGATGAAATGTGTATGTATATGTGTATAATTATCTAATGGAAATATATTTTTCATGTAAAATTATGCATGAAATTTATAACATAATATTGAATCATCAATTATTTGGGGAATGTAATACATTAATTTATGATTAGTTATATTTTTTTCTATCTTTTTTCTTCAACTTATATAATCTTAAGATAAAATGTTGTTGGATAAAAAATGAATGTTGGGGTCATTAGCCAATATAATTTATAAAAATTCATCTTAAATAGAATCAATAATCCTCTTTCTTTTTTACAATAATCTTGTAGTGTATCATTTTATGAAATATCTCGTATTTGATTAGGAAAGTAGGAAAATATGCAAGTAAAATTTTGTCAGCCATTCAGTTAAATCAATACAAAGAAGCAATCCACACCAAGTTCACTTGTTGAAATCCCTCAGAATGAAATCATTCAGATGATCATAAAGAAAGACCTATTTTGTCTTGTTTGTATTAATTGAATATTGTAATTGATGATCTCAAATGACATTTTAAATATCTTATTCAATTTCATAATCTCATAATTTGATTAAATTCTTAAAGCATTTCAATTATTGTTCACTTTATCTTGACATCCATTAAATGTTAAGTTCCAACATGGCCATCTGCACATCAGCACTGCCACTTATCAACTGACTTAAATACCGATTATTTCAAAATGATCTTCTCTCCTAACGATCATATCCAGTCAATCAGAGCCTTTGATTGGCTTCCTCATAACAGTATATTTCATAATATCAACCTCAATATTTTCGTTCTCATTTTGAGTAATTACAGCAAATAGAAAGATATATCTTGAGTCACTGGTATTTTCTTATTGAAGATTTTTCAAATATTATCATTTAATAATTTTATTCTATTTTAAACAGATGATGTTGAAGGAGAGGGGGTTCTCATTAATAAATTTAATATATTTTGTTGATATTCCAAGACTATAGGGAGATGTGAGAGACTGATGTTACTGATAGCGATTATAGAACAGCAAATCAAATTCTTATCTTAATGATACACTAATACGATTAAGAAAGATGTGGAGTTCCTCGTTTTCTCAGTCGTGGATAAATTTTAAATGATTCATTTGCAATATTTATTGTGAATGTTATTGATTTTTTTGATTTTTTTTATTATTATTAAACAATCCATAAAAATGTTTAGTAGTGTGATAAATTAGACTTACTAAACTGTAATGCATATAAAAGGATTTTTTTGTCCATTTTAATACTGTAGATCTGCATTTGTAAACACATTCTAATTGAAGATAAGCTAGGAAAAGGCAAATCAAAGAAAGCTTGAAATGACTCAATCAAGTATGATCAAGTAATAGCAGATTGAAAGCAATAGTTTCATGGAAAAAGTCGCTTTGTGCGAACACAACAAAGATTTGATGTGGGAAAGACACATTTAATGATTAATTTTATATTAAATCAGAATTACTCTAAATAATTTACCAGTATTTGTTATTGTAGAAAAGTTATATTTTTGTTTTTTTCTCTTACTACTTAAAAACCTCTAAAAATAAATAAATATTTTAGTATGTATTTATACTTTTCATGTGTAATTTTACATGAATTCGATCTGTTATTTAGTAATTACAATTTGATATATATAATATATATTATGGGTAATACTATACAATATCGGTGGTTTCAGAAGGTATGAAAAATTTGACTTATTAGACTAATGTTCTAGGGAGCTGTTGTGCAAGTTGCATTTTTTTTTGCAGTATAGAAACATCCTGAAAATTTTGAACCTTTTTTTTTTTTTTTTTTTGTTAGACAAGTGACTGGCAAAAAAAAGCTTGTAAAATTCTAACTTTTTCAGTAATACACAGACTACATTTCTACTCCAGTGTTTTTCATTCACAAATGGAATTTTTTGATCTTTCAATTCCTAGGTGCACTCTGTTTTTTTTTTTTTTTTTTTTTTTTTCCCAGAATGTTTGATAGATGCTCTGTGAACATGAAATCATTATTTAAAGTTTTCATGCAGCACCTACCTTCCAAAGGGTACTTGTGTCTCTGCTTCTACAGTCATATCTGGATGTGACTGGAGGTTTAGGTTTGCTAGTAATCTTAGCTTTCATAAGTGCTGCATGTAGGTTGTTTTAATGAAGTTCCTATTAAATAATTTATGAAGGTTATATTGCAGTGACAAATGTTTATCTGACAGCTTTAAGAATGAACTGATGGGAGGGGGGGGGGCAGTGGTAATCCAAATGATATTTTTCTGCCTGTTTAACTTATTTATTTTGGGGCATAGGATGGCTATATAATAAATCTGTTCTTTTATAGTGTTTTGTTGTTGTCAAAGGCAGCCTACTTAAGTTCAATGACAAGCGTAAAATTCTACAGTCAATATTAGGTGCAAAATTTTTGAATACTAATGGTAGGTGACACAAATTGTATATTTTTCTTATCATTCTCCTGATTTTTAATTTAATCCTTATTTTAATTTTAACCGTATTTTTATCTCCCCATTAATTTATATATATTTATAAGCTTTTTATACATGGCACCTTATTTTAACCATTCCTTGCTTCCATGCTCTCATCTCTTATCATCCGTTCAGTTCTTGGGAACAGTCAGTATATTCCTATCGGCCTCTGTAAGGTTGGATCAGTGTTTCTCAATGTGGGCTCTCAGGCTTACTTGTGGGCCTGAGAAATTTTGAAATGGGCCTTGAGCTTTCATTGGGCCTGTAATGAGCCCAAAGAAAATATATGCGAGTTGAAATTCTGTTTTTTCTATAGATGTAGATTTATGAAATCACTGCTTCATTGACCTAGAACAGCAGAAGTAGTTTAGTCATTAATATTTTGATTACATTTTTTATGTTGATAAAAACCATTTCCATCTTACTCAAAATTCTTATTTAAGATTTTGTTGGTATGAGATTTTTTTATGCTGAAAATGGACCAGAAAGAAAAAACATTTTGAGAAGCACTGTGTTAGATTGGCTGATGATAGATGAAACTGTAAAGTACTTCCTAATCCAACCAGCCAGATTTTCCATGCCTGAAACTACTAATATAAATGAGTAATTGAATTTTCACTGTATGATATTACCTATAATAAACCTTCTATATACATAATTGAGCCCACTGTGTTTATCTCTCCTAAACTACATAATTATACATATATATATTTATTAAAGTGCATGCAAAATTATTCAAATGTTGTGTGTCTACTTGTTTATTTGCTTGCCCTTTTTGCTTATTCCCAGTAATTTTTATTTCATTTATTCATTTTTTTTAATCATCTCTTATTCCTTTTTCCCATGATCCCTATACGTCAATTCTTAGAACAACATTTATTGAAATAACTCGCATTTCCAATTCACTATGACATTGAATAAATAAGAATATTTCTTAGATATATTCATATTTTAAAACAAAAGTAATTTGTTTGGTTTACATGTATAAACATTTAAATAGACCTTTTGTGAGTACATAATTTTAATGAATACTAAAATAATAATGGGCACATTTCCATTATCAATAAAGGAAAGAAGAACCACTTGGAAAATTTGTTTTTCTCCTTTACCACAAAACAATACTTAAAATAACATGGTAAAGGAGGGGGGGGACAGATAAATAATATAATTTTTTGCTCATAAAAAGGATATATTTGTTTTGGGAGCAACTTTTTTTATGAAAATAAATTATATCTACAACTATCTCGCAACAAATAATCGTCAAATTCTCTTCAGTATTTCATCAGTTAAACCCATAAAACATCTGTAAATTCATTGTTTTACCAATATTTTTTAATTAATCCAGTTTATTCTTAAAATGTTTTGCCCTTGTGATATTTTTAACATTTTTGTCCCAAAATTTATTTCTCTATTAGAAAAACTATATTTAATTGTGAGCGATATTCAATTGTTTAAGCCTTTCTTGCCAATAAATTTCTAGTTAAAATCATTTCATATTTTAAAATTTCATTATTTTGAAGGTTTAAAAAGTAGTCGCCATATGATTTAAAAAAACTTACTTGAACATCAAATTATACGAAATAATCTAAATAATAATAGAACTAACAATGTTTATTAGAATCTTTTGACAAATTCAAAGAATTAATTGCTATTTTATATCCTCTATAAGAATTATTGGTCTCTTCATATTTCATCCACATAAACAAAAAAAGATAAACAAAATTGAACCAGAAACTAAATATAACGGAATACACCATAAAATGTACATGTAAAAAAAACAATCCATAATACTTGAATATATGAAATAAACTCACCTCAACAAAACTAGTCTGAGTGCTTGTTTATACTGGTGAACTTTTAAACTAACACATTACAGGTGAAAACATTACATACTTATGTATCATGGTGAAATCATAAATTTTTTTAAATTATGAAAAATGATTCGGTAGAAAAATGATTACAAAGAAGTGTAGGATCTATCGAATTATTAAGTTTTATTGTATGACTGAGGAAGAGTTTTGCGATCAATTTTGCATGATAAACTGACTTCCATCATTTGACTTAAATTAAGGGTCCACCATTTTTAAACAGAATGTAATTGTGGATGATTTTTTTTTTTTTTTTTTTTATAAATGCATCTAGTACATCTTCTACTGGATCATTTCATAATTTTTGGAATTGATACTAACACATGAGTATGTAATAATATTTTCACCTGAAATGCATCGGTTTAAAAGATCACTAATGTAAACAAGCACCCTAGTCTGGAACAAACAACTGACCACGCATTATTTGAAAGGCACCTGGACATAACAGGTCTGGTAGTGAGGAGACAATTGACCACATAGCACAGAACTGGCATGGACGAAAAAAAAAACTGGTCAAACGAATGTTTTGCTTTAGATTAAACCAAAGATGGCAAGCGAGAATGATTTGGCAAACCTGTTGCTACCTCAATGAAAGTTCAGTGTCCATTGTGATATATATGGTATGAACTGATTTTGACATTTCTTTTTAAATAAATTAACACTACTGTGCAGTTTAACCAAAGCAGTCATGTGAAACAGGACATAAATATTTTTATAGCATTGTTCGTGAATTTTTTTTTTATACCAAATGATATATTAATCTAAATTCTATCAATATAAATATCAGTGTTGAGGTCAGTAGTAGGAAAAAATAAAAATAATGTACATTTAATGAATTTATTTATATATATATATATATTTTTTTTTTTTTTTTTTTTTACACGGTGGTCACCACTTATCAAGCCCCAGAAGCCACTCAGGGATAAGGGTTATTGCAAGTACAGTACGCTAGTGTGGAGATTTGATGAAGTATTTACTTAAGGGGGCGGTTCATTAGGAATTTGTTAACGTTGGACTTGAAGACATCCAAGTTGTAGTCAGGTGGGAAGCAGGCAGACGGAACAGAGTTCCACAGGCGTGCAGTTCTAAGAAAGAAGCTTTGTTCATGGAATCCACGTTTTGATTTAGGCACAGATAAAGAGGTGGGGGGGATTTTTCACAGTGGATTCAGCTAGACGGGTATTTTTCGTGAAAGATTGGTGAGGGGGACCAGAGATTGGAGTTCAGATGAGCACCTGCTATGGAAATAATGATAAAACAAGGATAAGCTCGCAACGTCTCTTCTATGGGAGAGAGGTTGCAGGGTAGAGAAAAGGGTATTCCCCACTAAGCCACGAAGTCTATTTTGTACTCTGTCAAGGCAGGATAGGCTGTTTTTAGCAGCTCCTGCCCAGATATGACAGCAGTATTCCATCCTTGGACGTACTTGGCTTTTATATAGATAGAGAATTGCATCAGTAGTGAGATATCTTCTGGAGCGGTAGAAGGATCCCACCATCTTTCCAGCGACCTTGGCAACAGACTTGATGTACGTGTTCCATTTCAGATCAGGAGTAAAGGACAAACCCAGAAGCTTGTCAAAACACGGAGCTTCTCCCAGACGAGAGCCATCCATTTCAATTGATGCCAGCTGGGGATCAGAGCGTTGATGATGTAAAGATAGGAGTTTGGTTTTAGATGCATTAAAGGTAACCAGCCACGACTTCCCCCACTGAACCACGCGCTTGAGATCAGAGGAGAGAGAATCAGAGAGAACTTTGTCATTTACAGCGTTTGATGTGTTGCCGTAGATGGTCGTGTCATCAGCATAGATGTCAACGAATGATTTAAGTATGTGTTTAGGGAGGTCATTGATGTAGATCAGGAAAAGAGTTGGGCCCAGGATTGACCTTTGAGGGACTCCAGCATTAATACTGCAGGCCTCTACTCTTATGAGCCTATCGGAGAGAAATGATTTAATGATTGAGAAAACATTTCCAGTTATACCGTAGCTGGAAATCTTGTGAAGTAGGCCCTTATGCTATACCTTGTCGAAGGCCTTAGATATGTCAAGAGCAATTGCCCTAGAAAGGAAGCCTTTGTCAAGAGATTCACTAATCCTGTGAGATATAACCGTTAGCACATCTGCAGTAGATCTTGCAGAACAGAAACCATATTGTGTGACTATTCTACTAGCAAACCGCCTGGCATTGCCCAGTTGTAAATAATGCTTAAATATGTTATTTTAATTTATGCACATTTTGTGTTTAGAGTGACATGTCTCTATTAATTGTACCAACTATATAGTAGTGATTTCAAAAGTTTTTAAAATAATGCCTTAAGTACCATCAGTTAAGTCCATATGCATATCAAAACATTAAAAATTATGCTGTTATACATATATAAATGCATATTTGCACATGCGTAAAAGTTGCATGTTTAATTGACTTATGCCTGCCAAATTCTAATTTTTAAATTTTAATCCTTTAGCAGCTATTTTTGCCAGTTAAAAACCAAATCGAATTTGTTCCATATGTCCAAATCCCTTATATATTAAGTTTGAAGTCTGTAGACGAAAAATTGACAGTAGTTTGGTAGATACACACACAAGATCACTTGTATATGCATATAGATAATTATATGATGATTTAAAAATTGTTCATATGCAATTTAAAATCTATGATTAGTTGATAAATAAGAAATAGAAAAGAAATGTAAATTATTACATGCATTTTAGAGTTTAACTCTAAAATTTAAAAGAAATTAACATATAACATAAAAAAAAACATTGCATAAATATTTCATTTTAAACTAGGTGACATTTTTTTGTTTGTTTTTTAGGTAATCCACAAAAAAGTAGGCAGTTTATTAGTTCAAAGCAAATTATTTTTTGCTTAAAATTATTTCTAACGTTCTTTCCAAGAAACAAAAAGTAAATGCATTTATCGTAGTTATGTATTCTCTCGTGCAATTTGGTGACTAAATCAACTAATGGTTGACTACTGTGTTATCATTGTAATCTTGAATTTTATGCATTAGAATGAAATAATCCAAACACATTGATATAAGTAGCATTTCTTTCTTTTTTTTTCCACAAAATGATTCTCAATTGTTCAGATTTATGAAAGTTAGATAATGTTGAGAAATGTGGCATAGTTTTGCTAATAAACACCGAATCTTCATTAAGATATCAGACATCCTGAAATTATTTCCAACTTCCCATCTCTCCAAATTCTCTCTTTTGTTTATTAGGTCATTCCATAGGTTTTGTCTATATTTAATTTTCTAAAATTTCATAATAAATGGAAATAATTATGTCATATATATATATATATATATATATATATATATATATATATATATATATATATGACATAATTATTTCCATTAGATATTTAACTTTATTAAATTTTATTTTACAGGAAAATTAAAATTTCACTGTTGAAAAAAAGCCTTTAAAACAAAATCTTGACTCACAATTTACGATCGTCTTCAGGCAAGTCATGAGACCGCCATTTTTCAAGTTTATCAATTCTTCCAAGTTGTTGAAGGCGATGAACAGTTATATGGTTTGTGAAAAGTTTCATCGCCAATTCTTGAACAGGGTTTTCTTTAAGTCGTGTTTCAATTGAATGCTCAGACTGGTCTTTTTCAATGGCAGAATTTCCATTTCTGAATTTTGTAAACCATCTTGTTCACAAAGCATCATGTGACCCAAATGCTTTTTGGATACTATCATATTTTAAGGGCTTTCAACAGTGACGTTTTAATTCATTTTTCCTATAAAATAATTTTTTTATAAATTAAATGTCTTCAAATTCATATATATAATATATAAATCTAAACACAAATTATTTCCTACAACTGTCCACCTGTGGAACTCTGTACTGTGGGCCTGCTTTTCAGCTGACTACAATATGGTCATCTTTAAGTCCAGTGTAAACAAGTTCTTCTTGAGCTGCCCCCTTAAATAATCAAATCTACCCAATTCTTACCAATACCAATTACTACACTGTTATCTTAATGACCACCCGACACTCACTAACCCTTATCCTTGAGTGGCCTTCAGGCTTGGATAGGTAGTGACTCTCTTGTAAAATGAATAAATAAATATTATTTAGTCTCATTAGACATTTCTAATTATTATGAGATTCTAAAAAAAATTGAAATTTGGACAATTTATGGGATGACCTGTTCAGTTTCTAAATCTTTATTTCCCTGTGCATGCCACACGTTATTGATATTTTTGTTTACTAAAATCATCTGATAATAATGCATGTCCTGCATTCTTCATCTCCGTAGGTTTTATTTCATTTCTATCACAAAATAATTTTTTGTTATTTCCATTGCATTTCCTTTTTATAGAACAAAGCCTGTTACGGAGCAGCCAAAAAGCTCAAGGTATTTTGATCCATTCACAAAGTTTTCCCTTCACTAAAAATGCCTTCTATCATGTCAGGTTGATCTCTCTTTATACATAATTTGGCAATTAATACCTTTTTTTTACTATTCCTTTTTTTTTATATTTCTCTACCTTATTTTTTTTATTTTTTTTTTTTTTAATAAGAATGTTCTTTTGGAAACTTTGGTATCATTTCTTCAAAAATTTTTCAAATTTTTAATTCTATGAGGATTCATGTGATGTTTAGTTAAACCAAATGAAAAAAAATTGTTGATATAACTTGATTAGCAACTGTTCCACTGAGGAATTTGATTTGAATAGTTGAGAAAAACAATACTTAGACTGGGTTAGTTTTCAGAAGAACTGGAGAAATATACAAGATAGCAGGTTACTAAATAAAGCCTTCCATTACGCAAAAAAAAACTTGTTATAAATAACTGCTTGTTGGAATATATCTGTCAGTTTGTACATTTTGAGTTTTTTCTTTGCCTCTTCAGAATGACATATTATAATTGTCTCAAATTTTAACCAGAGAATTTTAAAAAGAATATTTGAGTTTAAAACCTTTAATAAAATAGTTTTTGTATATCCAGTTATTTTATTTTAAATGTAAAAATATATTTGAATATGATCTACTTTTTAAATAAGAATTGTTTAGTAGAAAAAAATTTTCTCTTAGAAATGAATGAATTTCATTTTTTTTTTTTTTTTTTTTTTTTTTTAAATTTGAAAAAATTTGATTTTGCCTTAGAATAATGTCCCTTTAATAAATGACTAAAACAATACACTATGGATTTTTTTTCTCTTCATTATAGTTCTAAAGCTTGTCAAATTAAGGTCAAATATAATCTTAACTTGCCATTTTCACATCTGTTCAATAATTACTTTCTTGGGAGCTTTTTTATGTTGGAATTGTAATATCTAAAACAGGTGTTCTTAACTAGGGAATAATTTTAAAGATTTAAAAGCAAAATTACAAACACAGATTGATGTTGTAAGATTTTCCAGTAGAATGCACATGACTTACAGAGCATTAAACTTTCACATGACCTGAATTAAAAATGAGAGTTAAAATTGCCATTTTTCTTCAGCTGTTTAGATATTCCTTCAAAGTTGTTCTTTATTGAATTATACTCAATTTATCCTGTTAACTAATTTATTACAAAAATAAAAACTTTCAATTTTAAAAAAAATTCATTTGCGTTTTCTATCTATTACTAATAAATTTGTGAGAAAAATCCATCGCAAATAATCCATGGGAAAAATATTATGTCTGCACTTTAACTCTTAAATGTGTGAACTGGTTAATATGAAATTTTGAACATTATTCAGCTAATATATATATATATATATATATATATATATATATATATATATATATATATATATATATATATATGCTAGTAAACATTCCAAATCCAAATATTATTACACACTCATAGTGTATTTTTTGTTTCAGTGAATGGCGGAAATTCACAAAACCACTAATTTTTTGTGAGACAGGTTTGTGTTCCTCAGATGGGAAAAAAATTCTTGGATTAAAAAGGATAAATGTTGGAAAAAGGAAATGAAAATCTTTAAGTCATAATAGAGATATAACTTAAAAGATAGATACCTTAAAACTGTCCTACAGTTACTGCAAAAACTTTGAGATGATGAAGAAAGCAAATAACAAAATATTAAATGGGGGCATTGGAGTAAGAAAAATGATCAACGTAGCAACAATAAAAATAACACAAAGAAAGACAAGAATATAATCACTGGAAACAGTAATAACCAAAACCTTTATAGCAACCATCTTAATAGAAACAAAAACGCTAAGAATAACAGAAAAGTTGCAACTGTAGTACACATACACTTGTCCATTACAAAATAAATGCCTAACCAAAAGCATTGCTTACCAGGTCACAATATTTGCCAAAGAATACCTGAATAACAAGAAATATTACATGGATATGTCCTCCCTAGATTTTAAAACCAGATATTGGGACCATAAAAGTATATTAAAGCACTGAATAAAACAGCATTAACAAACCATTAGTGGGGGCTCAAAGAAAGTGGGCATTCGCCAATAGTTGAATGGAAAATGGTATGACAAGCCAGTACATGTAGAAATTTAGACACTTATTTATTAGATTATGTCTAAATGAAAAATTTGAGAGCATAAACTTTAAGGAATCCCAAAATTATTTTACTGTAGAAGCAAAATAGGAAACAGAATAAACTTTACCTTAGAATATACTAGCATGGGTGCCTGGCGTTGCCCGGGTATTTGAAGGTTGAGCAAAAGAAAAAAAAAAAAAAGCGGTCAATTTTTTTATTATTTTGGGTTCAAATCAAGTTATTAAGTTAGATCCATGTCCAAGGAACCTATATCTAAAATTTCAAGTGTGTAGACCCAAAATTGTCTGAGGAGTTTGGTAGAGTTCTCAAAGGTCAAATCGTTGAACTTTGACCCCTTAATCGCCGAATTTCTGGCCAAAAACGAATCCCATCGATTTTCCCAAATGTCAGTACCCTGTATATCAACTTTCGAGTCGTAGACTAAAAATTGACAAAGTTATTGCGTAGGGAAATGTACACAGACACTTTCACTTTTCTAGATATATAGATTTATTTATTTATTTAACATATATATTATAATAAATAAATAAGTAAAATAGAAATTTGGCTATTAGCCGGTGAATATCAAAGAATCTGATTGGATAGCTAGCAAACTTAACAACTGTTTGCTTATAAAATTTTCCCTGATCTTGATTGACCCCATTGTTTGACAATTTTAGTGTGTTTTTCTGCTTGTAGTTTTAGTCAACTGATGCACTGGCTTTACATATCTTAGTCGTTTATCTCCTCATTAAGCATTTCATCCATGTAATCAAGTTAAAATTAATATTAAATTGATGAAAAATCACAATTGTCAATAGGTGGGAAAGCACAAAATACTGAATAAAATAGTGTAATATCTTTACTTATAATAAAGTTGCATTTGTTTATGTTCAGTTGTATGTACAAGATTCACTCCTAAACTAAAACCAATCATTATGAATTTTGGAACATGGTTTCTAGACATAATGATTTCGAATGTAGGCTATATTTAGCTTAATTTAGATTTATGCAAAGGGGATTAAAACTCACATACCTTCCAATTTTTGTAAAATTAATCATTATCATTTTGGCATTCATAAATATTTCCTAAATTTTTGTTTTCTTGGATTGTTTTAAAGAGTTTTTAGAAAGTATATTATGAGTACAATTATCTATTTGAAAATTCAAATATTTCAAATTTACATTGAATTTTATTTCATAGATTTCAATTTCTTTGTAAAACTTTGTAAGCTTAATTTTAAACATTTACTAGAATCAAAATAATGTAATGGATTTTGACCAAAATTTGAATGAGGATTTAAGACCCTAAGGTTTAATATAATAATATTTTGATTATAATTTTTATAAAGTGCAAAACTTTTCTATTCAAGGAAACCTTTTAAGGTGTTGTATAATTATTTCACCCATATTGGCTGAGGCTTCACTTTATCAGGTGCTAATAGCTTTTTTTTTTTTTTTCAAAAGGATGAGAATACTTACACCTATTGGGAATATGGGGTGTAGAGTACCATTCTGATTGGAAATATTAAGTTCAAGGAAGTAACAATAGGGATCACCAGTATCCGGATCTAACCTCCAGTAACATTTTATTCTCATCCTCTAGTGTTAAGGATTGGTCTGATTTATGACCTGTTTCTATTTATAGCTGTGAGGGGTTTTGTCTTTTTTAAAATCTTTTTTTATCATCAGTGTATTAAACTGCCATAATGGAAATAGAGGCTAAAAGAACTTTAAATCTAGATGGGGACTCAATGATATAGTTGAATAATACATCCATTCACACAAATTATAAAACATAAATTACATGTTATAACTAATTAAATGCTAAAATAATTTAAGTGTAAAACAACAATATCACAATAACAAATCAATAATTCATAATAATAAATATATAACATTTTTCTTTATTTAGCTCTAGTGATATTTTGCATTAATGTATTGCAACATGAGATAAATGTATCTTGTATATCTTCGTGTAAAGAGATTTCCAATATTGTTCACTTTTTCAGTCATCATTGCAGATCATTTAGCATTCTTGCAACAGCCGTTTACCATTTAGTTTTTACTAATAACAGCTGTTGGCTTTCTCTGGAATTTGAATGACAATAAGAAATCTTATCAGGATTCCAGTACTCTTTGTGCCTTTTCAGTGAAGATCTAGATGGTGCTCTTCATCCTCTGGTTTTCCATTCTGTACAACCATTTTTTGATGTTGCTGCCACTGCATTTAGGATAGGCAGAGGTCAGATTATTGGACGTTTTTTATTATGCTTATTTTCTATCAGCCATGATGTGGTAATAATCTGGTAAAACGTTTTTATTTTGTGTACACGGTTTACCATGACAACCCATGTGTGAGGACAAATAAATCCAGGACCCACTTTCAGTATCAAGAAAAAAGTTAGAAAGAATAAAATAATGTTGGACAAATTCTGGCATGATTTCAGATATAATCTGCAAGTTTAATATTTCCTCCCTTTAAGAGATTTAGGAATTGTTGCGAAGTAATATGATCTTTTAGTTCTATTTTTAAACGAAAGACAACAGCTGAGACTTGATTATGCATTGAAAAGTTAGCTGCAAACAAAATTTAACTTTATTCATTGATATCTAACATCCCCCCCCATACCCACTTTTTTTAAATGACTACTTATTCTATAAATGAAAATCTTCCTCCTTTTCATTATTTTTTTTGTATAATAATATAACTAAAAGATATTTTCAGTTTTTGAATTGTAACATTTGGCAATCTCTTTTACGGCCTACTACTTGTTAATTATTGACTAACCAATAATATTACAATCAAGCAAACTATAACATAAGATTGTGTCTCTGTTCTATATTATTTTAATTAATACTAGCTGTACTTATCCGGCATTACCTAAGATGCAAAGAAATTATTTTAGTTTTTAATTTAAACTTATACAAAAAAGAAATATAATCAAATTGTGAGGAAAACAATTTTTTTTTATATACTTTAATCAAGAATTAGATTTTTATTAATGTTTCCAGACAAAATTACATCATGCTTTAAATAAACTTTAGTGAAGTATGTTATGGTGGCAATAACATAGTACAACAACAAATGGAAATTGGCTAGTCAGAATCAAAGTTTGATATGTAAACTTAAATGCTATTTAGGTCTAACTTTTAGAATCTCACAAGATGATTCTACATGCTAGAAATATTCTAAATTTTGAAAGGCATGGCTAACAATGTTCTTTTGAGCTTTTTCTCTAAAAAAGACTAAGCTTATTGACTTAACTGGGGCTCAATTTCACTATTTAAGCATGGCTTCTGAATGGACCATCATCACAAGAGGTGTAAGGAGTCTTAATATCTTTATTATGTGATTAGCTAAGCAGGCAGCACATCACTCAATTTCAAATCTATCATATATTACATGGCTAAGCCAACAAATCAACTATTTTTCATATGAGATTCTCTGCTAATCATCCTGAATCACTCTCGTGAGGACTATTGCTATACTTCACTTGAATAATTTACTAGAAAAAAATATAACTTGTTTGGATCACCTATTAGATTATTTAAATATGCAAAAAGTGAATTTATAAAGTCAGTTAATTAAATATGAAAAAATTCCAAAATTAGTCTCTTTTTGTTTATATTTTTCCTCTGCTTTCCTCAAGCTACTGGTTATATAATATTACTATCTGTGGTGATATTTTCTTTTGCTTATAATGAACTGTTACAAATTTTTATTCTTTCCTTAATTTATTACCCACAAATGTGTATTCAAAAGAAAGTTCCTTATTTAAGATTAACATTGACCATAACCAGGCCGGGGTCACAAAATTTATTGAATAAATTTTGTCAGTGAATCTTGTGTAATATCTGAGCTTTATTTGGATACACGCACATAGATAAGAATATGACTTTCATTTATATATTAGTATGCATAGGTCAATGGTACTTTTTTGTCAACTGATTGGTATAATGTAAATGCTCTTAAACTAACAAAACTATTCTCTCTGTACTAGTTATAAGAAAAACAGCCAATGTTTTTATTTCTGTTGATGATTGCTACAAATTTTTGTCTTCAGATTAATTAGATATATTTTGAACAATACACGGAAATAATTTTCTAATTATTTTTGTACAAATAATAGTAGTTTGAAAAAGTAAGGATTTTTTTTTTTTTTTTTGCTTAGAAAGCTTTCATTTTAAAAATTAAAATAGAATTTCATCTCAGACATCATCTTCATTCAAAGATGTCCACCTCACTAGTAAAAATCTAATGACCTAGTTCACTTTTATATCATTTGGACAAAGGTGAAGGGTCAACTAATGAAAACACAACTCCCAAGTCAATTCTTAAAACCTATTAAAATTGCTGACTTCGAACTTTGACTCCTCCTTTCTGCATGAAAAATGTTTCTGCAAATGATAATTACAAAACTCGTCTTTTTTTAATGACCATAATAATGACCAAACTAGAATTGGATGAGGTGGGGGATAAATTTTTTTTTAATTTGTAAAAGAAAGAGTAATAGAAAAGAAATTCAACAGTTCAGCTGATCTGAAATCCAATCAGATCTAATATGTTCATTTAAAACTATTCATTTTGAGAAAAGTGTAAATCCACAATTTCACTCCTACTATTCTATGGGTAAAATAGCAACTTGTGTTCAATTAATTGTATACAGTGAATGCAGGAACAAATTCAAAATGACTGCAAAAAAGTTTGTTTTCTTTGGTTTTCAATCATCTTTTCCATCAAAAATTACAATTTTGATTGCAAAATGAATCAGAATTGAATCTCATATTCTACTCTCTTGATCGATGCTTTTTTCTGGCAAAAATCATTTTCTGCTTTTCCTCATTACTTTTCTCATTTGTGTTTAAAGCTTTTGATATTTTTCTTTCCATGTTCGGCTTTTTCTTTTTTTTTTTCTTTTTTTTTCGATTAATTCTTTTAGACTTTCTCACTATTTTGTAAACCGTACTAACCAAGAAACATCGAAAACCTTTTTTTTTTTTTTAATTTTTTGTTTCATGAGTTCCATTTTGAAATGTTCTCTTGTACCTGAATCCTCTTACGTACAAAGAGGATGTGTATGTGTGAACATTACACATGAGATAAAATGGACAATCTAAAACTCAAGAATCCATCTAAACATTTCACTCAAATTTTATAAGGAAGAGTGAAGTCTAAAAAGTTGCCACTTGTCAACCTTGATAAAGACCTCATAATAGTTGACCAAAACGTTGAAACATATTAGTGCATTTTAGATCTTCTGTTTTCCATTTTATCTCATCAGATTTATTTTATCCTTTTATTTGTCATAGGATATATATCTCTTCAAATACATTGGTGTTAATTTTTATATTTGTTGTCCATTTGTACATGTCAATACCAATTATTTATAAATTGGATAAGCATGTTATATTTTGTGTGTGTGTGAATTGGTATTGGATTAGTATTAAGAGAAATGGTTATAAATTACAATATGGAAAAGGCTTAATTTATCACACCAACATATTTTACAGGAATAAATAGCTTCATTGAATGATAAAAAGTTATTCATTCAATTTAACTCTTTCCTTTGTTGTTTACTCATATAAGTTGTTTATACGTTTTTGTTAATACTGTCATGTGTTTAGCATACCTTCATCTCTTTGTATATGTATATACTTTGTAAAATATATATTTGTAAATATATATTGTTCATATTATTTGGATTATTAGAACTACTGTTCTCATCTTAAGTGTTATTTTTACAACGTTTTGGTTGAGTAACCTCTGGCCTCCTCCAGTTGTATCTTGTTGAACTTTGGAATGTGCACAGAATTTTGAACTGAACACTTTATTTAATCCACGGGGATAGCATGCTCTCATTCTGTCAGCTATGATTGGGTAGAAGTCCTAAGGATCTGTGGCATAGTGGATAAAGTACTTGGTAAAATTCGTTGTAAGTTACATTCTTCTGAAGGTTGAGGGTTCAATCCTCGGTCCAGGCAATGCTCAAAATATAATTGTGAATTACTTAGAGCTTCTACTTAGTCATAGTTGATAAAACGATAGCATACTACTCCCATGGATTAACTAAAGAGTTCCCTTAGAAATTCTGTGCAGATTCCAGAGTTCAACAAAAAAATTACTAAGTTCAACAAGATACACTTGAAGAAAGTCAAAAGTTACATCAACCAAAATGTTGGGAAAATAACACTCAAGATGAGAACAGTAGTCCCAAAGAATCCAAATATTACAAATAATCACTCTTCATTTAAAAAAAAAAAAAACTCGGGAACGTAATATATTGTTTGTCTATGTTTATTTTGTATAATAACATTTATCCCTGTCTGATGATACAAGTATTCATCATATTTATATTTGTCATGTTGTATGTAGATGTTAAAGTATGTGTTTCATTTTATGCTGCTGCTGCTATTTTGATTCTATCTAAATGTCTGCCAAACCTGTTTATATGTGGAAAAAATATTAAGATATGCCTTTTATTTTGTCAACTATTCAGTTTTTGGTTTTATCTGAATCCTGTTGTTCAAACTTTTATGAAAGAAGTCCTAGAAAATCTTTTGTCTGGATTTTTTTTTTTTTTTTTTTCATCAAAATTAATTTATTGCTCAAGAAGTTTAAATTATTTTTATTTGAAATAATAAACGGAAGTTTTACCTGAGGTTGGTTAAGTCTTAGCTGGCTGTGAATAAATTTAAAAACATTACTGCATTTTTCTAAACCTCCAGCTTTGGTTAAAATAATTTTTTTTAAAATGTGGGAAGAATAATTATTGAGATAAGCCACCTACTGGTGTCTGGCCTGATATTAATTTCAAAATAAGTTTCATTTTGTTGTGAAAGGTGAAATGGTTAAATTTCAAATGCGATATATGCTATGCCAGAAAATGGCAAAGAATAAATATTTTTTTAAATTCTAAATTAAAAAAAAATTGAATTTTTAAGATTTTCAGCAGAAATATTTAAGATTTTAAGGTAAAAATGTTAGGGGTTTTTTTTTTTTTGGGGGGGGGGTGTATATATATATATATATATATATATATATATATATATATATATATATATATATATATATATATATATATATATATATAAAATTGGCTTCTCCCAAGTACATTTTTTGTAAGAAAATATAAAATTGCGGTAAAAAAAAAAAAAAGACAAGTTAATAAATTTAACATTTTTTATACATGGAATGTTTAAATTTCAATTTTATTTTTTAGTAAATTTTTGTGTAGAGGATTTTTTTGTAAATACTTCTCAATATTTCTTTTCTTTTTAAATACAGATTGCCGCACATTTGTTCTGTTCTTGTATAATGTTTTATTGCAACCATGTTGAATTTGTTTTTTTACAAATTTCTGTTTGTTTAAACTTGCTTTAATTAACGAGTGTTGAAATCCTCTTATTTTGAATAACTTATTCAAGTTTTAAGTGAGGAATGTAAATATTCTTATCACTCCATGTTTTTGTTTGAATGTTATAACTGCATTACTAATCTATGAGAGGCAGTTGCAATCTTTAATAAGTACAATAAATCTGACTCCAAATTACTCAAACCAATCAAAAACATAATAGTATGAATACAGAAACTACAAAATAGAAGAACAATTTCTTAATTCTGTGGATCACATGTACACAGCCTTCAAAATTTGTTCAGTTTATTTTTTTAGCAGATTTTTTTTTTTTTTTAAGCACTCTCTGCTTAGTTCTTTTTTTGTATTGCTATTTATTATTAATATAATTTTCTGGCTATTTATTGTTTAAAATTTATCAAAATCATAAGTAAAAAAAAAAAAAAAAATCAGTGCAAACTTCATGCTCTCTAATGGACTGCTTTAAAAAAACATGCAAGAAGCCCTCAAAGACTTCAATACAATCAAATGTATTGGCTGCCAGAAAATGTGGGACTAGTTAGTTTCCACAGCATTGTGGTTTTTATTTCTGAATTTTCATTGGAGTATCTGACAATGATTAGAATTTATTCAAATTTTGAGTTTTGTCTAAACTAATTTAATGGCTTAATTGAAAAAAATTTTAAGTGGGATGATTGACAGATGAATGATAATAAATATTAAGAGTGGATTGAAATCTTCCACCAAGCACCCATTAAAAAACAGCCGACCTAGAAAACAGCAATTATTTCTCCTTTGTCAGCAATATGGTATGAGATAAATATGAGGTAAACAAGAATTATGAGGCTGCCAAATGTAAACTGAAGATCCACTTTATATTATCTACACAATGTATTTATGTATGCATATGCATGTGTGTATAATATATATAATTTCTGACTAAAGTAGAAATTAGTGTAAAATAGCTGATGTACACCTTGCAAACTGCTTAATACAAAATGTCTCTTAATCAATTAGTTATTGATGTTGGGTTATTTGGCTGGCGTTTTGTCATGGCAACCAGCTCGTGAGCTTTTGATGTATCGCGTATTGGAATAAATTGGACTTATAATCTTGGCTTGATTAATTATGCACCGATGTAGATTACATGCTAATTTTTAAAATATATTGTTGAGATTTAGATTTCATTTTTAAAAAATGTCTTTTCTTAAAGTATATACTTGTAAGTATATATTCTTAAATTATATTTTTGTTATAAATCAAACTAATTTAAGATGTTAATATAATAATTAATAATATAGTGAAATGTCTTTATATTAAGCCAAGTATACGCCATAATTTTTAATACACAATATAGGATAATAAAAGCAATCTTGTTTAACTATGAAACATTTTTCTTTATTATACAAACTCTCTTAGAAATGACAGAACAGGTGTCATGTGAACTTTATTTCATTTCCAAGCATTATTCCCCCTGGAAAGTACTAATCATCGAGTTGAATGCACTTTCCCATCCTTCTCTGTCACACTTCTTTGAACTGTTGAAAGGATTCTTCTAAGGATGCTCCTCAGCTCCATTTTTATGACAATTTTTATGACAATTTTTCAATTTTCTTTTATCAGGATGGCACTATCTACTACAGCTAAAATGACACAAATTACTTGCAATTTTCTTGTGCGTGCAAAATCTAAATGCAATAATTGGTGTGAACAATGTCAGAGATAGGAGCAAAATCTATGCCACTCCCCTCTCCAGTAGTAGACTACTGTTTATATAAACAAAAATATCAATATTATTTATTTTAAGATTGTTTTGAATAGAATACAAGTTTTCAAATTTAACATCAAAGCGATTTTTCAAAAGTTTGATTTCATATAAGTTTGACTCGGATTATGCATGTGTGTAATAATTTTTTATTTGTTGCTACTGTTCAAAGTGACTTTGTATATAACAGGTAAAATCAATTTCCAGTGTAAGTTTTGCACCACTTTTATGTCTCCTTATAAAAATTAAAATCAAGACTACTAAGCCTTATGTCTAGAATTCTTATTCCAATTTTGATCCAAATCTATGAGATTAATTCTAGAAATTGTCTTAATTTTAAAGTTTAGGCCTAAGAAGTCTAAAGAATAAAATGAAATTCGGGAATTCTTGCTTAATTGATGTCTGACTAAGGATCAAATTCAATAAAAATTTGATATATTTAACTTCTCAAATAAGAGGTTTTACCCATGTTATGTGCAATAAAACCCTTTAAAATACTCCAAATAAACTGAAATTTAAGGAATATTTATTTATTGATGTCTAACAATTACTGTTTAAATTTCACAAAAATCAAAGGTATCTGAATTTTTATTAAAGAGCTTCCACATTTTTACCCCCTTTGCATAAGACTAAATTAAAATAAATATTACTCACATTACCACCTCTTATACCTGTTGTCCAAATTTTATAATGATTGGTTAATTAGTTTAGAAGTGAATCTTGTACATACAAATAGATAAACGTACACATATCTAACTTTATATAGATATTCTTTCAATATCAATTCAAGTAAGAAGACAGAAATGAATAGCACT
The DNA here is from genome assembly GCF_053919585.1 of Euprymna scolopes. Classification (NCBI taxonomy): domain Eukaryota; kingdom Metazoa; phylum Mollusca; class Cephalopoda; order Sepiida; family Sepiolidae; genus Euprymna; species Euprymna scolopes. The sequence continues at coordinate 61,617,252 of NC_136506.1, read as the reverse complement.
GCTGAGACCATCTCTTCAAACCCTCTTCCCAGCATGATTGGACTTGGCTTGCGTATAGATTGCACCAACTATGGTTCAGGAGGTTGGGTGAGTTATCAGGCATCGTGTTGCTGTAGACTATTAGTTGACTAACTAGTTTTACAAATCAGTGATTCGAATTTTTTCAAGGTGTTCTTAGTTATTCTTTTATGCACAGTGTATGTTCAGTAAATGGCAGTAATAGTTGTCCTTCAATTCCTAGGATGGCACATCTTTGTATCCAAATAACTCTGGTTTTCAGAATGCTTACACAGATTAATTTTTGTGTGTTGCATCAAGACAATTTAACTCACTCGGTCAAAAAGAGTTTACAGTGGTATGCTGAATCGTTGCAAACTGTTAGTTTCGTTGGCTTCAAAGCTGGAAATCATCATTAGACCTCCCTACAGAGATATGTTTCCAGATATTTTCTTAGGGTTTCCTAAAGGTAAAAGTAATAACTTCCAGACTGCAAAGGGTTTCTTGTGCTGGATGGTCATTGATAGGTCTTATTTTGGGGCTAGCAAGATGTCTAATCTGCATCTTTAAATTCATATAAAAATATTCATCCTTGAAAAGTCAATCTCTGAATTTGAATGTTTACAATTAAGAACAGCTTTCAGAATAAATACCCCCCACCTCCCCATGTTAAAAACGGCTTTCGGAATAAACACCTCCAACCTTTAAAGCCGTTCTTAACATGAGGAGGTTGGAATGTTTATAGTGTGCTGGGTACTCTCGTAAAAACATACCAAAAAAATTCAAAACGAGGCTTGCTTTCCAAAGAAGATGCTGCCATTTTTCGTTTTTCAAATCCACTTGAAAAAACTGAATTTGAGATTAAATAAAGAGCAATAAAAACTACTTGAAAACCAAAACAAATGAGCCAGGTATTGATATAAAATTAACTTTTAATGGCTACGGTTACATTTATTTCTTGTATATATTTTTTTTTTCGTTTTGTGTTTGTTGGCTTCTCTGCTAAATTACCTAAGGAGTTTCTGTGAATTAGGAACCATATTTGCAAGGACACTTTAAGTAGGGAGTTGAGCAGCAAGATATCTGTTCACATTACATTTAAACTTCTGTATGTTAGTACATTTGGGGAAGAAGGAAACAGGGAGGGAATTCCAAAATCTAATAATTTAAAAGAAGAAAGTATTAGAGTAGAAGATTCTGTCATTAGGGAACCTCTACAGTGAAAACATGCCGCTTGTCAGATTAGTTAAGGGGTAGTTACATTGAGGGACATCAGTGTTTCGAGTTTGGATTAGAGTGATTGGGTTAGTAGATGTAAAGGTAGCAAAATCAGTTTGCAGTAGTGGGCCATCTAAAATATGGAAGAAAGTGATACAGATGGATTTGAAAGAAAGGGGTATAAATTCCTGGTCAGAGATTAGTTTAGAAGTTGATTTCTAAAAGCCATCCAACACATGCCAGCATGTAAAATTGATGTCAAACTGAATATCATGATTGGTGTATTCTATAAAGGGTTTTGTCCTATCGCTCTATCAAGTATTTTTTTTTTTTTTTTAAGTAAGCACACATATTGAAATTAACACATCTTAACAATACCGTTTGTTGATTTTTTTTTTTTTTTTTTTTTTTTTTTTCTAGTTAGGATTGATTTAGCAAAATCTATAATAAAATGAGTCATATATATAAAAATAAAAATGACTGATTTTATTTTTCTAATAACCACACACACACATACACAAGTTCACTCAATTGAACACAAAGTTATCATGACAAATTTTCAAAGTCAGACCCAAATAGCATTTAAGCTGATAAATCTTTGTTTCTGATTATCCAATTTTCAGTTGTTATTGTTGTACAATGTAATGGGCAATATATTAACATAGCTCCAATTTAATTATTTGGTCCAACCCTGACTGCTAGTATGAATAGGAGTTTTTTATATTAAAGCGATTAGAAATGCCAGATTATAGGTGTATATAAAATACATAAATTTTTTTATGAAATACATTGGTTTTCTTTTTTTAATTTAAATACCTTATATATAAATATAGAAATGCTAGATTTTTAGTTGAATTTCATTGAATTAGAAACTTTAGATTGCTTTGAGCATAATTTCTTTTGTCTTTGTCTAGTTTCATTTTTATTCTTTTCATTTTTGTAGTGAGAAGGGCTTCAGTTTATCCAACGTCAATGTCGACTCCTTGCAGAAGAAAGTGCGACTTCTGGAAGATGACAATTTACAACTGCGTCTTGAGGTAAGAACAAGTATTTTTTTTAATTCTTCTCTACACAGTATTCTATTGCTTTTCTATTACTAGCAATATCATTTTTGCTGCATACTTCTCTGAATGAGCACAGCTATGGCTATGAAGATATATATATAGGCAAGATCTTAGCCAAAATAAAGAGGAAGAATCATTAATTGATAATAGAGCAGTGGTAGAATCTTATTAATTTGCAGTTAAGGAGTCATTTCTGACAAAAATTTGAGTCAAGTATTTGGACTCTAGAGAAATAGTTTCTCAAAAGAGCCACTATTTTATAAATGAACTACAAAACGCATCAACTTTTTGATAGTCAATTTATTTGAAGAATATTCGAATGTAAGCAAGAAATGTATTAGTTTCATTTTTTTTTTTTTTTTAAATAAAATAGTGTATTAGAGCTATTCTGTTATTAGAATACATAACTAAATATTCAAGATTTCAATATTCATATTTTAATTTTTCAAATTTGTTCTGGAATGCAAATAAGGAAAAATTGTTTTTCATTTACAGCAGCAGCAGTTGATTGTATAACTATTACGACTAATAATAACTGTCAACAAAACAATCAAATTTCTTGAAATGTAAACATTTTTTGGCTAATTAAAAATTTCTATGAAAAGATAAAACAGCATACAATTGTAATACATAAAAAGATAAAAGGATTGATTTACTTATTGGTTGAGGTGCATAATATCTTTTCAAAATGTTCAATATTCATCATGTTAAAGGGTTCTCTTAGACATAGGAAAATAAAAGAATCGGACGGTTTGTTTTGTAGTCTCCACTGTGTCTCTTCTAATTGGTTTCCAAATTTCATGAGAAAATTTCTCCAAGAAGTGGTAATGACATTTTAAAAAGCACCTCTGTTTTTCACAAAAGTTGTGAAAATGCCCTGTTAGCGGTGATAAGAATTTTAAGCAAATGTTAAAAATATTATAATACATCATATAAAATATTTATTAAACCATGTCAAAGTGTATTCATTTCCAAACAAAATGATGGTATTTCAAGGACTTAAAGTGCTTTAATCTTTAAAATATGATTGTTTTGGTAGAACCCTCTTGAAAGCATTTTTATAGTCGGTTGTGATTGTTAATATAAAAAAACCCTCAGTTTTTAGTGTTAGAATATTAAAGTACAGCATTTTCTGTTAGATTTATTTTCAATGTTCTTGTAAAATTTGAGTATTCGGCTCGGGATTGTAAGTGAATGTACACTGCAACATTAGTTTAAAACATGTCATGAAGATGGTAACCATGAAAAAGATGGTTATAGTCAGTTAACTTCCTAACTTTCGGCATAGCGCTACTGGAAGCGATGACAAGGCAAATCAGTTCTTTCATTTTTTTTCTCTCACACCTATATCTCCCCTTTGCATCTACTCTTTTTTTTTTTTTTTAATGTGTTTTCCAATCATTCTTTTTTTATTTAATAATCATTGAAAAGTTGTTTTTTTTTGGTCTCATTTTAATTCAGAATTATTGAAATGAGTTTTATTTTTTTAGAATTATTGAAAACATGTTTTCAAATATTTTTTATCTATTTTGGGAATGTTATGTATTGGAGACTTTTTTTTTTATTTTATTGATGTTTGAAATTTTGTTATTTTGATTTCAATAATTTTATTTTTATACTTTCATAAACATATTTATTATATAAATTCAGGGAAAAAAATTATTTTTAAAATTAAAAAAAAAAACAACTTATTTTTATAATTTCATAAACATATTTCTTATCTCTATATAAATAAAATGAACTCATTTTTTCCCGTCTGATTTTGACATTAATAGGATTAAAAATCAAGATATTTCATGCAAATATAATATGCACAAACGGCAGAACAATATCTGAGGTGTGTTATAGGCTTATTATTTCTCAAATTCCTCGATAATCTTAGATTTCTATACTTTTTCTGCTGAGAAGTCACGGCCAAAATCGGTTAAGATCAATGGAAGTGGTAAAATATTTTCTCTCTAATAAATTCCTCCTCCCCCTGCCACCACTTAACACCGTTTGGGGATCGTTCACAAGGAACAGTTGAGAAGAGAACACCGGTTTGGCTTCGTAGTTCTTTCATGTGAAGTTATTTAAAATCACTAAACTAAGCTGCAGTGCTCTGTGGCGTAGTGGTTAGCGTGCTGGACAATTCACATTATATTTTCACGTTCGCGCCGACCTACCGTAGTCGTTTTTTTTTTTGTTTTTTTTCCTAAACAACTGGAATGGACTTTTCTTGGTGGCCGAACTGTTAACGTTGCAGATGTTTTTTTTTTTTTTTCACACTTTATTTTCCTACTTTTACTCATGACTCCGGGTTTGATCCTTCCTACTTACCTACCATAACATTTTTTAAAACTCCCCCCCCCCCCGTCCCGGAAACAAACACTCGGGCAACGCCGGGTACCCCCGCTAGTTTCAAATAAAGACTAATTGTATTATTTTTATCAGTATAAATTTGTTAATTTTTATTGTATATTTTGCAATGTCATTTTCTTATATTTTATTTCAATAAATCACTTCACAATAGAAATACTAAAGAACACTGAAAGTGAAGGAACTAATTTGCCTGTCACTGCTTCCAGTAGCACTGCGCTAGAGGCTAAGAAGTACATTAGCTGACTATAAGCAAAAAGATTATGAGCATAAGGTGTATTAGTAAATGACATGTGAAATGTCAAACAAGAAAAGGATTGTATAAGCTACTCTCTTTCTCCATTCATTCAGCTTATTCTTTCCTTTTCATTTCTTCCTTCTGAGTGGAAACGTGATGAACTCAAATCAATTGTTCACTCTGTGGTTCATACAAATGCAGCATACAATCCTGAAATAAAAATATAACTTACACGTAAGGGTGAACTTGCAAATTTTCAACCAATTGGAAAGACTCGTGCTCATTTGAAAGCGATTCTTTTCAAATTTATGTGAACTAATATAAACAGATATTCACTAACACAAAAACTGATTCTCTCTCTACAATTATAATCCAACTAAAAAGATGGAATTCTGAAGAATCCTATACTTCAAATGTTTGTCTTCTCACTTTGAATATTTTACAAACTAAAACATTGAACTTTTCAACACAACGCAAAATATCTGTAATATTTTTGTAAATTTGCAAATATTTTTTCTCATCATCATGCTTTTATCTCTTTCATTCACAACCATTTTTTTGCATTTCAACTCTTATTGCATATTTTTATTGAGTTTTGATGCATCCAAAGATATGATCATCTTTTTCTCATCAACACTAAGATCCATGTCAACAAAAAAGTTAAATAGTAACCCATTATTATTATTATTATTATTATTATTATTATTATTATTATTATTATTATTATTATTATCACACTAATGATCTTATACATTCTTCACCTTTTGATAATGATGAATTGAAAGTATTGAAACTACTGTTAAAAAAAATTTGTTGAAGTTTGCTGGGTGTAGATTATTTTACAGTTCTGGGCCACTTTAAAGCAACTCAAGAAATTAATCGTTTAGGATGTTTATTTTGTTCAGTAGTTGGATTAAGGCAGAGTACCAAAACATACTTTCCAAAACCATGGCAGCATCAGGAGAAAGATTAGGATGACTTTTTGGTGGATTGGGGGAAAGAATCACTTAGACATTGCAAAATTCCTTTAGAAAGTGCAGTATATATGTCACTTACTTTGGTCAACAATAAAAAGCCACATCTTGCTGTTCAACAATACTCAACAACATCTTGTATTTCACTTTGCAGAGATATCAGAAATTGGCCTATGAAATTCTGCCCCATCAACCGTATTTATCTGGGGTTTTTTATCCATAGATATCTCCTACTACAAGCAATTGGTCATTTCTCGCAAAAGAAAATGTTTGAAAAGATGTGACTTTAAGAATCTTAAATATGAACATTTTGTACAACTGGAATGCATAAATTTGTTTTTTTATTTCAAAAATAAAATGATGATGCTATTTTATTTTGAACTAGCAGTATTACCCGGCCTTGCTCGGAGGTTGCTTTGATGCCTTTTTTATGCGTATTTTGATCTATGTCTTTGGTAATTTCAATATTTTCTTTTTTTTTTTTGTAATCCCAAAATTATTTTAGTAAATTTTGGTTATATTGACACCTTCCTGATCAACGTAGCTGCCACACAGTGGATGCAACAACATTGCTGCAACAATCCAATTTCTCTGATTTGTCCCCCTTGGCAGCTATTCTTCCAGCTCAAAACCAACTACTTTGGCAAAGTTTTGGGGGCCATAATTTCTTGAACCGTATGCGAAAGAAATCACAGGATCAACATCCACTCTATTCGTTGTAAGAATCTATGTGATCATCGCTGTATAGTTCTACAATTAGTCAACTCTGTCAAAAAATTCCTTATCATATGTTGCCGGGCATGTTACTTTTGCTTGGTTGTTGGGGGCCTATGTTTTGTTAAACTGACATACAAGAAACTTCTGAATCATATTTTCACTAAATATGTGTGTAGACTGTTTTGCAATTTCTTCAGGATCAGTTGCTTGTTCAATTGATATTCAAAAACAGAAACATAATTTACTTTTGCAGTGCTAAAAAACATAAATTTTCTGTTATAAAATTCTTTGCAGTTAGTGAAAAAAAAATTAAGAAATTTACTTGTGAAATTTGAACCTATAGACCACATCATGCAAAAAAAAAAAAACATGCTATCAACTTGCCCACAATAGAATTTTCACGTTCCATTGTTCTATCATTGTTGCTAAGCGATGACATGGAAAAAATGACTTTACCAATGATAAAAAAATAAAAATAAGTTTTAATTATCGGTAATTATCGGGAGTATTCTGAGATGAAACTTAACTAAGATCACTCTTAGACTTATACATTTAAGTTCTGTAAATTTTAAAGAAAATCTGTTCAGCCGTTTCGGAGTCTACAAGGAATAAACTCACACACCCACACAAAGTTGCATTTATATAATTGTAGAGATAATCACATTGTTAAAGTTACTTAATAAGTATTTGAAGTGAAAGGTTAAAATTGAAATTCTTTTCTTACCAACAAAATGTCTTTAATGAAAGAGTAATATTATTAATTACTGGTGGATTAAACCTTTGTCAATTAAGTCATCTCGATTCATGTTGTGCATATCTTAAATACATAGTCATCACCATTAGTTTCTAAAAACAAGAAAGTGTTTCCTACTGCCATGATTGTTGTCTTTATTTTCCAGACCTCACAACTTGCTTCCGTCACTGAGGACTATGAAGAAAAAGAAGGAAAGTTGGTGCAAGATTGCCTCAAACAACTGTGTAAGTTTTTCTTCTACTATTCACATCCAAGAGTATTTTGTCGTGTTAAGAATAACAACAGCTGCAAAACTTGTTAAACTTGATTATCTTTGCAAACAAAATTTGGTAGAATGTTATTTATTCACCCATATCATGTCCTATGTAGCATTTTCAAAGGTCATGCTCAATTTTAATGACAGTGTATACAAGATTAGTGTACAGTTTAAAGTAAAATAAAAATGATTAAATTTTGAGAAGGATCAGTTAATTTTGGCATAACTATAGCAATAATAAAACAAATGTTAAATTATATTCTATGAACTGAATTTTTTTTTTTTTTTTTTTTGCTCTTTATTAATGATAATTTTTGCATAAAATATGTTTATTTTGTTTTTATGGAAATCGCTCCAGACAAAGCATGAAGCCACTTGATGTAAGGATATAAAAAATACTTCAAAAACTAAACCAATAATATATGAAATATGGATAGATTCTAACCCAAAAAAGCAGCAATTTTCCCCATTTTGTGAGAAACATTGCTCATGGAATGTGAGGACTATAGGGCAAAACAAGGGAAGTGAGAGTTATAAAGCTGCTAAAAGAAAACTCATTGTCCATTTTTTACTTTCCTTATGAAAATTAGATTTTTTTTTTTAAAGTTTTTTTTTTGGGGGGGGGGTTAATAACTTCTAACTCCATATCTCCTGCTTAGTCTAATAAGATTAAGCCAGTCTTAAATATTGAATATCTTAGATTGATATGAGCATAGAATATAAACTAAACATTTAAATAAGTAATGCTAAGACGTGTATCCGTACATGTATTGGATAAAAAAAAAGGAAAAAGTGTTAAGGAAATAGGAACGAAGAGAAAAACTGAAAAGAAACAAATAAAAAAGAAAAAACAAAAACTTGGATAATACATTGAGAGTATGCATATATGCCATTGTCACTCATGGTTTAATATTATTAGACTGGGCCAGTGTTCAGTAGAGCTGGAGATTACTAGATGTGCAATGGTACTACCAGATCAGGCTGTCTGAAGATATTGGCTTCCTGACTTAAATGCAAACGTTCATTGTTTTTTTTTTTTTCTTTCCCCTTTGCAAAACTCAATCCTTTTCTGCAAACAACAAAAATAATTTTTTTCCACAAAACTAAGCACCATAAATATTTGAAGATATGAAGAACAACCGCTATTTATTTTACTTTGATTTTATTGTAAAATAAACTATTAAGATCTTCTTGCATAATGAGAAAAAAGGTCTCTTTAATTCTAAATTATCTTTACCAATAATTAGAAGTAAAAAGACTTCTTTTTTTCCATCTAATTTACATATGTGTTTGTGGTACATACCATACAGATACCAAGTAAATTAGATGACAACACTAAAGAAAGGCATACCTTCTCCAAATGCTTAGAAATCTTTGGACATGTTAGAGTGGTTGAGTAGGAATATATCGGGTTTCTGTATTGAGTTCGTTACTTCATATTTGTATCTTTACAAGGAAATCACCACTTATCAAAGCTAGAAGACCACTCGAGGATAAGGGTTAATGAATCTGAGATGGTAGTGTAGTAATCATTAATCGTGTAAGTTGGGTAGAATTTGATTATTTAAGGAGACGGTTCAATGAGAACTTGTTTACATTGGACTTGAAAGCTACGATGTTGTAGTCGACTTGAAACCAGGCCAATGGAACAGTGTACCACAGTCAGTTCTAGGAAAGAAGCTTTGTTCATGGAATCTGCATTTAGATTTAAGCACAGAAAGTAGGGGAAATTGTTGATAGTGATTGTAACTAGTTGAGTATTTTTTGTGAAAGTCTGGCAAGGGGGGAACATAGATTGAAGCTCAGACGAGCACCTACCATGAAAATAACGATAGAGGAGAGGCAGGCTTGCAATGTCTCTTCTGTGGGAAAGAGGTTGCAGGGAAAAAGGCATCACCTACTAGGTTTCAAAGTCAGTTTTGAACTCTATCAAGGCAGGATAGCTGCACTGAGCAGCTCCTACCCAGATGTGGCAACAATACTCCATTTTAGAACGTACTTGGCTCTTGTATAGGTAGAGGATTGCATCGGCAGTGAAATGCCTACTGGAGCAGCAGAATGATCCAACCATTTTTTTCAGCAATCTTGGCAACAGATTTGATGTGTTTCATTTCAGATCAGAAGTGAAGAGGAGTCCCAGAAGCTTGTCATAGTATGGTGTTTCCCCAAGACGAGAGCCATTCATTTCAATTGGGGTCTGAAGGGGGTCAGAGCGATTATGATGAAAAGAAAGAAGCTTAGTTTTAGATGCATTAAAATTAACTAGCCACTATTTCCCCATTGCATCATTATTAGCTTAGTGGATGTAGAACAGTTGCGGTAGCAAGTTCAGTTCACAGAGAAAGGAAAACATCAGAGGAACTGATAAGAATTGATTTGAGGATAAGAGGGATAAATAAAGACCTGGCCAGAGATAGATTAGTTTGGAAGTTAATTTCTAAAAGCTATCCAACACCTTCAAGCATGTAAAAATGGACATTAAACCAAATATGATGATGATTTATCTTTTTTTTTTTTTTTTTTTTTTTTTTTTGTTAGCTATGTTGCTAAAAAATGAATTGTAGATGTAACAATAATTGAATTTCTACCTATTGACATGATCACAAATTGCTGTTTAGCATCTTCCTTGTTTAATAAATCAATATTTTTCTTACAAGGTTTCACCTGATTATTTTATTGTTATTTAATTACTTTGCATGATGGAAGGCTGCATAAAAACAGTTTTGTTCTTCAAACATGTTTAATAGTTGAAAGAGTAAAATTGTCATGGGAATAAAACGTTTGTTGCTATGAAAACACAAAAGTCAGTGAATTTGCAACAACAAAACATTGGGTGTCTACAGTATATCAATACTGACATTCAGGAGCAAGAAAAACCTGTTAGACTACAAGTAAAATAAAATAAAAAATCTATGTTGCATGACTAACAAAATAAAAGGAAAATAAGTATAATCAATAACACTTTATCAATATATATATTCATCTATATCTATATATCTATAAAAGTGAACGTATCTGTGTACATTTCCCTATGCAATAACTCTGTCAATTTTTAGTCTACAGACTCGAAATTTGATATACAGGGTACTGAGATTTGGGAAAATCGATGTGATCGGTTTTGGGCCGGAAATTTGGTGATTAAGGGGTTAAAGTTCAACGATTTGACCTTTGAGAACTCTACCAAACTCCTCCGACAATTTTGGGTCTACGCACTTTAAATTTTAGATATAGGTTCCTTGGACATGAATCTAACTTAATAACTTGATTTCAGCCCAAAACAATAAATTTTAAGGGTTCATAATAGGGGTCAAAGTTAAAAAAAAAAAAAAAATTGACCTCTGCGGTCCCTTCCAAATTACTCAGACAATTCCTGGTCTAAATATTTGAAATTTTACATAAAGGGTATTCAAAGATAGGGCAAGCTTTTTTCATCAGTTTGGGTCGAAAATTTTTAGTTACCAATATATAAATGTATGTATGTATGTATGTTTGCATGTCTGCCTTAAACTTTCAATAGAGGCGATGGATTTCACCAAGATCAGTCTTGTTTTAAAGTTCGACCTTTCATACAACAAATATCGAAAAATTGGCTAAAAACATTAATATCTTCCCCTTCAACTAGGCACTTTTCTACAGGGGTGGAGGGTCACTTTTTTCGCCGGTATTTTTGAAAGTTATCCTCTCCTTTAGATTGTCCAGCCTTAATTTTAAAAAAATATCGATTCCGGTTTGCCGGTGGTCATAACAGCATAAACGTTAGGTTTTACCCTGTTCTTTTCCTCCTTTGCGGTACAGGTTCGAGCCTGCCTTCCTACTACCACTTTTTTTTTTTTTTGCTCAACACATCCAAACACCCAGGCAACGCTGGGCTGAAATGCTAGTACATCTATAACATTGAGTTTTTTCTTGCTCTGATATTGATATTGAAAGCCTACTTTTTCTATTTAAAAATTATTAAAAGCAAACTTTTTAATCAGTCATATATGCGAGCAACTTCATGAAGGTTAACTAATTTGCATATTCCTTTGAAAAGACGAGCATTAATTAATTCATTTTTTATGGGTTCTTATATATATTGGCTTCATTTAACTATTATGCTTAATTTTTTTTATACATAGTTTCTACATCATGCATAATTGCATAGAATTTAGGATAAAAACATTTTAGCACATGGATGTTTTAATTTTGCTAATTCCTACCCTCTGATGAGAAGGAAAGTATTTCTTCAAAACTCTGCGGATTAAGGACTATCCACTTATCTAGTGTTTCCTTTTCAGATTAAATATGTTTTTAACTCATTTCAAAGTGTTTTTTTAACATGTTTTATTAACTGTTTGCTCGTATATATATATATATATATATATATATATATATATATATATATATAAAGTGAAAGTGTGTGTGTGTGTCTGTACATTTCCCTACGCAATAACTCTGTCAATTTTAAGCCTACAGATTCGAAATTTGATATACAGGGTACTGAGATTTGGGGAAAATCGATGTGATTGGTTTTCGGACAGAAATTTTGCGATTAAGGGGTCAAAGTTCAACGATTTGACCTTTGAGAACTCTACCAAACTCCTCCTACAATTTTGAGTCTAAACACGTGAAATTTTAGATATAGATTCCTTGGAAAGGATCTAACTAAATAACTTTATTTGAGCTGTAAACAATAAATTTTAAGGGGTCATAATAGGGGTCAAAGTTTAAAAAAATTGACCGGTTTTTTTTTTTTTTTTTTTTTTTTTGCTCAGCATACACCTCAGAACACCCGGGCAACCATGCTAGTATATAAATAAATGTGTGTGGTCTTGTCTGTGTGTGCAAAACGTCTCTGCGAAGCTCCTCTCTGAATATTTGGTCTACATCCTTGAAACTATATATATATATATATATAGTATTTGGACCTTGGGAACACTTTTGATTTGGTTTTTAGCCTGTAAAAATACCTGCTAACGGGTTAAAATTGAAAAAAAAAAAAGTTGACCTTAGGAATAAATCAACTAACTTCTGAGCATGCATACATATACATTTTTCGCTTGGAGTTACTTAATCTTTAACCTTTTTTATCCATCTGATGATAGCTCAGACGGTAACAACAAAGGTTGGAGCACTAAATAATGATTGGAGTGCTGAATTTTTTGGTTTCAATTCCAGTTAATAACATTGAAAGTCATTTTCTTTTAACTTTTGAAATCATTACTATATATATTGGGTACAATATAATAAACTATAATAGAAGTTGCTCTACAATAATAAATATGAAATCTGTATGGATAAAAAATATCATATTGAAGCATATTTTATGACTACTTCCACATCTTGTGTTGGGCATTGTGGTAAGTAAAATCGCCAAGTCTCTTCACATAAACAAATAGAGCAATGCTTGATGATTGACAGTGTTTATATAAACATTGAGATTTACTCGGGGCAGAGAACTGATGGCTGAATAAATGACTAGACAGTTGAGTTTCTATCTATACTTGAGAAACTTACTGGTCTAGTCACAATGAAACAGTCGCTCTGTGGATGACTAAATTTATAGATAGATCTATTAGTATAAATTTTAATTTATGCAAACATTTTTGCTACATATGTACATATTTTTAGCTGTAACCTTATTTAGACTTTTTACGTTTTTATACAAAAACAAAAATATATAAATGCTTAATATTTACAGGATTATTACCAAACTCCTATGAACAAAACTTCAATTAAAAAATATATATTTGTCTGGCTGTTTGAGGAACAGTCTCTACCAAACTCCTCTGTTAATTTTTGGTGTACAGATTTGAAACTTGATATAGGGGATAGAAACCTGTGGAACAAATTTGATTTGATTTTTAGCCAGTAAAAATAGCTGCTAAGGAGTGAAAATTGGAACTTGCCAGGCATAAGTTGACTAAAGGTATTATTTTCATGCATGCGTAAATATACATTTATATCTTTAACAAAATTATTTTTTTTGTTGTTTGAGCATAGATTTAGGTCAGTTGGTAGCAGATAAGGCTGGAGAGCTGTATCTTTAGGGTTTGATTATAGCTGATGGTACTGAAGTCATTCATTTTTTTTTTTTTTTTTTAAATCACTATTATATATTGGGTACAATATGATAACAAATAGAGAATTGGCTGTATAATAATACGTATGAAATACGCATGAATTAAAATATCATGTTTAAGCGTATTTTCCGACCAGGCAAAGTATTATACGAAATGTGAGTTCATCCTAAAGATTTTCCCTAGATACATTAATATGCCTTTAATAGATAAACTAGTAAGTGAAATTCAGTTGTTAGTAACATTCTTCTAGAGGTTGAAGGTTCAATCCTCATATGACTACAATTGTGAATTACTTCAGACCTCTACCTAGTCATAGCAGAACAAGAACATCCTAATCCTTGTCAATTGAATTAAGGGTTTTATTTGAAATTCCGTGTAGATTCTAGACTTTGACAGAAACAAGATACACCTGAAGAAAATCAGAGGTTACATGAGTTTCCATGTAAAAATAACACTCAAGATGAGAACAATAGTCCAAATAATCCAAATTATAAATCCTCATCTAAGAAATTCATCGATATAATTAATAAATATTCCTTAAAATTCAGTTTCTTTAGAGTATTTTAAATTTGGGAACAGCCTCCCAGTTGAAGATTCAAATATTTCAGATTTGTATCAAATTTGATCCATACACAAATTATACAAGATTTCCTGAATTTCACTTTCTTAAAACCCATTAAACTTAACAATTTGAGACATTTTCTAGAATCAAAATCATTTAATATATTTTTATTAAAATTAGAATAAGGATTCTAGGTATAAGATTTAGTACCTTTATATCTTGAATTTTATTTTCGTAAAGGGACATATAGTGAACTTTTCTGTTTTGGAGATTTTACTGATCCTGGGACAGGTATTTTAGTTTTATATAAGATAGTTTCTAATATGGATAAAAAAAACGATTATAAGTGTTTCTGATTTCATTATTAACACTTCAGTGCGTTTGTAGGCAGGACTTTATTATAATAATTTATTGGAAGACAAGGGTGAAAAAAACGTCCAGTCACATAAAAAATGTATAATTACATGGAAAATTGATTGTTTTGTTGCTTTTCATTTTCAGCTGATGTCAACAGCCAGTTGGAGGTTTTCTCTGATGAGCTTGCACGCAAGACAGAGGAGAGTTCTCGCCAGAAAGAGGAGATTACTAATCTCTTATCACAGGTAGTGTTGTTGCAGAAAAAAAATCGTGAGGCAAGTACAATGATTTTCTTGTTTCGTTCAGTTTTTATACTTCTATTCCTTCATACTCATTAGATTGATGAGTAACATTTTTTCCTAAGTTTCTTCCTTTTTCTCTGTTTCTTGTGTTTTTATTTTTCTGTTACTTTTTATATTTTTTATTTGTTTCTTTTTGCATTGTTTTCTGTTTTTTGTGTATTGTTTTCTGGGTTTTTTTTTTGCATTGTTTTCTGTTTTTTGTGTATTGTTTTCTGTTTTTTATTTTGCATTGTTTATTTTTGTTTGTATTATTATGTTTTCTGTTTTTGTTTATTTCTTGTTGTGTTTTCTCTGTTTCTCTTGTGTTTTCTGTTTCTTTTCAGTGTTTTTTGTTTCTTTGCTGTTTTTTCTTATCACTGTTTCTTTTTCATTTCACTGTTTTTTGTTTTGTTTTCTGTTTTATTTTTTCTTCATTTTTTCTATTTCTTTATTTTTATCTGTTTCCTTTGTTTTCTCTTTTTTCTTTATTTCTTTCTCGCTTTTTTTTCTTAAAAAAATTTGGATTAACTTTTGAGTTTTTCATTATTTTTCAGATCTCTTTTGAAAATCTTGAGTATCACAAAAAGCTAGAAGCTGCAAAGGATTCACAACAGAAATTAACCAAAGAGGTTTGTGATTATTTGACATATTTTGTAAGAATGTGCAAGACTTGTATTTGTGATTAAAGTTATTTTATGTTTTTTCCCTTTTTATAACTCTGTCAATCTAGGCAACAATATTTTAGGGTTCAGGGAGTTGTCTGTCAGACAGGAATTGATAGACAAAAAATAAAATTAAAAAAATGCACAGTAAAACACAAACAAGGAATCATAAAAAGAAAGTTTTATTTCAGAAACCAGTTCTCGAGACAAATAAGTGATGGACATTTTATTGTTTCAATATATAATTTATCTACATACACACAATCCATCAAAATAAAAAAACTATTTACACTAATATTCATATAAAATAATAGAATTGCAACAGTATTCCAGTAAAGCAACTGGTCCAGACGGCATTCCAATTATAGTGTTGAAAAAGCTTCGACGAGAACTTGCCCCCATACTTACAAAACTGTTTAAGCGTTGCCTTAAGAAGTGCTTCCCAACACCCTGGAAAACCTCATCAGTATGCCCTGTATTTAAGAACTCAGGTGATAAGTCATCTCCCTCTCAGTATAGACCAATAAGTCTCTTGTGTGTCATGAGTAAGTTACTGGAATCCATATTAAATAAAGTAGTCAACCACCTCAGCAGAAATAACCTCCTTAGTGACATGCAATATGGTTTCCATTCTGCTAGATCTACAGCTGATGTGCTAACAGTTATATCCCATAGGATTAGTGAATCTCTCGACAAAGGCTTCCTTTCTAGGGCAATTGCTCTTGACATATCAAAGGCCTTCGATAAGGTTTGGCATAAGGGCCTACTTCAAAAGATCTCCAGCTACGGTATAACTGGAAATATTTTCTCAATAATTAAATCATTCCTTTCGGATAGGTTCATTAGAGTAGTGGTTGATGGGCAGGAATCAGAGGCCCACAGTATTAATGCTGGAGTACCCCAGGGGTCCATCCTGAGCCCAACTCTCTTCCTGATCTACATCAATGATCTCCCAAAACACATACTTAAATCATTTGTTGACATCTATGCTGATGACACGACCATCTACGGCAACACATCAAAGGCCGTAAATGACCAAGTTCTCTCTGATTCCCTCTCCTATGATCTTGAGCACGTGGTTCAGTGGGGGAAGAGATGGCTGGTTACTTTTAATGCATCTAAAACCAAGCTCCTAACTTTAGATCATCAATGCTCTGTTCCTCATCTAGCATCAATTGAAATGGATGGCTCTCGTCTTGGGGAGGCTTCATGTTTTGACAAGCTCCTAGGTTTGACCTTTACTCCTGATCTGAAATGGAACATGTATATCAAGTCTGTTGCCCGGGCCACTGGGAAAATAGTGGGATCCTTCTACCGCTCCAAAAGATATCTCACTACTGATGCAATTCTCTATCTGTATAAAAGCCAAGTACGTCCAAAGATGGAGTACTGCTGCCACATCTGGGCAGGAGCTTCTAAAAACAGCCTATCCTGCCTTGACAAAGTACAAAATAAACTTTGTGGCTTAGTGGGGGATGCTCTCTTCTCTTCCCTGCAACCTCTCTCCCACAGAAGAGTCATTGCAAGCCCGTTTTTTGTTTTATCGTTATTTCCATGGCAAGTGCTCGTCCGAGCTCCAATCTCTGGTCCCCCCCTCGCCAATCTTTCACGATAGACACCCGTCTTGCTAAAACCACTGTCAGTAATTTCCCGCACTCTTTATCTGTGCCTAAATCAAAACATCGATTCCATAAACATAGCTTCTTTCTGAGAAGTGCACGCCTATGGAACTCTCTTCCATTTGCCTGTTTCCCACCTGGCTACAACTTGGATGTCTTCAAATCCAACATAAACAAATTCCTGACAAACTGCCCCTTTAAGACACTATCAAATCTCCAATACCAACTATTACTACGATATTATCCCATGGATTATTGTACACAAAATAACCCTTATCTCCGAGTGGCTTCCGAGCCTTGATAAGTGGTGATCCCCATGTAAAAAAAATTAAAAAAAAAAAAAAATATATCATTTCTGATAATCTAAAGAAAAAAATACTTACCATTGACTTTTTGTTTAGCATAGAGGATTTATTTCCAAATTCATATGAGGCAGTGAGGATTGCCCGACTTGCTATTTGCTTTCTCGTCTCCTCTAACCACTTGAAATAGTGTCATTCACAGGCTTTAAAAAAAAAAAAAAAAGGCACATTTTTAACTAATTTTTTCTGGTGGGAGCGTTTTATATTTATTTATATTCAAAATAAATACACCTTGATCTTTATTATAGAAGATAAGCTGGTTTTATTGGTACCTAGCAAACTTGCCCACTAGATGTCAAATGTATGTGGAATATAAACTTGTTTTACATATTTCAAATTTCTGATAATCCTAATCCTATAGTTTGGGAAATTAGTAATAAGCTATTTCAAATTTCTGATAAGCTAATCCTATAGCTATTTCAAATTTCTAAGCTAATCCTATAGTTTGGGAAATTAGTAATAATTTTGGTAAAATGTAAAATTTGATTAACTTTGCACAAAATTATCTTCAAAATGTGGTTAAAGTAATTCTGCCATTAAAGAACACTGACTAATATTAAAAAAGGAAAGCCCTCACAAGTAAAAACATTCATTTTTGACAATTTTTGCTGCATTCATTTTTGCTTTCTGTTTATTCAATGAAACATTTTAAATCATTTTTTCCAATCTTTCTTGAATTTCTCTGAAATGTCATTCCAATTTTTTGCTTGTTCCTATTATGTCATATCTTTTATATAAAGTAAAATAATCCAATAATCAATGTTATATTGAGTATGAAAAACATAAAATAAGTTTGAAAGATTTACTTTTGTAGTATATGAGTAAATCTGGCTTTTTATAATTCGTTCAGTTAGCAGAATGGCAGGACCGGTATGATGAACTTATGGAATTATTTGAAGAAGTTCAGGATGAGCTGCGCACACTTCGTCGGAAACATAAGCCAAGTGCTTCTAAACATTATATGTCATCCTCTTCAATGATGAGAGGTGACTCCTTGGCTTCTGAATTAGAAACATCAATGCGTGGTGAAATCGAGTATCCTCAGGGTTACTCTCCTGCTGAAAGAAGGTAAGCATCATCTTTTTTCATAATTTCATTTTGCATGTTAAGTATTCATGGTACATCATTTTGTGGTACTTTTTACAAATAGGTATTCAAGAAAATTTCAGTACATATATGATCAATTGTAAGGTTCGCAAAAGGTTGCTGAGATTGTGAAATGTTAATAAATTCCACCAAACAAACTAAATCCATTAACATTTTTTTCCAAAGAAGTTTTTAAATTTTTGATATGAGCAATGAGTATTTGGATTATTTGAATTATTCAGACTATTGTTCTCATCTTATTATTTGCATAGTGTTTCAGTTGATATAACCTTTGACCTAAAAGTGTATCTGATAAAGTTCATGATTTGAAAAATGATTTGAATACAATGTCTTGCTATTCGAAAAAAATTTTGGTTATGTTGAATCAATTGTTGTATATTATTAGCTTTGTTTTGGTAGTTTGAACATTTTTTCAGAAATGAGAGAGAATGTTATATAATTCGAAATGATAATTGTTTCTACAGCCATTTATTTTTCTGAATTTAACTTTCTAGGATTGTATGTGTATAACAATAAACATCAACTTTATCACAAAATGCATAAGTATTGGAAAGTCAAAGAGTGAATACATTTCTTTTTCTTAACACCCGGTATATTATATGTGGCAGGCATTTTTTTATAAGTGCCATGTTTTTATACGGCCATGTATTAAATATGATCATTCAATTAATGTGTAATTTAAATCATTTCACATGAAATATAAATATTATATAATCTATAAGATAATTTACTTGATATACAAGGTAGGTTTTTGGCAAAGAGTCTGAGGATGCAACTATTTCCTGGAGCTGAGCGAAGAAGAGACTCTTTTTCAAATAATGATAATGAGTGTCCATAATTCACAAGCTCTTTACTGGAGAGGCAGGTTACCTCGAAGGGAGATAATTTGTATTACTAAACTGTTAAACAGACGAATTAAACCAGAAAATGTTGCATGATTACAATTCAAATAAATTGTATGAAATAATTTGAAAATTGAATAACTGAAGATATTTTTTTCTTTATTCTTTTGTAATTAGGATTCATAATTGGAAGATCTTTGAAACTGCTCGAGCTGCTAAAAAAGCAGCAGCTCAAAAAATGAAAGAACGGCGTAGCAGTTCCTTTCTACTCAAGGTGCCAAGTGGTGACAGTAGTGCAGAATCCGCATCTACATCTGTGAGAAGTTCACTCTATCTCTCTGATGGGGAATCGTTTGCTAGTGACGGCTACAATGCTGATTTAGAAAGCGTTTGTGGGTAAATAAAACCATTCAATCTTTTTCCATTGTTTAAAAATGAACTTTATTTGATTAGAGATCATAAGGTTATTTTTAAAAAAATGTTTACATATTAATAACACCTGACAATGGCTGGTAATTGTTTTGCCATGTAAGTTGAACGTCATAATATATATTGAAGACATATGAACTTTTGTTAAGAAAAATTATATCAAATACCTTTCTGCCCCAATGAGCTTCATAAGAACAATAATTTTTCCATCTGGCTAAGTCTATTTTATATTTATTCAGTTTTCATTCTGTTAAACCATTTGTCATCTTTAAGGAAACAAGTGTCACAAAACACTATTTAAAGCAGTTGTGTCCTCACAAATATTTAACTAATTGGAAAACAAATCTTTTAAAATCTTCATAAGATATACAATGAAAGGAATACACTACTTCACACATTCCCCCAATGATGTGCTATGATACAACTTATCTTTTAAAACTGTTTGTAAACAAATCAACGTTTTTCTTTCTTTTTTTTTTTTGATCCTAAAAAATTATCCAAATTTATTGAAATTTTTAACATTTATTCAATAAAATAATCCATTTTATTTAAAATATAAGTTTTTTTTTCAATTTTAATGTCAGCAACTTTACAAAAAAAATGCAAGTTTAATGAAATTTAAGTTTGAGCCTGATTAACAGATTGTTATTGTTTATATGTTGCTATTGTTAAGTGATTCTAATTTTTTTCTAATATTTTTTAAAACTAAGGAGTCCTTCATAGCACTGTTGTAACCTTCTAGCTGGTTTTATCATCTCCTCCAGTTTGGATATAATTAGCATCAGCTCTATACTATTTGTATATTAACACAACAATAACTTGAATGAAGACTTTTATTATTTAAAATAAAACTATTTTCTCAGATTTTTATCCCATGCAAGGAACATTTTTGAAGTTCTAAAACCAAATGATTAAATATTGATATCTTAACTCCTTTGTTTACTTGTGCTTTGATATTTCTTTTGCCTGCTTCAATATTTCTATTTCTCCTATGTTTTGGCAAAGTGTTCATTTTCGATGTTGATTTTCCCAAACTTAATTGTTGTTGATTATTAAGATTGCTAATGCATAGAAATATTTCTAAGGTACATAAATGCAATGAACTGGTAATTTGACATTTTTTCTTTTTCTTTTCTTTTTTTTTTTTAAATTAATGAAAATTTATGTGTTATGTAAAATAAGCAGCTTTATAAAATGTGGCATTTAGTTTTTTAGTACTTTATCCTTTGGTGTTTTTTTTTTTTTCTAATTCACATCTTTTTCATATCTATCAATTATTACTTCATGTGCAAAATAATTTACATATTTGAAACATTTTCTTAACATAAGCAAATTTTGAGAGTTCATTTTTCTAAATAAATTTCTGTTTTAACATAATTATATTATGATCTCTGGTTCAAATATATTGAAAGAATTACCATATTTTGTTATAGTTCTTTTTTCTATTTTTTATGATTATTCAAAAAAAATTTCAATGTACTTATTCACATTATTGTTTTTAAGCAAACTGCTTGTCAAAGTTTCCAGGTAAATTGATTATTATTTAGTTTTATTTCTCGTCTGCTGATGTATGTTAGAGAAGTTTTGGTTTTAAAGCTTGATACATTTTGTAGCTTTGTTAGCTTTGGTCATTTTTCATGACTGAAATGGCAAGAGTCAGTTTGGATTTCTCTTAGAAGAGGAGAAAAAATAATTAAAAAAAATAATCCTTTTTTATTCTTTCAACATTGTGTGTGTGTGTAGTCAATAGTGGAATAGTATTTTTGAAATATTTCAACATTTATTTCATCTGAAATTCAGACATTTTCTACTAAAAATTAATACTGAATCATTTTAGTTTCATTTTCTAAAATGACTGATATTTCTAAAACATTTTAAATTCTAATTTTATATTAAAGATTAAAACCTAGCCTCCCTAGGTCCAATTTAATCTCAAAATATAAATATTTTTTTCCTAAATTTTAAATATACTTCTTGGGCAATGCTGAACAAAAAAATATAAACTTTGTGGATCTTTTAGCTGGACATACTGCTATAATAGACTAGCATGGGTACCCGGCATTGCCCGGATGGAGAAAGGTGGTATACTAAGGCTATTGAGCAACCAACCCCCAGAAACAAAAATCAAAACAACTTCTGTTTCAATCAAAATAGCAGCAAGTACCCATGTGGGCACAAAAAAAAAACTTAGCCATAGTAGCCAGGTTTGAACCTGTAATGCGAAAGCGGAAAAGAAGGTGAAAAAAAGCTAACGCGTTAGCCATCTTGGCCAAAGCAACTGATGTCATGGGCCTTCAAAATAACATCTTTTAAACGTATGTTGATATCGCTAGGTGTATGACTTTGCAAAAATGTTGACGCTAAAAATTGACCCCTTCTTGCAAAAAAAGAACCAGTTGACCAGCACAGAATTTTTAGATATTTGTCATCCGAGAGATCAATCTTTCTAATGATACCAATTTTGTCACAGTCCAATGTGTCTATAAAGTTTTTGCCAGATATACAAACGCACACAGACACACACACACACACACACACACACACACAAACTACCACACATTTTCCCTTTTATATAATAAATAATTTTACATTAAAAACATTTCTGAATTTCTTTAGAATTAAATACTGAAGTATTTTACTTTAAAGTAAGTTTTAATGTTACTTTAATGAAACATTCTGCAATATAATAATTATTTCATATACTTTTATAATCGGTAAAATCATGAAGTGCTACTGGTAGAATATTATAATTAAGTACTTCCTGCCTCTCTATCAGTTTATGTTGATGATGAGGAAGGTCAGACACAGAATTAGATATTTTTTTAAAAGTATAAGACTTGTCCAAAGATAGATGAACACTCCTATAGGGTCAATGGCCAATTACAATTAGAATGGAGGAAATGTCATTCACTAAATCATTTTTCAGCATAAAAAGAAATGTTGGGGTTTCATAAAATGGAAAAATAAATTTAGCCAGTAATTTAATGCATACTTGTCATTCTCTGGCAGCTTTTTTAGCCAAACTGATACTAAATGTTAATATTCTTTTGAGTCTATCGAGGTGGATGCGGGTGATCATTCCACCCATGATCTTCATACTTCTTGCTTGGCCACAATCTTCAAAGGCCAGGCTATTGCTGCTGCTTTTTGACGTGCTACAAACAATCAGATATGATTCTTTTTATCGCTATGATTATTTTTGATGAGATATTAACTATTAAGTATAATAGTTAATATCTCATCAAAAATAATCATTTTTTTTATAACATAATCAGTTTAAAATATACTTTTTTTCTTTTTTTTTTTGAAAAATTAAAATATTTTTATTTTCGTTAATCATAAGCAAAAATTTTTAAGTCAAAATATTTGCATCATTTTAAATGTGGTTAATGTTTAGTCAGTTATTGAAACTAAATATTAATTCTAAAGTGAACTGATATGTTTCACATTAATATTAGTAAGACTTCATTTTTTTAATGTTACGACTAAATCAATTTCATAAAAAATTTGAACACTTTTTCAAATTATTTTTCTAATCAAGAATTTCTCAAGGATCATATTGTGAACAGTGAATCTACTGAATCCTTATTGTAATGGATTTATTGTGTTCGATTGCACACTAATGCAGTTGGCATAATCATGCTGACACATTAGATCTCATTAAATCAGCAACACTAAACTTGCTCAGTACTGGATGGGTGACCATTTGGGAATATTGGGTGCTGTATATAGGAGGATGTTAAACCCTCTTTACAAAAACTGCCAAACTTACTATCATCAAAATTATCTTCCTGAATAACGATTTCAGAAAAGACTATTGAATTTAATATTCTCTAGAAACTTCCTTCTTGAAGGAGGAAGCCAGCTCCACTTATGCAAGATGAATACTATATCAGAACAGGAGGAGTTGGGAAAGGTATGATCCTACAATTTCCTTACAGCTATGGTTGAAATAGTCAATCATATTTAATTGCTGATGATAGGCATTGCATTTCAGCTCAATAATGACTTGAATGTTGATAGGCCATAAAACAGCTAAACCAATCTATTGTGATTACATACTAATGTTGTTACAAAAGTTATTGACACTCAACTAAAATGTCATTCACTAAATCATTTTTCAGCATAAAAAAAAAATGTTGGGGTTTCATAAAATGGAAAATTAAATTTAGCCAGTAATTTAATGCATTTTTGAGTCAAGGAATCAAATACAAGTCAATATCTGAGTACCAATCAGCAGAGTTTCTGGGAGCAGGAATAGATACTACACTTTGAATTACTTATTTGCTAAAAGGATAGTGATACAACTCTAACAAATTAGGCACAAGGTCCTCAAAAATGTGGGAGGTATCCTATGTTTATCCTATTCTTACCCGGATGCATTCTGACCCATTTGTTGTCCAAGCACTATTCCTTTCTTTCTTTCGCCATTTGTTTAGCACTTTCTGTTCAGCAGTCACTACAATATCACAGTTACTCTATGAGCTGCCCTACTTTAAAAAAAAAACACATTTTACAATTTATTTACTTTACAGCAGGAGGAAATTTTCTGTTAGTTGGCTGCTGGGCATTAGTTTCAAGTAAATTATACTTGCTTAAAAATATACTTTCTAATGTCTTTTATCGATATAAACAATATATACATACATCCTAGTTACTCATACAAATACTAAGTATCATAGTTTTTTTTTCCACATGAATTAGACTAGAATAAATAAAAGAAATGTACACATGCAAACAATCTTTAAGTAAACTCGAATCTGCAAATTAATAAAAATTCTGACAATCATAATCATATTTTTGAAAATGGTTGAGGTTTGTTAATTTCCAGAATTCTTCATTTTTTTGTTTGTTTGTTGTTTTTTTTCTAATTATAATTCTTATTCATTTTTCCTGTTATGCATTGAAGATAAATTGCTATCTTGAACTTTAAGCATCCAAAGAATTTGTCATATTTCAAGGTTGCTATAATGTTCTGTAGTTTTATCCCAGTTGTTTACTGTTTATGACTGCTTATCGGTTCCCAAGTTTGAACAAAATCTGTAAACCTTTAATTCATTATCAAGATGATTATCTGCATGTATTAAAGTAGATCACTTGTTTTCATAACATTTTAAATTGTTTTTTACAGTCTTTTTACTAAAAATATGTTCTAGTTATGCACTCTCCCAAACATTACCGCTTCTTTAGAAGGGAGTCAGGTTATTGCCAATCGTCCAGAAAACTCCTACCAGAGAATCTCCTCAAGGGCACTAGTCTTCCCAACTATCATGTCTTGTACCACATCTTTCGTAAATCCTAGCTTACATAGATTGAATCATATGTTCATACAAGATATGATTTATCAGATCACCTCAAATCCAAAGTTAGCAAAAAAAAAAAAAAAAGTTATTTTCATCTGGCTATATTTTAATAAGTTGATTGATAGCAATATTAAAATGCTATTCTTTTATATATTCTATTTTCTTGTTATATAAGAAAAACAATACCAGAAATATCATCAAATAAGATAGTCTGCTTCATAACAATTTTAATATAATTTTGTTATTTACTTTTCAGTTTGTATTCTATCTATATATTTGACCTATATACAAAAATCTAGAAAACCTAAAATTTGTCCCTCTTACTGTCATCTACCTCTCTCGTTCTTAAATTATTCAATACCTATAGAGAAATATATATCTGTTAAGAAAATTTAACTTAAAAATCTATTGCAACCTTGAATTATGATTTTGTGTTTTTGTTAATTACAAATAGATTGTTTTTTTTTTTTGTTTGTTTTTGCTTTGTTTCCCTCCGCTCGTTTCCGAACGCATGTCTGTGTTTCTGATGAACAAGTTGTTTTTCTTCCCAACCCTCAGCAGTTCCAATTCCAACCAACTTGGTCGTCCTGGTATTCCTGGTTCCAATGATTTAGAAACAGCTCTTCGCCGCTTATTGGTAAAACGTAATTGGGGATTACCAGACAAAGACGGCAAGACTGTTCCTGGATCGACAAAGCATGCAGAACTACTGCAGAGGAGCATTATGGACCAAAGTCTCAGGTTGGCACCTTTTCTCCAAGACGCTTAATCTAACAAATTCCTGCACTGATTAATTTATTTGGCTTCCTTTTTTGCTGTGCCTTTTTCTTCCTATAGTAAATATTTCAATGGTTTCATTGATGAAGGACTTATTTAAAGTAATTTATTTCTGGTTTGAATAAACTGAATCTTTGAGGACCATATAATTAACTAATTGATAAGATGAGTGTAATTGTTGTAATAGAAAAAAATAATAGAAATTGAATTTATAGAATTGAACTTCTGTTAAAAAAAAAATGTAAACAAATGTTTTGCTTCATTTCATAAAAAATAAACCTATAATTAAATAAAACTATTGAACTATTAAAAATGTAAACTTCAATGTATTGAGTTTATAATAAGTTAATTTGTTGAATAAAATTATTTTTCCTTTTGAAACTATTCTTAATAATTTGATTTTGTAATCAAATAAGAAAAGGTAACCAAATGATTTCAAGATTTAACTCAAACTTAATTGGTATAATTAAATTTATCTCATTTTAATCATTTTATTTTCAGCAAAATATATTTTAAAGGTGCAAGATTATCTTTCATGTTTCTTTCTCTTTTTCAAAAAATACCCATAACTTGTATTATTATTCATCGGACTAGAAACGTCATACCCATGACTTAATCAGTCAACTAAAAACATGACTTTCATCATAAAATGTGTAAATATAGAGGCATCTCATAACTAAAGTATTATACTTACATGACCTGCTTTCCCAATAATTTAATTTCAAATAAACTCCTATTTTAATATTATAATTAACGGTATTTTGCTAATTATGATATTAAAATCTCTGAGTTCGACTTTATATAATACTAGCAGGGGGTACCAGGCGTTGCCCGGGTATTTGTAGGTGTGTGTATTTGGTGGAGGGGGGGGGTAAATCAAAACAAAAAGGAAACTTAACGATAGCGATTTAAAAAAAAAAAAAAAAAAGATGGGGGGGTTGGTGGTATGTGGGCTCGAACCCGGAGCCTTGAGGTCTATAGACTGAGCCTGAACACCTGCGCTACAGCGACAATGTTAATGTAAGAGCGATTAAAGTGAGTCAAGTCAAGGGGGTTTGATTGACAGGTCGCTGCTTAATGAGGTCATCGCGGGAGCGTTACGATGACGGGGCAGTTTTTTGGCGTTTTTTACTTTGTTTCACTGCGAGATCGTTTTTTCATTTACTGCAGGACAGTTTGGGCTTCCCCAAGATGATGGGAGGGGTGGCAGCTCCTCATTGAAACGGGATTGTCCAAATTGAATAGCAATTGTATGATATAAGGAAAAAACCGCATTGATCAAAGGTGATTGCTTTTGGATGTTCCCGGCGAATCGCGCTAGGAACGATGTAACAACCTTCGTATTAGTTTTGCTTTTATTATACAAAAAAGGTGAATAAAAAAGTTTTGGTAATTAGGTAGAATTGAACCCAAAGCCCTGAGGCGAAGTTGGAAAATAAAAAAAAAAACATGGCATGTTAACTGCTCGGCCAGCAAGAACGAGTTACTGAAATAAGTTTAAATTTATTTAATTAAGAAGAGAATTGACAGGTGCCCACACTAAATGATGTCAAGTGGAAGTTGTAGAGTTAAAATTTTGTGCGAGCGTTACGACGATGACCGATATAAGCAATAGCTATTCAGCAGTGAACATTTTCTGTGGGACAGTTTTTAATGAGGTACCTAACTTTGGAGAAAAACAGCTCCCCCCCGTTTATTAGGAGAATGGCTCGTCTTGAAATGACAGCAACTGTCCGATATGACAACATTGATCAAACATTACATCGCTTTCTAGAGACCACTGGCCGTGGGCCAGGGATTCGAATCGAGTTTCGCTTTTTTTATACGAAAAAACAAAAGCAAACATGCGGCGATCCCAAAATGTTGAATGTTTAATGTTTCAAAGTCGGGCAAATTAAATAGACAGGCAACCCCTGTTGTTAAGTCAGAGATATTATCATTTAGAAAGCATATAAAAAGTTTTAAAAATGAGCGACGGCCTTGAGAAGCCGTTGGAAAAAAGCCTTTTGCAGACAAACACAAAAAGTGAACATACATGCACACATTTTCGCTTTTATATATATAGATTTATATATTTTTGGAATCCTTTTGTTTATCTATGGAAATAAAAATATTATTCTCAAGGTAATGGTATGAGTTAGACTGAGTTATGGATGGTCCTATTTTGATTTGTCTATTTACTTATCAACTGCTAGAAAAAAAATCCTCTATTCACATCAGTATTTTTATAGAGGCGTTAGACTGTTTTTTTTTCTGTTTGTTTTTTTTGGGTTGTTTTTTTTTACTCCAGTTTGTTTTGTTTCTTTTAAATTTTTTTTTAGCATAAAATTGTTTTATATTGCACAGTGTTATAATTTTGGCAAAAGAGCATGCTACAAGATACTTTGCAAATTGGGCAGTAATAATAAGACAAAAAGGCAGAACAAATATGGTTGGAATAATGAAAAAGAATCTAAGTTTATCTCCATTGTCTTTCAAGATTGAAGGTTGCTAATGTCATACCAAGATTCCAGGGTGCAGACTTTTTTTGTGGGATTTTACTGTTTATGCAACCAGCATGATCAGGTACATCAGTACTGCTGATTCTCTATTGACGTTGTCCTTTGTACAATTTCTGCCCATCATTTCAACCAACTTCTGAATTTATTTCAGCAACATACCTTCTGTTCATATTCGGATTCCATGTGATCTTTACAACTGAAAGTTGTGACTAAATCCATCTTTTCTATTTCAAATAATATCACAAAAAATATTTCAGAAATGTTTCTGATGGAAATCAGATGTTACTCAACGATGGCCAAAATCGTCGTAATGACAACAGCAATAGAGAATCCACAGCAGCAGCTGTCATACATAGTTGTACTGATAAGCATGAATAGTAAGACTGCGCTTTTGTGTATAGTGAATAAGAAGAAAGTATGTTTTGACAATAGCCCCAGTGTGCATATTTGAACTCATGTCAAATACATATCTGATGAAAGGATTTTCCCTAAAATATTATACAACACAGAAATTCCATCTGATCATGCTGATGAAGTAAGAACACAGTGCAAGTGTAAAATATAAGAAAAAAAAAAAATATATATATATATATATATATATATATATGCATAAACTCCTGATCAAAAATTTAAGACCACTTGAAAATCTTAAAAAGATTTTAAATTCCTCTCACTTAAGGTTACCAATGCTACAACCTAAAAGGTTATGAAAAAAAGCTACATTCCAAATATTTAATTCAGAAATTTACATTTTTATAAAATGAGGCATTTTACACCTGATTAAAATTATAAGACACGGGGTATAAATTGTTTTATAGTTCAGTTACAGATTAGCAATTACTGCGTAAAGGTGTCACATGCCTAAAGCAAGCAAACTTACCAAAGTTGAGCATGCTTGAATTCTAGATTTCCATAAGAAAGGTTTGTCACGGCAATCACAGCTAAGTAAATCACTGATTTGCAACTTTCTAAAAAAACAGTGAGAATTATAGAAAAGCAAAATCTTTCTCCATTGAGTAGGACAATAAAACGGGTTGTTTTTTCTAGTCAAATTAAGGCAGTCACAGATGCTGATTCTATCCAGTAACCATCAAACGACACTTCCGACAAAAAGGTATGGTAAATAAAAAGCATAAACAAATTCCTCACTTGCTTCCACGACACAAGGTGGACTGCTTATGGTTTGGTCATGAATATCAAACATGAGACGTTGAGAAGTAGAAGAATGTTCTATTTTCTGATGAGAAAAAATTCAATCTAGATGGTTCTCAAGGCTTCCAACGATATTGGCATAACGAAAACAAGCTTCCTGAAATTTTTCTCCACACATCATAGTGATGGGGTGACTTTTCTTACAGATGGATGATGGAGCTCCAGTTGGTGCAGGGTCATCAGACAGCGGCTGATTATGTTAGCATGCTATAAAAGGCATCATTGATGATGGAGTGCCATTGTTTGGGTGGGGATGGTTGATTATTCTAACAGGATAATGCTGCAATCCATGCTGCACAATGGACCTTGACCTTTCTGCATTCCATGTTTAAAAAGGATGTGTCCTCTATAGTATCAGACCTGACCGAATGGTTAATTGTAGGCATAGACCGATTCATACCATCCTAAAAGTTCCAACAAAAACCTAACAGCCAGCCATGGTTCTCCCCTGAATGTGCTGCTGCCATCGCACACAGAAATCACTTTTTCCATAGCTACCAACATAATAGATGTACTGAGACTAAAGCTACTTTCAGGACTGCTAGCAACCACTGTAAAAGAGTAATAAAACATGCAAGAGAGCTATATGCTAAGTAGCTGAGCAGTGGCTTGGTTCCCACCAGTTCTGGCAGATACCAAACAGGATCTTGAATAGAAGTGTGCGTTCTATCTCGTCAGCATCAGACAAGGCCAGACTATTTGCCAAGAACTTTGCAGCTAATTCTACCGTATGCGACAATGACCATCAACTCCCTGTATTTCCTCCTATAACAGACAACACGCTATGCAACATACAAATATCTGTGCGTGAGGTCGCCAAGCTAATCAAGAACCTTGATTCCAGTAAAGCAACTGGCCCTGACAGCATTCCAGTTATAGTGCTGAAAAAGCTCCAACCAGAACTTTCCCCCATACTTACAAAACTGTTTAAGCATTGCCTTAAGGAGAAGTGCTTTCCAACACCCTGGAAAACCTCATCAGTATGCCCTGTATTTAAGAATTCAGGTGAAAAGTCATCTCTCTCTCTCTCAGTACAGACCAATAAGTCTCCTGTGTGTCATGAGTAAGTTGTTGGAATCCATATTAAATAAAGAAGTAGTCAACCACCTCAACAGAAACAACCTTCTTAGTGACATGCAATATGGTTTCCGCTCTGCAAGATCTACAGCTGATGTGCTAACGATTATATCACATAGGATTAGTGAATCTCTTAACAAAGGTTTCCTTTCCAGGGCAATTGCTCTTGACATATCAAAGGCCTTCGATAAAGTATGGCATAAGGGCCTACTTCACAAGATTTCCAGCTACAGTATTACTGAAAATGTTTTCTCAATCATTAAATCATTTTTCTCTAATAGGTTCATAAGAGTAGTGGTTGATGGGAAGAAATCAGAGGCCCACAGTATTAATGCTGGAGTTCCCCAGGGGTCCATTCTGGGCCCAACTCTCTTCCTGATCTACATCAATGATCTCCCAAAACACATACTTAAATCATTTGTTGACATCTATGCTGATGACACGACCATCTATGGCAACACATCAAAGGCCGTAAATGATAAAGTTCTCTCTAATTCTCTCTCCTCTGATCTTGAGCACGTGGTACAATGGGAGAAGAGATGGTTGGTTACTTTTAATTCATCCAAAACCAAGCTTCTATCTTTACATTATCAACGCTCTGATCCCCATCTGGCATCAATTGAAATGGATGACTCTCATCTTGGGGAGGCTCCATGTTTTGACAAGCTTCTGTGTTTGACCTTTACTCCTGATCTGAAATGGAACACGTACATCAAATCTGTTGCAAGGGACGCTGGGAAAATGGTGGGATCCTTCTACCGCGCCAGAAGATATCTCACTACTGATGCAATTCTCTATCTGTATAAAAGTCAAGTACGTCCAAGGATGGAGTACTGCTGCCACATCTGGGCAGGAGCTGCTAAAAACAGCCTATCCTGCCTTGACAGAGTACAAAATAGACTTTGTGGTTTAGTGGGGGATGCCCTTTTCTCTTCCCTGCAACCTCTCTCCCACAGAAGAGATGTTGCGGGCCTGTCTTTGTTTTATCATTATTTCCATGGCAGGTGCTCGTCTGAGCTCCAATCCCCCCCCCCCGCCAATCTTTCACGAGAAACACCCGTCTGGCTGAAACTACTGTCAATAATTTTCCCCACTCTTTATCTGTGCCTAAATCCAAACGTAGATTCCATGAGCAAAACTTCTTTCTTAGAACTGCATGCCAGTGGAACTCTCTGCCGCTTGCCTGTTTCCCACCTGACTACAACTTGGACATCTTCAAGTCCAATATAAACAAACTCTTGACAAACCGCCCCCTTAAGTAAGACACTCTATCAAAACCCCCAATACTAATGATTACTACAATACTATCTCACTGACACGCAATAACTCTTATCCCTGAGTGGCCTTCGGGCCTTGATAAGTGGTGACCCCCATGGAGAAAAAAAAAAAAAATGGGGTCGTCTCTCTTGGGACATCCTGCGTGCTCACCAGACTTGAACCCAATTGAAAATGTTTGGGGAGGAATGACGAGATATTTGTCAAAATGGCAAACAATATTCCACAAAAAATGGACTTCGTGAAGCCATCCTAAGAAGCTGGAGCAACATCCCCCACACCTTAATGGAAACGCCTGTTTCTAGCATGCCCTAAAGAATTTTTGAAGTCATCAAAACCTGTGAAGGTAAAATTCAGTATTAAATTTGGTTGTTGAATGTTTTCATACATTTTTCGTACAATTTCGAAGAATTTATACATCTGGCCTTATAATTTTGATCAAGTGTAAAATGCCTCATTTTATAAAAATTAAAATTTCTGAATTAAATATTTAGAATGTAGCCTTTTTTTTTTCCAATAATCTTTTAGGTTGTAGCATTGGTAACCTTATGTGGGAAGAGTTTAAAAACTATCCTTAAAAAAAAAGTTTCATTTTAAAGGTTTTCAAGTGGTCTTAAATTTTTGATCAGGAGTGTATACACTCTATTGATAAAGGTGGATCTGCTTATTCCACCATTGTGTGCCTTAATTTTCTTCAGTTTGTGTCCATCCTTTACAACTCTACATTGTATTGCCTTTGATAAATTTGTTTTATTGTTTAGGTTAAAAAGTTAATTTAAAATTTAATTTCCAAATGCAGACGGAATTGACTTTTGTTTTATTTTGTTTAGGGTTTTTTTTTTTTTAATTTTGTCTTAGAATTTTTCCATATTCTAATATTTCATACTAGCTATGTTTTTTAGTTTAAGAATTATATAAAAAAAATAAATAAAATGCTGTTTATAAATAATTTTTCAACATTTATTTTCATCATTAGTGAGGGTATAAGCACTCCAATGTTCAGTAGCACCACACCTGAAAGCATGGTATCTTCTGATAGCATCACGTCTGGCTTATCGGCTACTGGAAGTGCGGGTGTGCACTTCAAAATCCCAGAAAAGCTTCAGATTGTCAAACCAATGGAAGGTAAGTGTAAAAATAATAGTCTGGAATTTTTTTTATAAATTGCAACAATTTTTATTTCTAAGGAAAAGAAAAAAAATTGCAGCTTACTTTATATTCCTCATGAAATTTCTCATTCTTATTTTCCTTTTCTGGCTTGAAAATAAATTTCCCATTTATCTTGGGATTGAAATAACTATTTAGAATCAAATTATATTTTTTATTATCAGACTTGTTCTTAATGTTCAGTTTATTTAATTTTTTTGTGTTTTCGTTGCACCCACAGGTTCAGTAACTCTTCGACATTGGCAGCAACTTGCTCAGCCACATATAAGTGGCATTTTTGAATCCCGACCTGGAGTGCAGATAAAGGGAGAAAAGAAACTCGATATTGAAGAAGAGGTTTATAATCTTAGTGATTTTGAAGAGGATGGTAAGGATTACTTTTTATCAATAAAATAATCAGTTATGCTTCAACCTGTTTCATTTTCTTTCAACTACACTGACAAATTTCCTTTCACCAAAATTTTGTTCTTTCTTCAAAACTTTCAAATTCTTTATTCAAATTTCTATCTTCTTCCTATTTAAAAATATGCTCCTCTTCAAATTTAAAGAACATGTCTCACCTTAAATTCAAATATGTCTGACTTCAAAGAAAAAAAAAGAAAATGCTTCAATTCAATTACAAACCAGTACTGTTTAAAACTATGAACCCACAAATATTCTGCCTAACCTTCACAACTGATATGAATTGGAACAATACATAGAAGATACTGCCAATAAGATGGGCTCCTACTACTAAACTAGAAAACTTCTTTCACCTGCCAATATCCTATATATCTACATAGCCACAATGCTCTAACCACTGATTTTTCCCCTTTTAGACTAAAAAAAAATGGCTCTAATCACTTTATACCAAGCTACAGCCCTGTTTCATCGCTGCAATGTTGCATTCCTGTGCTTGTTTTAAAAGTATTTCAATGAAATGTGTTCCTACAAACTTGCTACACTTCTACACTCTCAACGTAAATACTCCTAACCAACCCAATAATCAGCAAAATCTCAACTCCTTCTTTATAGAACTCCCCAGATGCTGGAAACCTTTCTACTCTAATAGCTTCTTTCCTTCAACTGCTAGCCTTCGAAATTTCATTTTATGCACCCTGTTTCCCCAGTTGTACTAAAATGTAGAAATTTAAATGTAATGTGAACAAGAAAAACATTTTGCTGCACAACTTCCCACTTAGGATGTCCCTATAAAGCTGGTCCCTAATTCAGAGTAGCCTCTTATGTCTCACTGGTAATGTGCCTTCATTGGTATAAATATAAGCAAAAAAAAAAACATTGTTATCAGGTAGCAACTAAAGTTCAATTAATCGTTTACAGAAAGTATTATTTTAACAAAAGGGGTTGATATGCTGTAAAGTAGACAAACTAATTAACCTAACAATTAGGGTTCCAATTTCTTACCAAGATAAACTGAGTTCAATTTACCACTCAGAACGATAATTACTATAAGAATTTTCTCAATAGTTTTTTTTTTTTTTTTTCTGACAAAATATAATATGCAAAACATATACAAAAATACATGAATTTTATAGTAGTTTAGTTTAATATATAAAGTTTGTTTTTAGTTTTTAAATCTGTATACCTTTAGTAATAGACTGTATTGTTTCCCTTGTTCCAGCACTAGGTTTTGCCACACTTTCTCCTATTAGTTATATGGGCTCTCTTGTTGGATGAATACTCTTTGTAAACAATGTTTTTAATCAAGAATCAGAAATCAAAGTTTACTAAGATGTTCAGTGTTTATTCAATAAACTAGTAGGTTGTTTGGCATTGCCCAGTTATAAAATACGCTTAAATATGATATTTTGATTAATGCAGATTTCGTATTTACTAGCAGGACCCATTAACCGGTATTGCCCGGTGGTACCATGCCCTTTGCCCAAGCATAAAAAATTAAAGTATGTTGTTGTTGCCCAACCTCATGTTAAGAACGGCTTTCGGAATGGACACTCCAAACCTAACTATGTTTAAAATGGCTTACGAAAGAGACACCCCATTTTGTGGGGGGGGGAGGGGTTAAAAATTT
This sequence comes from Euprymna scolopes, assembly GCF_053919585.1. Classification (NCBI taxonomy): domain Eukaryota; kingdom Metazoa; phylum Mollusca; class Cephalopoda; order Sepiida; family Sepiolidae; genus Euprymna; species Euprymna scolopes. The sequence goes on along the minus strand of NC_136506.1, from coordinate 61,582,052 downwards.
GCCCAAATGTTACTTTGATAATTGCTGTTAGGATTCCCACACGTAAATACTATGAACAAACAACAAAATTTGGTGGTTGCAGTGTCATTCGGCCTGTGCATATTAATCTGGCAGGCAGGATATGGTTCAGAGTATGGTATTTTTGATGGCAAATCTGGATTTTAGGTGGCAAAATACTCTCGAATCCTCTATCACTTAAAAGAAAGTTCTTGATGAACTGTCCCCCTAAGTAATCCAATTTACAAAATTCCCACTATTTATGTTTACTACGCTATAATCACATTAACTAATGTATACCCACTAACCCTTATCCTTGAGTGGCCTCCGGGCCTTGATTGTGGTGATTCCTGTGTAAAAAAAAAAAAAAAAAAAAAAAAAAAGCCCCAGTATGTTACCATGTAAACATGTCAACGGTATTTCCGAAAGTGACAGTTTTAAATAAGCAGGAAAAAAAAAGAAGCAATATAAACAGAACATTTTCTTTAAATAATAAACAATGATTATTTATTTTAAACAATATATACGGAATTTTGTTTATATTATAAGCAATATAAATAGAACACTTTATAATTTGAAACAATGTAAACCTTTTTAAATTTTAATTTTAGACAACAGGTACAGAAATTTTTTAATAATTTTTAAACAAATATTGTTCAGAAATTTTTCAATATATGTAACTAAAAGAAAAGAAAATTTATTTTGTTTTGTGATCTAGTTTCATGTAATAATACAAGCAAAACAGTTAATATTAGTTATAAGTGTTAAAGTATGCACAAACATTTTTCAATATATATACCTAAAAGAAAATACAGTTAGGGAAATTAGGCAAAAACAATTTATTTTGTGACCTATTTGTGTTTAAAAATAAAAACAAAAGATTTAATAATAGTTATTACCCATGCAAGCCATAAGAAAAAAAACATAAATGAAGCAACCCTCTTATAAAAATGGCAATAGCAGCTAGTATCCGTGCGAGCGCAAAAAAAGAAAGAAAAAATTATTCACAGTAGTCAGGCTCGAACATGTGATGCTAATAGGAAAGGAGGTGGAAAAAAGGAAACACTTTAGGTCGACTGGTCTTACGACATTATGGGCCCTCGAAATTACACCTTTAAAATGTACATATTGTGAGCCGTGAATTACTTTGCAAAAATGTCAACGCATAAACTTACCCCTACTTGCAAAGAACGGCCCAGTCTATGGTGATAGAAAATGATACCAAGTTTGTCATTGTTCGTTGATTGTGTCGTAAGCTGATTAAAGTATATAAGAAAAAAGCTTTTATAAATCATACGTTTTAGACAATTCAAAGGCTTACAAATCTCACAAAATTCAGGTCTCGATTGTATTAATCGCATAATTGTTTTTTTTTTTATTTAACATATGAAGAAAGACTTTTAGTCAATCGTATTTAAAAAAAAGAAGAAAAAATAATGGCTATCAGCATGTGATGATGTGTCGGAAAACAGTATGTACGATGTAGGTGAACACAAAAGATGTAGCACGGTAGCGAAGCTGTATAAGAAAAGTTAACATGTATGGTATATTTAATTTAAAAATTAAAAGCCGACATGGCTTATGAACATGTTTCGATGTGTTAATATATTTGTATTTGGGGTATTTTATTTAAAACAATTGCCTCTTGTATGGAGTGTAGCTATGTTTGTAAATCTCTGGAGCACACGTTTTTGTAGGAAAATTTACATTCTGAAATGAACGAATAGTCAGTTCTCAGCTAATGAGATTTGGTGGAATGTGAGAAGGGAGAAATCATTATTTTACCTTATTCTTCAGTTTAAAGTGTGAATTATTCTCCTTGTCTATTCTGAATATTTAATCATAGTTGAAAAAAATGTTACCATAATTTAAAAAAAATAAATTGTAGTGAAGGTTGTTCTTATAATTCCAATAACACAGGTCAACAATAACGAATGAAATTGACTAGTCAGAATTAAAGGTTGATGTGTCAACTTAAATACTATTGAGGTATAACTTTTAAAACTCACAAGGTAACTTTATATTTTAGATAAATAAAGAACACAAGTTTTCAAATTTAACATCTTAGTGATTTTTAAAAGCATAAAAGTTTGACAGAATTTAAGCCTGGGCCAGAGTAACACTCATGTAATTTTTTAATATATTGTTACTGTTAAAAGTGGCTTGATATAATTTTTATATCAACATTTTAAGTAGAAAGTTACAAAATAAAACTAAGGAAGCTTTCAAGAATCCTCAGCAGGTCTCTGTTGTATTCTATTAGAAAAGGAACAAATTGTAGATTATTATTTGTTTTGCTTTTATAATTAACTTTAAATCTTTATTTAATTGTGGTAAAAAAAAATCCAGGCTTTATTGATGAATTACTAGGTTTTTTTTTTTAGGTTTTTTTTTTTTTTTAGGTTTTTTTTTTTTTTTTTTGTTATTTAGTAGTGGTATATTTTTGTTAATAGGATTTATTTATAGGTACATCTTGATATGTAATAAGATGGCGGTATCTGTCTCTTCCCTTTCTCTCTCTTCCTTCTTGTCTTAGCTCTCTCTGTCCCTCTCTCTCTCTTGTAGTTATCTTTTGAGTCTTTCTATTCTTATACAACTTGATGCCTAAGTGATATCAATTGATATTACATAGTTTCTCATTGCTTGTCTGAAAAATATTTAAAAATCCAAACAAGAATTTTTATTCTTTATTTTATCTTTGGATTCAGTTACTGATCATATTTTATTTATGAATGATATAAATCTGAACCGGAAGAATAAATAACATACGAAATTAATTTGAATGAATACAATTCTAAGCTCCTTTCATTTTACATAGAACTGGTCATGTATAAATGCAACACCCTACTTATAAAGGCAGAGAAAGGGAATCAGTTTAGCATGACACAGAAATGCATGTATTTTCAAATTGCCAGAGTTTTAGAATCAATTTTTCTTTATGTTGAGAGTGTTAATTTAATCAAAATATGAAAAACTATTTTAACACAAAATGATTAAAAAAAATAGAAATCTGTTAGAATAACAAAAATGTTGTTTTCACTCTATTATATCGAATTAGTACTTTTTTCACATTTTCCAAGGAATGAAAAGTATAGTTATTTGAAAAATTGTCAGAATATCAGTAAATTATTTATCTTTTTTTTTTTTTTTGGTCTTTTTATCTTTAAATTCTGACATTAAAGATAAGAGATTAATGTTCAAAAATAATTTTTATCTATTCAAGCATAAAGACAAATTAGTGAATTTGCATATTGATTCGAAATAAAAAAAATTAAAAAAAAAATTTTGTGCTTTTAATTTTTCAAAGGATAAAAGTTGTATTTTTGTAAGCAATAAATATAAATTTTATTTGTAATAATCATAAAAAAAAAATTTAATGAACATCTTATTCTGAAATCAATTCAGTCATTTTTATATTTGGGAAGACATTGTACATTTGAATGCTATAGTTTCATTGGCTTTTGGCTTGAAGCAAAGTATAGTATCTATTAAACTTCATTTTTTTTTTTTGTCCTTAGTGAATGAAACAAAACTCAGACAATCTTTTTTTCTGTTCTAATTTAGAGTTCTCCTTGTTGAGGAGATGGATTTTCCCCACTTTAAAACTGACTTTGTGTCTAACTCTGTCCTCATAGGGAGGCAAGTAAATAGGGATATTAGATTTAATGTCATACTAAAAATGTTCCTTTTATCTGTATGATGATTATCATGCTACATTTATACATGGTCTTGTGAAACATTATGCAAAATATATAATTGATACTCATTTAAATAGATGATAGTTATAGGACTAGTAATGATAAAGGCATTTCTTTTTATAAAGATGAAACATATCACAGAAGACAGATTACCTTTTAATGTAGATGGATTTTGTTTCTTTTTTACTTTGGTTTATGGTAACATAAATTCTTTTGTCCCAATTGTATAATTCTCATTTTGTTCCTTTTAATTTTGTTTTCTTAATTGGTTTGAATTGATTGACAGATGGAAACTAAGAAACATTTTTTCACCCAAGGCAGGTTTTGTATTTTACTTACATATAAATAGTATTCCACTTGTCTGTTTTCTAAAAGCATTAAGAACAGAATCCGTTTACTATGCATGGCTTGTGTTGTTTTTGCCCAGATTCTAAATTAGATATCAGTCCCTCCTTTCTTGCTTGTGTGATATCCTCATTTAGATTTATTTTGATTAGTTATCACATGATAATAAAGAACTACATTCAGTTCTAGGCTTGTAATTGATATCCAAAGAAGTAATATTTCTGCAGAATTTGTGTTCATGAATTATTCTTAGGTTATCAGCCAAATGAGTTTGAAATCTGCAGGAATAATCTTCTACCTATGCAGATTATCACGATTCTTTAAAGATATTTTTCTAGAAAGCATGACCTCTTCCCATCCAATTAAAAATTGTTTTATCCCTCATTTTAATGAGATTTAAGCCATTATGTTAAAATTTAAAACATTTAACTAAAAAATTAAAATAATTAAGTTCTGCAAAATTTTGAATTTAATCAAATATAAAATATTTTCAATATAAAATTTTCCAAAATTGAATTTTCCATTCAAATCAATTTTACAATAATTATAATTTTTACACATAGATTTGCTTCATGCTTACAAACCAAAAAATAAATATGCCTTAAAATATGAGAAACATTGATGCAATTTAATATAATTGTATTCTTCTTTGCATGTCTTTGAAGCACAAGGGCATACAACAGTTTCTTACTTTTTTATGCAATCCTTTGCATTTTTGTGTTGTACTCTACAAGACCTTTCAAGCTGCACTGATTGGACAGTAAAGGATAGACAAAGCAATGTTGCATCATATGGTCCTTCTCTCCACATTTGCAGATGGTTGGGTTGATTTTGTTATCCCATCTAGCCTTAACGTTTGATCACCTCATTCTCAGGTGGTTGAGTGCTTTCCACTAACCCTGGGTACTTCTGAGCCAGGAGGGAGAGTCTTGGAGGAAAAATTCCTGTCAGTAGGAGGGGGGGGTGCGTTCACTAGCCCTCTGGTCCATAGCTGTAGTCTGGTCTCTTCCTGAGATGTTAGAGGTTCAGCATGGCTGAGGGAATTTCTCTTTAACTTCAGTTATTGATTTATTAGTTCACATCTACGAAAGAGATTGTGTTCATCATTGTCTCCACTCTGCTTGCAACTTCCCATCTCATATGCATATAATTTCATTGATTGAATACAAGAGTAATGTTTGTGTATATGTGGAGTAGAGATGGGAGACTACTAAACAGGATACAATTCAGTTATCTGCTCAAAATCATACAAAATGTTAGCATTCTTATTCTATTAAAAAAAAAAAAACTCTTTCTTCATGACCATATACTTACTTAGAAAATAGTATTGAGTTAAAATGTAAGAATGGAGGATTATTTTTACTCCCCATATGCAATTGTATTACTTCATAAATATGTAAGAAAAAAATCTCTATAAAATTAACCAGTCCAATGTTTTGTTTGTGTGTGCTATTGAGAATAGATGGTGTAAAGAATAAATAGAGAAAGTAACATAATCTTCAGACTGTTAGAAACATTTTTCTTAGAAAATAAATTTATATAAAATAGTTTTACTTATAATACAATTTTGTGAAAATCTCTAATTTCATTTTAATTTTCTCTATTGAAAATGTTTTAGGATTGAAAACGATGATTATCAATCAAAATACCAGAAAATTAGGGTGGAGAAATCAGAATTAGCAAACCTACAGGCAAATATTTATGAAATCAGACTTTTATAATTATGTATGGCCACATAGCCTATAATTATCTCTTGAACACTGGTTCAACCTAATTATACTCAACTAGTAACGATAATAAGAGTATAATGTAAACTATAGTTTAAATAAGTCTCGTGATTGTAGTGTATATTTTTAAAATATATGATAATTTTCCTATGGGACCGGATTTTAAATAACTCATTAAGGTAGAGTTTTAAAGAAATAAACCATAAATTCGTTGTTTGTGTTGAATATTTTAGCTATATTGGTTACAATGATTAATAGCATTTAACTTCTCTTGCTTTTTTGTGCCTGCGTGTGTGCCTTTTATTTTAACATATTAACTCTTCCATAGCTTCTTAGTTTATTTTAATACAGTAAATCATAATATAAAGACTTTTAAAAATATATATAAATTTTTTCATGTTTACCATTTAGCTGTGTTCAGTAAAAGTCAATCAAAATTTTAAAGTTTCAGAATTTTTTAGATGAGGTTTGATAAGTTGTATTATTTAAACTATTATTCCCATCTTGGTTGGTATACTCATAATATTTTAGCCAAAGTAATCTCTGATCTTTTCCAAGTGCATCTTTTCGAACTTAGGAACTCAGGAATCTATATAGAATTTCAAACAGAACCCTTTATTTAATCCACAGGGGTAAATTGTTCTCGTTTTGTCAACCACAACTGAATTAATTTTTACTATTTTTATTTGAACATATGATCTCTAAATGATGTTTTTTCTGGAGATTGCAGGTTCAGTCCTTAATAAGTAAGGATTGAACCTGTGACTGATAACAACTAATAATAAATAGCATTTTTACATATTTGACAGAATGAGAACAATCTACTCCTCGGGATTAAAAAAAGGTTTGGTTTAAAATTCTGAGTTCAAGTTTGAAAATATTCATCTGTTGGCGGTTCAAGCAGGCAAAATCCTGTGAAAATAACCAATATATGAGGATAGTAGTTCAAATAATACAAAATTTTAAAAGTACTTCAATCTAGGATTTGTTTGGATTTTTTTCTTTTTAGAAAGAAAAAAATTGCTCATGGTGGTTTTCTTACTGTGTTTTTTTGTAAAAAATTTTATGGGAAATTTTTAAAGGAAATCAAAAGCAAAGATTTTATTTGCAAAACAAAGCAAAAAAAAAGAACTTATTTGAAACGGTAAGATTACACAATTAATGCCAAAAAGGCATGTTTTGGTAAAAATTGTTTAAAATAATATATATTTGATATGTCAGCAATATTACTTACTAGCAGTTCAACCCGGCTTGCTCGGGCCCTATGTACTGTTCATAACTTACCCTACGTATGAATACACTTTATGTAAGATTTATAATGTTTGGACCAAAAACTGTCTGAGCAATTTTGTAGAGACCGCAGAGGTAAATTGTTTTTTAGCTTAAACCCCAATTTTGACCCCTTAATGTTTATTATTTTGGTCTCAACTCTTTTGACCTTTTGTCAGCCAAATTTTCGTCCCAAAACTGATTAAAATGCTTGCCACATGTCTGAATACCCATCTATATATATATAAAAGCGAAAATGTATGTATGTGTGTATGTATGTACGCTTTTCCTCGATGTCCACAAAAGGCTTCTTTCAAAGAAGCGCTTGCTCGGTTCACAACTTCTTAAAACTTTTTATATCATCTATAAATTGTAATATCTCAGAGTTATCCACAGAGCTCGCCTGTCTATTTAATTTTATTGACTTTCAAACGTTAATTATTCCACATTTCCCGCATCGGCACGCGTTACATTCGGTTTTCGGTATAAAAAAAAGCAAAACTTGACTTTAATCACAGGCTGAAAGCCAGTTGTCTCAAGAGAGCTAAGTACCGTTTGTTCAATGTCGATTTCGTCATATCAGACTGTAGCTTTCATTTTGCTCCTCCTAATAAACAGGGAGCGGTATTTTAAAAACAAACAAACCGATTTATTCAAAACTGTCCCGCACAAAATCATAACTGCTGAATACCTATCGCCGTCACGTCAATCAAAAACGCGCACCTGTTTTTTTTTAAACACTTTACTATTTTCCAACTGCGTGTCGTGAAGGCTTCTTTTTTTTTTCACGGGCACCTGTTTTTTTTCACATACCACGAAAAACACCCGGGCAACGCCGGGTACCCTTCGCTAGTTATGTATAAATTTCAAATGTTTAGACCCAAAATTGGCTGAGTAGTTTGCTAGACACCACAAAGGTCAAATCTTTTGAACTTTGACCCCTTGGCAGCTCAAATTTTTTACCCAAACTGATTAAAAAGCTTGCCCTATCTCTGAATACACTTTATGTAAAATTTTAAATGGTTAGACCAGAAATTGGCTGAGGAATTCGATAGAGACTGCAGAGGTTAAATTTTTTAACTTTCACCCCAATTTCAACCCCTTACCTTTTATTTTTGGGACTCGAATCAAATCAAAAAGTTTGATCCATGTCCAAGTAACCTATATCTAACATTTCAAGTGTTTAGACCCAAAATTGGCAGAGGAGTTTGGTAGAGTTTTCAAAGGGCAAATCATTGAACTTTGACTCCTTGACAGCCAAATTTCTGGCCGAAAACTGATTGAGATTTTCCCAAATCTTACTACTCCTTGTGTCAAATCTCGAATCTCTAGACTGAAAATTGACAATTATTTGGTAGGGAAATGTACACAGACACACACACACATTTTCACTTTTATACATAGATTTGGAAATCACTATAATTGTTTTTATCTTTAAAAATATTCAAATGAAGATAATTTTACTCACAAGATAATGTTTACATTTTAATGTTCATTTTTTTATATAAAATTTTTCTGTCTTTTACTAGAAAGACAAAATTGTTTTTATTATCATAACTTATCAACATAAGTATTAAAAAATATTAGAATGTCTGATGTGTTTATGAATAAACTGAAATGTATTCTGGTTGATTTAATTTTGTAAAAAAAATTTTAATATTTTTAAAATTTCTTTTTATTTTACATTATTGCATTTTTTATGACAATAAATATTTGCTTAATCTATATATCTATTACTGTTGGGACGATTATTTGGAATCCGGAATCAGAAAAATCGGAGTATTTGAGTATTGGAAAAATTTGTACCAATTTTCCAATGCAAAAACGATTCTTTTGAGTTGTTTATTTGATTTTGTTTAAAGTTAAATATTCTATTGCTGGTAATAATGATAAAATAGTAAATATTTATTGATTTTAAACCAGCAATGAAGCTAAAATCGATAGATCATCCCCCCACAAGTATATTTTTACATTTAGGAAAATATTTGCCATTTTACATGTGTGATTTTACGGTAATCAGAGAAAAAAATATAACTATATAGTTAAATATTTAGAGATTTATAAAGAATCGGAATCTAGGAAAAATATTGGAATCGTCCCATCACTAAAATCTATAAAAGTGAAATTGTCTGTGTGTGTACATTTCCCTACCAAACTACTTTGTCAATTTTCAGTCTACAGACTCGATATTTGACATAAGTGGTATTGAGATTTAGGAAAATCTTTTTAATTGATTTTCAGCCATAAATTTGGCTGTCAAGGGGGTCAAAGTTCAATGATTTGACCTTTGAAAACTCTACCAAACTCCTCCACCAATTTTGGGTCTAAACACTTGAAATTTTAGATGTAGGTTTCTTGGACATGGATCAAACTTTTTGATTTGATTTAAGCCCAAAACAAATGTTAAGGGGTCAAAATTGGGGTCAAGGTCAAAAAAAGAAAAGTTTGACCTCTGTGGTCTCTACCAAATTACTCGGCCAATGTTTGGTCTAAACATTTGAAATTTTACATAAAGTGTATTCAGACATAGGGCAAGCTTTTTAATTATTTTTTGGCAGAAAATTTGGCTGTCAAAGTTCAAAAGATTTGACCTTTGCAGTCTAAACATTTGAAATTTTACATAAAGGATATTCAGACATGCAGCAAGCTTTTTAATCAATTTTGGGGTGAAAGTTTGGCTGCCAAGAGGTCACAGTTGAAAGAGTTGACATTTGCAGACTCTACGAAACTCCTCAACCAATTTTGGGTCTATAGACTTGAAATTTTAGATGTAGGTTACCTGGACATGAGTCAAACTTTTTAATAAATATATATGCATATACACATACATTTTTAATAAATATATATGCATATACACATAAAGTTATGAACAGTATATAGGGCCCGAGCAAAGCCGGTCTGAACTGCTAGTAGTAAATTTTAAAAAATTGAATGTATTCATCAAAATTACGTTTACATAAAAAATACAGACAGACGAAAAGTGATCATAGAATTTTATTAATAAAAAGATTAAACTATTAATTAGAGCAATTGTGTTTGGATAATAGCAATTTCAATTAAATTGAATGAAACCTCCAAAAGTTTATAAATATTATTAAAACGAAAAACTTGAAACAGTTTTTTATTGGTTCATATGGACAGCGTTTTAGTCAAGGTGACCTTCAGTTTATTGTATGTTAAGTGATGTGAGCCAAATTTATAAATAAAAATAAAATAAATAGATCAACTATAGTCGAGGGAAACATGAAGGTTGTTTTTTTTTTTTTTTGTTGGCTGCTACACAAAGATGTAGGAGAGGACACCATTCCTTTTCTTGATTTACTCCACCTTATAATGTAATGCTGAGTGTTTAGCAAGGAGGCATTTTTTACTCAACTAAGGATTGAACTTTAGTCTCCTGATTCATTAGCAAACACTCTAACCATTATACCAAATTTAAAGATAAGTAGGAGAGGCGGACAATTTAATTCTTTCAAAAAAAAAAAAAAAAATTTTTTTTTCCACTTATCTATTTATCTACAAAAGTGAGAATGTGTGAGCATACTTCTTCACCTAGGGTATTTAGACGTGTGAAAAACTTTTTGATCTGTTTTCATCCGGAAAAAAGGGCTGCTAAAGGGCAAAAAAAAAAAATAATAAATTGGTACTTGGGGGGGGGGTCATCGGATTTTTATCTGTTTAACTATTTCATGACCGCGCATGCGCACTCATAAAACATAACAGCTTCTTTATGTTGAGAATAAGTAGATTTAAACACTTTTTAAAGACCGTGGCAAACTAATGATTATTGTACTTACTGTTTGGTTTCGATCTCAGCTCAAGTATTTTTTTTTAAATTTTACTTACAAGAAGTGAACTGTTTAGAAAAAATGTAATACTCATATGCACATGTCTCAATTTCTTTCTGCTTTTTTTTTTTTTTTTTACTTCATTTTTGTTTTGTTTTTTAAGGAATTTAATGTTATGCTTAATACCTATGGTATTTCTGTTTATAGTAAATAAGAAATCTGTATTAATTAAAATATAATATTTATGCATATTTTACAACTGGGCAATGCTGGGCGGCTTGCTAGTTCATAAATAAAATTATTCATGAAATTTAGGTTATACCACTCAACATATTATACAATGGAAAGGTTTTTTGGGGGTTTTTTTTTACTAAAGCGTTGATTATATGAGCCAATAATGAACTTTCAACCATTGAATTTTGTTTTTTATAATATTTATTTTTAAAAAATGTAAGTCTTATGGAAACTCTGTAAAGTTTGGTGAAAGGAATGGCATATTTGTATTCTCTTATTTGATTGGAATTCTAGTTATAGAATGTTTTATGTTGTTGTTGTTTAGTCATCCCTTCTCCTATCTTTCTCTTTACATTGTAGAATGAAGTCTCTCAACTGTACAATTCTTGCATTATCTCCCTTTATCCTTGAATATTTTTGTACTTTCAAACTAACTCATTACCTCATTAAGTTTATACACAACTTTTTATTAATTTGACTGATTCCTTTAGAGGTCTTAAAAATAAGTAACTAAAAAGCTTTATTTTTTATTTTAGACATTACTTTTAATATTTAGGGATTGCGATTAATATATTTTAGTATCTGAATTATATTAACAGTTGAATGGCATGAGTTTAGCATGATATTGTATCTGACAATACTCAAAGGCCACACCGTGCCAAAAATAGCCATATATATTTTCAAATTGAATTGGGTCTAGCATAACATTCTCTTAAATCAGTGTATATATATTTTTGGAATACTTGTTCCAGTACAGGTAAACTAATAGCTTTGCACTACTTCATGTCTCCCTAAAAATATTAAAATATTAAAAAATTAAAATATAATATTAGTAAACCTTACATTTAGAATCCTTATTCCAATTTTGATTAAAATCCATTACACGATTTTGATTCTATAAAATGTCTAAAATTTAAGGATCTTAAGTTAAAATTGAAAATTCAGTAATTTTGCTTAATTGGTATCTAATGACTACAGATAAAATTTAATGCCAATCTAAAATATTTGAATTTCAGATCAGAGGCTATGTTCATATTATGCTTTCCAAAAATCCTTTAAAATACTCCAATAAAACTGAAATTTGATATTTATATTTAGTATCTATTGTTAAAATTTCACAAAAACTAAATTTTCCATGAAAGGTTTGCCCCATTGCATAAAACTAAGTATAGTCCACATTATGCCCGCTGCAGTGTTTCATAATTCATAATTGGTTAATTAGTCTAAGAGTAAATCCTATATATATAAGCATATACACATACCTAACTTTATATAGAGATTTACTATTTCAATTTGATAAAATCAATTTAATAAAAATGTGAATAACTATTTTTAAATAAAATTATTAAAGAGAAATGTTTCAGAATAAAAAGTAATCGTTTTCATTATTTGATTTTTTTTTCTCAAATTTAATTTTATAAAAAAAATTAATTCAGTAGATCTATACTTTTAATACATTACCTCTAGAAATAAATTTATCGATCTAAAACGAAATATGTGTAGTTTTTTACTTGTTAAATAAATTTACAAGTATAATTTTCATATAATTTACAATCTTCAACTTACTGTTCTCATCTTCAGTATCATTTTCACAGTGTTTCGATCGATGTAACCTTCGACCTTCTTCAGGTGTATTTTGTCAAACTCTGGAATCTGTATGAGATTTCGAATAGAACCTTTACTTATTTCATGAGGGTAGTGTTCTCACATTCCCGCCATAACTCTATAGAAGTAATTCACAATTGTATTTTTTCACCTACACTGAGGATTGAACCTTCAACTTTCAGGAGAATATTACTTTTACAGTTGAGGTTTTCCAAGTACTCTAACCACTACGCTACAGGCCCTTGCAGTCCTTAAGAACCCATGGTGCAGTGGTTATAGAAAAGGCTGACAGAAAGATTCCCGAGTTCGACAAGCTACACCTGAAGGTCAAACGTTATGTCGACTGAAATGTTGTGAAAATGACACTCAAGATGAGAATAGTAGTCGAAAGAATCCAAATAATACAAATAACCAATCCTCATCTAAAAAATTCACAAACATATTTCATATACTCTGACTGTTACTTTCCATGGAATAATGGGACCTTTTAAAATAAATATAAGTATTTGTACAATATATATTCAATCTTCAAAACAGGCGTTAAATTTGAAAATATGTTTTGTTTCTGTTATTAAAAAGATGTTTGATTTGATTGATGTCAGATATGGCGTCATGCTAAACTCATTCCTTTCAGTTGTCAGCATAATTAGCATGTTGAAAATGCATTTTGTCTTGGGAATTAAAAGGAGAATAGTTAAGTCATGAGCACCTCTCCATTGACTACACTCGGTCTTCAATGAAATCTTTTGATGTTCCAAACATGAGCTTTTTTAAAATTTCATAGTTGAAAAAGATTAGAATATTACGGCAATAAAAGCAAATGTTTTCATTAATTTTTAAATTGAAATCTATTATTCATATTTTGTCAAAAGATGAATTGTGGTTTTTCTGTTGGTTAAAACCTTAAATAATTGGAATATTCCGTTGCTCAAACAGTTATAAACTTTTTTTTTATAAAATAAAAATTAAATACATTTGACATTTTTGACTTTTGGTTCATTTGTCTATTTATGACAAAAGTGCTGTAGTCTGACACAATTTAAAATTCAAGATAGCATAAAAGTGTTTTCTCCAGGTGGTGCAATTAGCAGAGCGAGTTTTTAATTTCCTTCAATTTGAATTAACCCGGAACTAAATGCCAACAAGCAGATTCTTTCAGAATAGATCTGTTTTATGTTTGGTAGAATAACGTATTAAAAGTTTTATGTTTGGTAGAATAACATATTAAAAGTTTTATGTTGGGTAGAATAACATATTAAAAGTTCCCAAGTTGTTGTCTTGTGCTTATTCAACATAGCAAACAAATCCTTTCACCATCCATGAAAATAGAATAATCTGTGAAGATTAAAGATAAATATAACTGTGTTTAAAATGAGTTTTCATAAACTGTTTTCATTTATTGAATGCATATTTCTTATTCTCACATTGCAGATGAATACCAATCGTGCCCAAGCAAAAGATTCCCTGAGAGTTCCACAATTTACACTTACACTGACTCCACTGTGATGCATCCATCAGATCAACAGTACAGCCAAGTTAAACAGCCCTCAGCACAATCAAAATCTATGTAAGTGCATTCATCAGCAGTAGTTTGCTCATTTTCTCCCCTTTTTTATGATTTTGTTTTACATATATATTTACAAGAAAAATAACCGTCCCAAGATGGATGAAATTAGTTTCTTGAACAGAACGGTTTTGCACCACTTACAGTTTGTCTTCCACAGATGAAAATCAATATATAATGATGTTAAACCTAATTGTTCCAATTTTTATCAAAATCCATTGCATAATATTTATTCTACAAGCTTGTCTAAAATTTAAAGCTTAAGAGGTCTTAAGAAATTTAATTCAGGGAATCTTGTTTAATTGATGTGTAATGACTAATGCAAATCTGAAATATTTTAATTTTCACATGGGAGGTTCTGTATACCTCATAAAAGACCATTAAAATACTTCAAAGAAATTGAAATTTGAAAAAATTTGACAAAAATCTGAGGTATCTGAATTTTGCATAAAACTAAATATATCCTACATTACAACCTCTTATGACTAGTAATTGTGTTTCAAAATTCATAGTAATTAGTTTAGTAGTGAATCTTGCACATACAAATATATAAGCATACCTCAGTTTATATAAAGATTTCTGCTATTTATTTTGAGCATGACTTTTGTTAGTTTTTTTTTTTTTTTTTTGCTGTATTTTTGTTTTTTACTCTTGAAAACTGCTTTTTCTTTTTCTTTTTCTTTTGTAGCAGGTCAAATTAAAGTTTTGTTAATGATTTCTCTGATTATTGGACAAAAATTACTTGTAAGAAGTTTATAATTCAACAACAGTTATCATAAAAGGATTCTTTAAAAATTAACATTTTAAAACGTTTGTATTAATCAAGAAGGTTTTTTTTTATGATTTATAAAATAAATGAAGCTCTGTGATCAATACTTATGAATTTTCTCTAGTAAGAGATAAATAAAACTTTATTTTTATTGTTTACTAGATTGCCTACTGTCATGCAATCATTTTTATTTTTCTCTTTTCTTGAGACCTTTCTATCTGGTATCATTTCAATAGACACAGTTCAATAGTAAAATCCTGGTCAGATCTTAGAACATTTTCTTCTGAGTGTCAAGTGACTCCTGCTAAATATTCTGCCATAATAAAGATGAATATTCTCTTTTTTATGTTTCAGAATTTTTAAGATAAAGATTGATAATTTGAATGTTATTATTTCGATTATTATTCTCATCCTGATGGTTGTATTTATGTTTTGACCGATTCAACCTCCAACCTTCTTCAAGTGCCTTTTTTTCAAACTTAGCAATCTTTCTGCTGAATTAAGGAATCTAGTCAGACTTTTGAACTGAATCGTTTATTTAATCCACTGGGGTAGATTGTTCTCATTCTATCAGCCATGACCTAATTATTCCAAAGTTTAACTAGAGAACTCTCAAGTTTGAAAAAATGTACCCAAAAGAAGTTGGTTACATTAATCAAAATGTGAATACAACAAGACGAGAATAATCAAAATTCTCTTTTTTTGGTCTTTATCTCTGTTATATTAATGTTTGGTAGTAAACATTGGCGTTTATTTTGAATAAATGACTTTTTGCTGCTTGTACAAAATTCATATTCCAAAAACCATGTAAATTGACTAAGCAGTTTTATTTTAATCAATAAAATAAATCTTAAGCAATTAATAGGAATTCATAGGTATTAAAAAATTTGTTTTTTCACAAATTTGAATGATGTTTAGTTATTTCCCTTGTTTCCTGACTGTTTTCTAAATGGCATGAGACTGTTGCATTTCAGTTAGCCATAAAATTTGATTTTCTTATTTAAAAATAATACTACATGATTTTTTATATATAATCTTCAATATTTTATAAATTATATATAATATGTAATATTTTATTTATTATATATATAAAGTTTATTTCTTTTATAATATTTCAAACATCTGCAAAAGGAAACATTTAATTTCACAAATAGAAAACATTGATATACTTTATTTAGACAATCTGATTAAGTTTGATAGATTGATAACAATAAATCATTGACCAAATTTATCTCTTATCAAGATAAATGTACTGTCAAATTTTACACTTTTTACGATTTCCATTTCACTTGAAAATAGCTGTTTTAAAAAATGAACATAGTTACCTCCCTTTGATACACTCTTTATTTCTACTGACAATCCTTAAAGCGCTTTCTTCCCGTGATGATTGGTTAATTATTTTTGTTGTACAGAAAAAGACTGTGGGACAAGATGAGGCAATATAAGCAAGAGGCTAAGAAAGAGAGAGAAAATAGCCAGGGCAAACAAGAACCTGACGTGTGAGTTTCTAGTGCACCCCCTTTGCCAATAAAGTGCAATACTCCAACATTCGTACTAAAGTCATAGCTTCTGTTTTTTTTTTTAATTTTTTGTTCTATTTTTTGTTGTTTTTAATTTGTTTGCTTTATGCTCTTGTAATTTTGTTGATGCTGATCTTCTCATGCTGCCATTTTATTGCCTAAGTTGCTTCTATTGCAGCCTCCTTGTTCTCAAGCTATTTTATCATTATTTTCATTGGATTCCTTAACTTTATGTATAGGAGCAACTATAACGTTTTTCTAAGATTAAACTATGATTGATTTTCATCCTTTTGGTTAGAAGTTGGTAGAGGGTCATCAGAAGATATCTCTCTTTGTCTTTCAATGAAATTGCACTCATGAAATATTCATGTCAGCAGTTTTTTTTTTATGATTTTATTCTTTACTATTTTCTTATTTTCAATGATATTTCTGATTTCTAATATTTACATGTTTCAGCCTATTGTCTCATCTTGTTCACAACATGCCTTTGTTAGTCGTATTCCTTCTGAGGAATTCAAAATGACCCCTTCATTTAATTTCCATGTTCTATATCATTTTGATATCAGTTATTTCCATCAGTTCTTTCGCCAGGAATTCACATTAGAATATTTTAACCATTGAACTACAAGTTTTGAGTTCAATCTTTGATGAAGGAATAAGGAAACAAATTAACTCTTACATGGAATGCAGATAAGAGCTTTTACCCCAGAAATTTAAAGTAAAGGTTCAGTTCAAAATTCCTTCTGGAAGATTACAGAATTCTATTAAATGACAAAACCAATATCAGGAAAACCATCTACAGGTGTAAATTATCAGGATTATCATATCCCTTCATGCATAGAAACTGTTGTTTGTTCATGATATGAGTACACGAATATCATTTGTCATTTTGCTTTTATTGGAGATCAGTCGAAATTATTTTTATGTTATTCCATTTATACTTGTACTTGTTGCCGCTTTCACCCTAGATCAGTTGAGCCAGCTCCATCCAACAAGTTCACCGCATCTTGTATAATGGCTGACCAGGCACGGCAGTCTGAGGCTGTTTCCGTTACGAACCTAAGCCAGTCGTGGTTCCATCGGTGGGAACCTGTAAAAGTAGGGGCCAAGGATCATTTCAGCATCCTGTTTCATCATCCTGATCCAAGTTTTGAGTTGACTATCGCAGTGAGGTGCTGAGTCGATGGTTTCACAAAAGAGGTCATCTGGGTTTCGACAAAGCGCATGACTGAACCAACGAAGGTGTCTGGCAAGGAGGGGTTGTTGAAGGGAACGTATCTTGTAGCATGCCCAGACCATGTTGTTACAGATGAATTGCTGCCAGCGGACACGTAGGATACGCCTTAGGCAATGATGATGGAACACCTCCAGATTGCGACTGTCAATTGCACGCATAAGCCAGGTCTTGCAGCCATAAAGCAAAATAGTGCAGACTAGATCCTGACCTTTGTGTTGAGCCTTATCTCTTTCCATGGCCAGAGCCATAATCGCAGTCAACAGAAGGTGAGATGAGCAATGCTGATGCAGTTGTTGGTATCTTCTTACCCTTGGCCTGTTGTGGTGATGATGGAGCCACGGTATTTAAATAGATTGACCTCTTTGAGGATTTCTGTGTCAAGGACAAGTTATCTTTCAGTTGGAAGGAAACCACATTCAGAAGCTTAGTCTTCATGCCGATCATTAATGTGTAAGATTGCATCTTGTTTATGGCTGATTGTATGTCAGTGAAGCTTCCATCTAGAATAGCGATATCATCACCATAGTCAAGGTCTGAAAATTGGAAACCACGACTGACTGTTATGCTAAAAAAGTTGGCCAAGGCCTTGGATGTGATCCAATTGATGGTATAGTTGAAGAGTGTGAACAAAAGAATGTAGCCTTGGCGAATGCCAGAATAGATACCAAAAAAGCACAATTCCTGACCCTATTTTGTGCAGGTGAAGTGGTAGTAGGCCTTGATAAGGTTGAGCAGTTTTTGTGGGATGCCATCGGCATTCATAACCTTACAAAGGGCTCCACAATAAACAGTAAAAAATAGCAGCAAAGTCAATAAAGCAGATGATAGTTTTCTGCTGGCAGCTCCAGCATTGTTCAAGCACTCTTCGGAGAGTAAATATCTGGTTAATACAACCATGGCCTAGGCGGAATCCGCGTTGGTTGGGCTTTGTAAGTGTGTCTCTTTGTTGAAATTGCTTTAACAAGATGGTGGCAAAGATTTTTGCGCTGATATTGATAAGGTTGATGCCACGATAATTACTGCAAATACATTTATCTCCTTTTTTGAAGAAAGGAAGTAGGACAGTGTTGCTCCGATCTTAAGGAAGGTTTTCGGTTTCCCAAACCCGGGAGATAATTTGGTCTTAAATTGGGACCAGAACATTTGAAGTGTGTTTGAATATTTCAGATGGAAGACCATCTTCACCAGTTGCTTTATTGTTTTTCAACTTTTTGATGACGTCCAGGCCTTCATCAGTTGTAGAAGGGGTGATAATACAATCGTAAACATCAGAAGGGACAACAGTGATCTGGGATGGTTGGTGGGTTTGGTTGAAGTGGTTAAGCAGTGAGGCAAAAATGATCACTCCAGTGTTGCAAGTGTTCATCAAGGTTTGTGATTGTTTACCTTGTGGATTAAAAATTATTTCACTGCTGCCCCCAAAAGGTTTGGTGGTCAGTCGGAGAATGCTGTAAAGTTTCTTTGTATCACCTACTGATAAAGCTTGCTCCATCTCTTCAGCCATTTTTTGCCAGTAGGAGTTTCGGTCAGCTCTCATGGAGCAGGCAGTTTTGCAGCATAGTTGGCAGAAGGCATCAGAGTTGAAACATCGAGCTTGTTTTGTTCAGCTTGCGATCTCAATTGTGTGGCCTGATATCCAATCTTTGGCATGTCTTTTGGTGGTACCAAGAGTCTGGTGTGCTACTTCTTTGATATTGTTTTTGAATGATTGCTACATAGCTTCGACATTTGTGTCAGTTGGTTGAAGTGCTTCAAGAGGGTCAAAACAATTGGATAGATTAATTTGAAAGGTATTTCAAGTACCTTTGCATTTGAGCTGGGATATATCATATTTCAATAGCCGATGAGTCTTCTGATTTGCCTTTAGTCAGAGGCGTAGTTTTGCATGCACCATGACATAATCAGAACCATTGTCATTGCCGGTTTCTGCCCTGCGATAGACATTGTCCATTTGAACAGCAATTCTATTTATATGACACCTTAAGACATTAATTTTATATCAGTTTGGATGTTTAGAGAATTTGATTTTTTGCTGAGCATGCAACATCATCATCATCACCATCCTCATAACCAATGATCTTTCTACTTCCTTTACAGCAACCAGCACTGACAGATATAAAGCACCAGGTCATACCACAGGTTTTGAACATAAGTTAATCACTGATCCATGAATTAAAATTCCAGTAATGTTAGAATAAAAATAGGTTACGTGAAATAAGAAAAACTGGATGTAATAGATTAAAAGTGTTCTGGAATTTAAATTCACATCAAAATAAAAATTCATATGCTTGCTTCAAAGCAAAATTTTCCTTTTTTTTTTTTTTTTTTATCAAATGTAACCTAAGCATTGAATGAGTTAACAGTATTTCTTTTTGTTGGTTTTAAGACTTTTGTTTTTAATGATAAACTTATAAAATGTTTTTTAACGTCTGTAGTTTCTGTGGTTTCAAACTAAACCAGTTCTTTTGGTTGTTTTGTCGTTGATGTATATTTCTTTTGCCCTTATTTTTTGCATGTGAAATTTTTTATTTAATTTGCATTTGCCCTCTATGCAGTAATCCTTCAGCCTTTTTATTTTATGTTTATATTTTTAAAATACAGTTTTAATCATTATGAAAGAAACAGAATAAAGTGGCATTGATCCTAAATGGGCTGAACTGGTTTCCTCTAAAAGAAGTATCTAGAAAATATTAAAATGTAACCATGGTTGATAGGATAAGAACAATTTTCCTCCATGGATTAAATTAAGGATTTAGTTTAGAATTCTGTATAGATTCTTTGAGCTAGACATAAAGATTCCTCAAGTTTGAAAAAAATGCATCTGAAGAAGGTTGGGGTTTACATTGAAGAAAAGATTGTGAAAATAACAATTAATGTCTAAATAATAGAAATAATAAAAATGAATCTTCATCAGCAAAAGTTCAAAATGTAATTTTCTTTTATGAATTTCTTTTTTTTTTGGTAATGATTGTAAAAATCACAACGATGACCTATTGAAACACAATTTCATCTTTACATCTGAAAAGTAAAATGAAGACAGTTTTAAATGTAAACAAAATCTGTGACACTTTTTGCTAACTATTCTACATTGCTTTCAACATCAGTCTGTATAATTTACTGTTAATAATAATATCGCTTTTTGAAATAATATCAGTAAATACTATTAAGAAGAAAAATGGCTTTCTTTTTCTGTAAAAATAGTTGCCATTGACATTTAGATAAAATATTTATTTTAAAATTTCATTTTCTTTTTTAAACAAAGAAATATTTTCTATTTTATTGCCATAAAAATAATTATCAGCTAAATATTCTTCAAATCAAAGACGAATGTCACTTTTTTAAATGTATTTAAAATTGTACAGTATTAGTGAAAACATGATTTGATTTTGGAGCAGTTCATTTTAAAGTTTTAACATCAGATTGATATCAAACTATCGATTGGATGATTTCATTTTTTTAAATGTATATGAAAAGTGATAAGACATATAAACATAAAATTACCATAGCATATTATTATATCGTTCAATAAACTCTATCCACTTGAATAACAAATCTTTCACTATTCACGATCTGTAAATGTGCTTTTCATCTTATTGTTTAGCACTTTTCTCTCTTACTATTTACTGTTCATATTGTTGAAACATAGTAATTCTACATCGCCTTTTATTGAAAGTTCATGATTAGCCTAATGAATATCTTTGCTGACTATGGAATTGGTTATTTCCAGTTTAAAATTTTATTGGATCTGCGAAAGATGTAAACCACTAATATTCCCACCTTTCCAGTTATAGGTAAAACAACAATTTGTGTTCAGTTTAATGTAGTTAGGATCTCCTTTAATCCCCACAGTTCACTCACTTTGTTGATCAAACCTGCTAGTCATACTTCTGTAGTCGTAGTGGTGATGTGGCAGTTAAAGTTTCTATCTTCTACTCTTTTCTTTTTTTTTTTTAACTTGGTTTTAACTTGTGTTAGGTGGATAGTGAAGCAACACCATGATGATCAGTAATGGTGGAACTTAGGTAAGATTTAATTATATATGAAGACGACTCAACAAGAACTTATTTACATTAGATTTGAAAACAACCATGTTATAGTCAGCTGGGAAGCAGCATTACAGCATTTTGCTCTACAGGCAGACAGTTTTAAGAAAGAAACTTTGCTCATGGAATTTTCATTTAGTTTTTAAGCAGAGATAGAAAGTGAAGGAAATTGTTGACAGTTGTTGGAGCTAGATGAGTTATTTTGTAAATGTTGTCTCTGTCTTTTTTTTTTTTTTTTCAATAGCAGGTCTTATAAGAATTATGAATAAAAAAATGTCACAAATGCTCTTCGGGATTTTCTTTCTTCTTCATAGTGTACAAGTATCTTCTTTATGATATACACATAAAATAGCCCCTCACTCATGAAGGAAGGAAGCAGATATCCAAAATCCAACTTTGTGTAAAATGAAAAGTCTTTGCTGCCCATTTGCCATGTCAGATTTTTGCAGCTTCCTATCTCTGACATAACCAGAGAGACTCATTTACAATTGGAAAATTTTGACTTAATTTTAACTTTATGTGCAAATTTACCATTCTATGTATTTACCCTATTTTCATACATTCATATATTATTACACTATTGTATACAACAAATTGTTTACAATAGTTGTTTCAGCATGAAATAAAACAAAAAAAAGGGTTGATTAGTCATAAAGCAGAAGACCTTCTTTTACAATTCATCGTTATATAATCTTCTTTTTTTTTCTTTTTTCTAGGCCTTCCATCCCTGGTTCTAGGAAAGCAAACACCAAACATACTGCTGATACAACTACATTTAGCATGTCTTTGGGCCTGGCAGCCATCCTAAATGAACGGGGACTTACAGAGTCTTGGAAATTTGGTCGGAGACACAAGGGTAACTCTTTGAGTCCTGGCGGTGATGGAGCAACCAGTGACGATTCCATTTGCGGATCTGGCATTTATACACGTTCCGGTAGCTCCAGCAGTGACGTAACACCGACTCATACCATTCGGAAAAAGTGTCTTGACAAAAAGGATACCAATGCTAACAGCACTGGCAGTGCCACGCCTACCACTGACACAACGCCGGCAGAGAGCCCAGCCAAAACACAATCAGTTGGGGCTTCGTTTTTGAACACTTTGAAATCAAGGGGCTTCTCAATCTATGGTATTTTATCGTCGCCATCATCGGACAATAATAATCAATCAGGGGACAGTACTGCTGCTGATTCATTATCAGATAGTTCAGCTGCATGCGACACCCTGTCTACATCAAAGACATCTTGTGTGGATGCTGGGAGTACGACGACGATGACTTTTTCAGCAGGGGCTGCTCAAGAGGAAAACAATCAAAATAACAATAGTAACTCTAATGATACTTCAAACAAAGTTTTTGATGAGTCTGGTGTTCTTGGAACCATTACTTCATTAAGGCAAGGGGGAATCCTATAATGATCATAGACTAAGAAATGTGTGTGTATGTGTGTGCATATATATATATATATATATATATATATATATATATATATATATATGAATTGTTCCTTGAATAAGACTCTGATAAAATGATTAAAAATTTCAACATGATTTAAGCTGTTATAAACAATCGCTCACTGTTTTACGAGAAGAAATGGCTTCATTGAACTGATAAAATTGAATGAGTTGAAAATAATTAACTTCAGTGAAGCAATTTTTTTTTCTAGCACAGCGTGTAAGAGAAATTGTTTAAAATGAGCCTTTTCCGTTTTGTCATTTTTAATCCGATATAATTATAAACATTTATATGCATTTTAGGTGAGAATGTTATGAATTGAATTGTGGTGGAAGCCAGGGTGGAGAAGTGAATTTATTTATTTTTTTTCTTTTGGCTTCAAAACAAGAACATTTAGACATGACTTGTATTTTGAATAGAAATCAAAAATAGTTTTTTAGGATTTTTTTTCTCTTGTAAAAAGGAAAGCAAACACATTGTACATGGAATTGGCTAATAATTCAAGCTTTTTCTTTTTTGTGTTTTTACTCAAACCTTGCCTCGTCTCCATTGGTCTGCATTTTATTAAAAGAAAATATTTCTAACGAGTAAAAAATCTAAGTAGTAGAAAAGAAATTAGTCCAGACTCCCCCCCAGCCTACCCCCAAAATGAGCACTACTAACAACACTTGAAAACCAAAAGGGGTGTGGGTGATGATAATGAGCTAAAATGGTAATGTTTGGACAACTGGGTATGTTAGCTGACGTCGATCATGTACACACATACATTATAAAAGAGCTTATTTATCTCTTTTCTGTCAATATCATTCTCTTATTTCAGATTTTGTCATCTGTCAACTGATATATTCTGAAAAAAGTACCAACAAAATCTCTCACAAGTCAATTGATATTTTTTCCTCATACTTTTTTTTATGATTTTCTATTTTCTCCATTGAATATCATGCAAGTTTAGTTTTCAAATGCTAGATTATATACTATTTTCCCTTAGGACTCTTCAAAAAAATTGTCTGTTGAAATGAAGTACTTTTCTGTTATCTGAGAACTATTAGAAAATTCATCTTAATCCTTAACAATGTTAAGTTTCTTTGCAGAGTTAGGGTAAACAGTTTTATCAGCTCTCAGATAATGTTGAGAAAAAAAAACAAAACCATATATCTTTGTTTATTTAAAAGATTTAAAAGGATTTTTAATTCTTTTGTACACAATTTCTTCATTGATAATTTTTAATGTGAAGAGTGTATTGATACTGCATTTGCAGACATTAATTTTTTTTTTTAATCTCTGCACAGAGGGCGGGGCATGAATGTCGTAATAGGTAACTTACTGGTTGAGCCAAGTTCTAATCCAGTCGGATCCATTGCATTTACTTGTATGTATGAAAGGTATAAACCCAACCTTCTCATGGCTAAATTAATGTGTATCCAATTAATTACAATAGGTATTTTTTGGGCATTAAAAAAAATCCCTTAAATAGTTGATATGTGATAAAACAAATAAACCAAACTCTGTGCAGAATTCCTTCCATTCTCAAGAAATTAATAAATAATGAAGAATTTTGTTTTGTTCTTTTGTTTATCATTATAGTTTTGTTGTAGACCAGTTTTAGAAACATTCATCTCTTCTCAGACACTAACATTCTATGATGCAGATTCATGAAAATCTAAAAAATAAATACTCTTAAAATAGTATATAAGTGGCAAAAACAATCTACATTATGTTTCTGATATTGACCTTTAAAATGTCTGATAACTTGTTATCAGTCACTATTGAAAAATAGGTTTACAATTTGTTAGGATTGTTAATAACCTGGGTTGCCATTTGGTTCTCACAACTGCTGACTTCTACAAAGTGCTAACACTTATATTAAAAAAAAAAAAAAATGGGGTTAATTCGGTTGTAGTACACAAGAAGAACAGCTTTCTGTTCCTTTTAAGCAACTAACACTAACATAAATGTTAGCATTCTGTAGAAGGCAACATCTGGTTATACCAAATGGCAACTAAGGGCAATAACCACAAAATTAACACGCCTCTTATTCTATCAAATTCCAGTAGTATTATCTTGACTTTGTTTGCAAATTACCCCCGTGACTTGTTAGATGTATTTTGATTACTTTGTAAATATTTGATTGAAATTTTCTTTTTATAAAATAAATAATGCAATATTTTTCATTCTACATTGCATTAAAACCGGTGAGGTTTCTAAAATTTAGAAACAGTAATTTTATCCCCCTTGTATGATAGATTTTTGTGATATTTTTTCTTTTTTTTTTTTATCCAACACATTCATACAGTGAGTTTTATCATTTATTTTCACAAAAAATATAATGAATATGTTGTTACTTAAGCTTTAGATTCTTTTTATTGTTGATTTTTTTAATTTTAAAATCACTTTCAATTCCACATTCATTTTGAAGATATGTCGCCTCCCCTTTTAACAAAAAAAAAAAAAAAAATTATTTCACTCTTTGTATTTTTTCTCTAAAAATTACTTTTATTATTTTTACTATTTAGGAACAACTTTTATTTCATCTGTTTATAATTTCTGATTGAATTAAAGAAACATCTATAAACAAGACAAAAATTGAAAATGAACATTTTCCATTGATTTAGGGGTAAAAATTAACCATGGTATTTGACTTTTAATAAATTTAATATTAATATATATGTGACTTTATTTAATTTAAGTCTGATATTATCCATCAGTTGAAAAGTTTCAAAATTAGTTTAATAATTTAAAGTAAACATATTAGACACAATCTATTAATAATAGATTAAAATAGCTGACAGAAACTTTGAAATTCAAAATTCAAAATATTCATCTTTGAATTAAAGTTTAAAGACGAAGCTCAAGTTTTGTAGTTTATGTTCCTAAACCAAAAAAAACATTAATTTTTGCATGTGCCTCTGCCATAACAAAGAATTGAAAGTTGTCTTAAAGTAAGGTTTTAAGTTGAATGTATATTTTATAAAATTCCATCATTTTGAAGGCAAATCATATTTGTATAAATTATCCTGATGAAAATGATTTAACTTTAGATATTTTGTTAAGATAAAATTCCTGTTTTTATTGATCTCCGATATGAATTTGAATTAAATGTTTCAAGGTTGTCAGTATGAAAGAAAATGCGTGTTGAACATAAAAGCAAGAATTAAAGACAACAAAAGTATTTTAGTTCTTACCTCCAAAAGTTTGGTTTGTATTTTTAAGCATTTGGCAAAATTCATGTTGCTATTTTTAACTAAAATGCGTTTGAATCATCTTGGGATTAAACCCTTAAGGATTAAAACACAAAGTATGAAAAATAAGCTTTATTACAATTAATCTCTAAAAGTCTAAATACAGACCTTCTTCTTCTTCTTCTTCTTCTTCTTCTTCTTCTTCTTCTTCTAAAACACATTAAATGGAGAAGATTCTGCTTTTATAATTCTGAAGATTCATTGTAATAAAGCTTATTTTTCTTTTTTTTTTTTTTTTTTTTTTTTTTTTTTTTTTTTTTTTTTTTACCTTAAGGGTTGAATCCTGAGATGATACAAATCCATTTTTTTTAAATCCTGATGAAAATGATTCAGTTAAGATTTCTTGTAAGAATGTGGAAGCTATTATTAGAACATTCTCCACGTATCAGATGAGCTGTTCTAAGGTTATTCCTTCCCTAAATAATATTTTTGTATGATAAAAAATTGTTCAAGCCAAACATTAATAATATTAATCAGAAGAAAAATCATTTTTCCTATTTTAGTTAATTTTATGTTTCAAGATTTTCACTTTTTCTTCTTACAAAATTGTATTTTTATTTAAAGTTATTTTGTAAAATAAGTATAAATCCAACAAAAATAGCTGGAAATTTCTCTTTTAAAACTGACAAAATAAAAAAATTGAAAACTTGTATTTTTTTTCTAAATCTTTAAATAAAACAAAGGAATTAAAATTGGTATTATTATAATAATATAGTAACAGTAATAAGTCTAATACTGATTATAATTGTTTTAGTATTTATTTCTATATATAATTCATTATATACCATGAAAGTATATATTAGAATATAACATGTTAGTATATATTAGAATATGACATGTTAGTGGAATAAAATTAAACTTAAAAGTATAAAATACTTCATTTTACATAAGAGAAAAAGTTTTTTATTTTGTTTTTAATTATAATTTAAATCAATCCCCTTAAGTGTGAACACTTAGTTTTCACATAAAATATATTTTTTTAACTGGCTTATTCAATTTTTAAAAGGGAGTTCAGTTTGTTCTAACCTCCTTGAAGTTGATATTTCTCAAAGACTCGTTTCTCACCTAATATTTTTGTATTTTAATATTTTGAAAACATCAAGTTACTAAACACTAAATTCTTAAATTCTGAAAGGCAATTGTGAAAAATTTATCTGTTTAGTTTTGGGGAAGTGGGTGGAGTGCTATGTAAGTTACAAAAATCATCTCTTTGCTCAAAATTCTGGGTTTATTTCGAGTAAGTGCCATCTATGTTCTACTTGCGTAGAAAAGTAAACATCTTGGTGAAAAATTGAACCAAAGAAATCTTTGGATTATTATCAAGTATGCACCAAATTATCATATATATATATATATATATATATATATATATATGATAATTTGGTGCATATTTGATTATAATCCAAAGATTTCTTTTTAAAAAATTGAATAGAAAAATTTATTCCAAATAAATATTTTTGGTGAATCAGATTTAATAGGGTAATGAGAATTAAACAAAAATTATTGGTTGGTTAGATTTTGTCATATTAAAGAATATTTGAATCTGATTTAAATCTTACTTGAATTATTTGAAATTGAAAGTTTTCTTTGTATTTGAAAAGAAAAACAAAGTTTATGACATTAGAGTTTAGTTAAAATTATGAGAAAGATGTTTCACTTCATCACATAATTTAAAATGTTTAGGCTTTTTCACATTTTCAAAGCAATAATGTTAATGGATTATTATTTAAGTTTTTTTAAATTAAAACTAAAATACTGTATTATAGCTATTTCAAACACTGTGTCATAAATGAACCTTTCCTTTTCTATAAAGAAATTAAGAAAGTTTCGTTATAATGCCATGTTTAATGTAATGCTTAATACAATGTCCTAATTTGATTGCCAATGGCTGCTTTGTAAATATGACTTGATGCTAATTTGTGGATGGTAGATGTATGAGATTTCAGCCTTGCCAAAATTAAAGACAAAGGAAGATAGAGATGCCTTATTTGTCAATATAAGAATACAGACGTAGACTATCGCATCAACTAAGCCAAAATCAAATCTATTTGGATCTATTTCATTCATTTACTCTACAATACCATTAAGAAAGGTATGAACTCAATTCTTCAATTCTTTGTGTTTGATGAATTGTTTAAATTTAATCTTTTCTAGTATTATTTCAGCATAAAATGAACCAAAATGGATCAGTATGCTATTAAAATAGACAAATCAATCAAAATAAGAAAATAAAATGAATCATAATTAAGATTAAAATTTGATGTCAAATAATAATTCACTGTTAAAAATAGAATTGCATTTTGAAGAAATGAAACCAGAAAAATAGTGTTAAAATATTTTTGTTGTTAGTTTAATATGGAATCTTTTTCAGAATTGTATGTTTGTACTGAAGTATTGTTACCCCCGCCCCCTTTTCCTTCTCTTTACATATTCTTCTTCTCTTCAAAACATGTTATAATATCTTCTGCAAAACATATTAAAATATCCAACATAAGTCAAGATAGCATCAATTTCAGACAAAGCAATAACAGTCTCTGGGGAGCTTTAATAGATTTGCCTTTGCCTTGTTTTCTGTACATAAAGTTTCTTAGCGCCTCTTACCAAACTGTATTTTCTACATTTTTTATCTTCTTTCCAACTTATCCATACCATGATTCCAGTTGAATGGAACCTTGTCATTTTAGAATTTGATATTTTATTTTACCAAATTTAGATATTTGCTTTTTTTTTTCTGTTTATCTGTGTGTAAAAAAAAAAAAAAAAAAAAAAAAAAAGAAACATTAAGAACGGTTACCTGGTTGGCAAATAAATCTAGCAACATTGATTTGGTTTCTTTTCTCCATGACAAGTTTTAGAAGTATAAAATAGCATATAAAAATTACAGTTTTGATCTGCTTTAATTTAAAGTTCTCTCTTTCTCTCTAAACTTTATGACTTTAGATTTTTTTTAGTTCTAATAAAGTTATAATAATGGTAGTATATGATTATCCTAATAATAGACACCATTGCTGACTATGAAACCAGTTATGCCAAGTTTAAATCCTGTCAGATCTATTGCAAACATTTATACACTTATCCTGTTGGAAAAGTTGTGAACCTGCATTTTCCCTAAGCTATGACTAAAATAGCAATTTGTGTTCCATTAATTGTATTTAATGAATTGTTTTCAATAGATATTAAATAACACCAAACTGATTCACCGTTAAACAGACAAACCAAACAAAAAATGACTCTACCTTCCATTTTTGTTGCAATTATATAAAGTTTTGATTTGAAAACAATGCAATAATATTTTGTGTACTGCATCTGTATCCAAATAGTAAACCAACTTAATTGACTGTTGCCAAACAAATTAAAGTTGTAAATCAACATGCAATAAAAAGATGTTAGGTTAGTTTTTTTTTTTTTTCTTTTTTTTAATAGCAACTTTTTTTATAAAAATATATTTTTCATATATTTCTCATTAGCAAATAACTATAGCAGCATTGGTTTCTTTCCTCCATGACAATTTTTTTACCATTCTATATATAAGAATAATAGTTTTGATCTTCTTTGAAAATCTCTTTTTTCTTCCTCAGATAATTAAAAATTAAATTCTTTATAATTTCTTTATGTCCACTATTCATATTTTAATGGAATCTTATTTCTGTATATGTTCAGTTATAGTAAAAGTCTGACAATGTCAGACCGTCTTCATTCAGGGAACTCATCTAATGTTGAGTAAATACCAACTTGTCACTTTAGAGCAAACGACAACATCCTATGATTCCCCAACAAAATAATAAAATAGATTTGTATCATAATCTTAACAAATGTAACTCATCTAATCAATGAGTTGCATTTGAAAATAAATATTTTTAAACACAACAAAGTAACATATTATTCAAATCATTATTTTTATTATTTTTCCTTCATCTAATTTTTTTTGTTTTAACCCATATTT
Source organism: Euprymna scolopes (assembly GCF_053919585.1). Lineage (NCBI taxonomy): Eukaryota > Metazoa > Mollusca > Cephalopoda > Sepiida > Sepiolidae > Euprymna > Euprymna scolopes. The sequence goes on along the minus strand of NC_136506.1, from coordinate 61,551,621 downwards.
CTCATTGCTCTGGGTTAGGTGGGGAGGGTGGAGTTATTTTTATTTTTTATATTTTTTCTGCAAGCCAGATCACATATCAGATCAGTAAACTAAATAAATAAAAAACAAAAATGCTGTATTGCTTTCATCAGGATCTCTATGTAACTAAGATCATCAGCACATAACATCTGTTCTTGCTATGCCATTGTGTTATAAGAATATTGGAACCGAATTTGTTATCAATTGTATTTATTGATTTTATATTGGTCAAATCTTAGACAATTTGACAAAGTAAGCTAAACATTTCTTTTTTATATTTTCTGAAATCCAACATTAATAGCATGTTTGATATATCTTCATTTTATATCTTGACCCATGAATTCTCTTGTGCTAATTCTGTAAAAGAATCATTACTTGTTGAGTATGTAGTTGAGAAGATGCACCTAATAGAATTGAATTTTAGATGAAGCTGAGAAACTCAACGCTTGCTTTAAGAAAAATACATTGAAACTCGTATGTGAATTCAATTTCTATATAATATCAAGAACATTTTTTGAAAATAATTACAATGTGATAATCAAATTTGAAAATCATGAACTAATAACCAATCCAAAATATGCTTTTTTTTCTTTCCATATAAAAGCTTTATTAGAACAATTATAAAACAAAGAAAAATTTTAATTTTATCTTTCACATTTTTAAAAAAATTTTCGCACTGATCTCTGCTCTTTCTGCAATGTTTTTTTTTCATTGCTGCTGATAGCTTCATGCAAAGGTATTCTCTGCACATAAAACTAAGTTCTTTTCACAGTCCTTCCCTGACCTGCTTATAAAAGCACACTGCCAATGCCTATTCACCAAACTAAGCTTTATGATTTTAGATTTTTTAAAGTTCAAGGTAGTATATGATTAGCCTAGTAAACACCATTGCTGACTATGAAATCGGTTATGCCAAGTTCAAATCCTGTCAGATCTATTGCAAACGTTTATACACTCATCCTGTTGAACTTGCAATTTCCCTAAGTTACGTCTAAAATAACATTTTGTGTTTTATTAATTGTATCTAAAGACTTGTTTTCAATATTAAATAAAGCAAAACTGATTGATTTGCTATCAGACAAACTAAACCAAAAACCAAATTGTAATTATACCTTTTTTATTTTAAATCTTTCATCTTTAAAAACTTGATCCCCCCCCCTCTTGATTTAAACTATCAAAAATACACTTTATAAATCGATTATAAATTTTGAAATGTAATATACAAATTTGTCTTCATTTAAAATTATGAAAGAAATTTTCAGATATTTAAATTCTCATTTTAGATAAAATCCCTTTACAACTTGGCTTGTTATTCTGTAAGAGCAACACCCATCTCCTTTGATTCAATTATTTCTGCTCCCTACGAAGGGAGGTGGAGTGGTGTAATGCTTATTGATGCAGGCTATAGAATCGACAAGTGGAGTTTTATTGCTATCTCTTCCATCAGATCCATTGCTTATAGCTACCAGTGATGGAAGGTATGAATCCCTACTCTAACTTTGCATAAAATTGCATATTTTTCCCCAGAATAGATGAATCATAAGTCAGATTTAAATAACCTACAGGGAGAGGGGTATAATAAACTAAACCTTCCTCCATCTTTGTGTAACTTTTTTGAATATCTTTATCTCATCATCCCTTTCGAATTCCAATGAAGGAGATTTTTTGGTTTAGAGAATATTCTCTTTGGATGACCATCATCCACCGTATGGATAAAAATGATGCTTTCTTTCTTTTAGCAATGCAGTGACCCTTGCTTTCCTTCTGCCTGAAGCCTGAAGCTAACTGTGTTAATTACTTATATAGTACAATTTGATTGGTTGGTAATCATTTTCTGAACAGTGTCTTATTGAAGACGTCAACCATAATTTATGGAAGATTATCAAATGTAAATTTTTCAGAACATTTGATCAATTTAGCAGTTTATTATAATTGAAAGTCATAAATAAATCAAACTAATTAGTTCTTCATAAAGGTAAGAAAAACAATCTTTCTTGTTTCTAAATGAAAATTTTTTTCCTCAATAAGTCTTAATGCTTTAGTAAAGTATTGATCTCCTATAGTTAAAACCTTAGATAATTAATAAATCAATTAGTTAACACATAAAATGTTTTTTTTTAAATGAATATTGATTAACCAAATCACACAATACACTGTTTGGAAATGATTACTGTTAACCCAAATTTTTTAATGAGGTTTATAACACCCATACAAATTTCGAACTTTCGGCGCCCCCCCCCCCTCTGCAGAAAGGGTTGAACACATCAGTTTTTGATGAATGGTTTGTGTAATTTAGCTTTTTTTTTTTTCGTCTATCAACAATAAAATTGAAAGAAAAAAAATGTTTTTGCCTTGCATTAGTTCTAATGTGTCTAATGATTGACACAAAATCTACAACTCCGATTCCTAGAGGTGTACTGTCTCAGACTTGCGTTATCATTTTTTTTTAATTGGTTGTCACTTTCACTAATAAAAGACATCATAAAATAAAATGCATCAAGTTTAGCATTTTGACTATAAAATATATCCTGAAAACATAAACATATCCAAATAAAAAAAATAATAATAATAAATTATCTTTAACATAAAATTAATCTGGATCATATTTATCGTTTTCTTGTACATTTAACCTAAAAAAAAAAAAAACAACATAAAACAAGACATTTATAATATTAATTCTTTTGTAATATAGAATAGCCCTTATGAGTTGAATTTGTTTATCAACTCTAAAAGACCAAAAACTCACCACTCCATTATTCCAACATTTCTAGGTTTTCAAACTTTCTGGAAATACTTTTTAACTAGATTAAGTGCATAAAAAAGCCAAAATCTCTACACTTCTCAAATTGTGCTCTCAAATCATGTATCAAAATTGCAATAGGTTCATGACATTTTTTAAGGCTTTTTAGCACATATTTTTGAGATAATTCTATTTTCTTTGAACCTTCATAATTTTGCAAAATAGTCTTTATATCGCTTTTCAGCCATACAAATTTCTGTTTTCATTCTGTCACTTCACAGAAACCAAAAATGTCTGTTTTATTTCTATCATTAGTATTTTTCCCCCATTAATTTGTTGACATTTCTTCAATAAAATTTTCACTTGAAACCGTAAAACGTTTTTTTTTTTGCTTAGGAAATAAATTCTATTTTTAGTAGTAATGATAATTTCAACAATATTTTAATAGAAGAAGAATAAATCAAAAGTTTTTATTTTATTACTATTATTTTAGGTTACCTAATTCTTTACTATTTAAATTTATTAGGAATCAGAAGTCAGTTCTGATTCCAGTAATCCAAGAACTACCTCTAACTTTCTGCAAGAGGGGGAATTTGTTTCTCTTGGATTATTCCTGATTTTTGTTTGGAATCCATGTGCAAAATGAAGTTCAAATAATTATATGCTGCCAATTTTGCTTGTTTCTTTTATTTCCAATCCTGCAGCTCTGCTCTTTCTTGTTTCTATTGAAGATCAGTTGTTCACATGCAAATGAAAAATATTTTCTTTATAATTAAAAAAAAAAATGTCAGTCATAGAAATGTAGGTTTTGTTAAAAATAAATAAATAAAAATAACCTTGTGAAAATATAAATGTAACAAAATGGCATTAAATTTGTAAAATTATCAACATGTTATTTGTTAGTATTTCTTAATATTCAATGGTAACGAAATGTACTATTTTTTTTGCTATACATAGAGATGTATTGATAAAAAAGAGACCGTCTGTTTGAGAACGGTTTTTACTTTAAAATTTTGGAAATTAACAAGCTTTGTTTATCAGAACACTATTACTCATTATATTTTAGGTTAGACCTCTCCTTTTTTTTTTTAATTTGTTTTCACAATTTTTATTAATGTATAAGAAAGAGAAACTGATTTTCATAGTTGTATGTAATTTTTTTTATTATAAATAATCAAATAAAATTTTGGGAATGTTTTTTTTTTTTTTTTTGAAAATACTTTTAAATAGTTTATATTTATGGGAATATTTTTAAATAATATAATGATGTTCAAACTAATGAAATTAAAATATTTGGACAAATTCTAAGCAAGCAAAAATGGGGGACTGTTTTCTGACTAAACACAGTTTGTCAATTTCAGATTTAAAAATCAGAAGCCATTACCAAGTAAACTATTTCTCTTTTACCGGTGTTTTTGATATTTTATTTTTAAATATTGTTTTTAATTTGAACTAATTATTATGAATAGCAAATTCAGCTTGATATCCATGTTCTATCCCCCCAGATAGTTTATCAGTTAAATTAATAATGAAAAAAAATGTTTTACTAATTTTTTATTAAACAAATCTATTTAATTCAGAAGTAGATGTAAAATGACTTTCACTTGAAAGAAGTTATTAACCCACCTCTCCTCCTTCCCTTAACTTGGAGAAGGAAAACTCATTCTTTGCTTATTCTAGCATTGTTTTCAATCATGGACTTCTCCTTGCTCTGGACATAAGCAATAGCGGATCAGAAGTACAGCTGGGAGTTATGTCTTGTTTCATCATAAAATTCTCATTGTGTAGACCTTCTTTCAGTAACTGTCCATCGTTTCTCAAAACAAAATGGCTGGCAGCATTTAGTTTATGAATATATTTCTGTGAAAAATCAAGAAAAGTTATCATTTACACTGTAATTTTATTAACTAATATATTAAACTTATAAATAAATAAATCTCTGTCGAATTCCTGTGTAGTGATTTATGTCTTGTATGAATGTTTTGTCTTCAATTTCTTTTTTTTAAATTTGGACAATTTTATTTGTAACAATTTAAGCAGCAAAGAAACGTTTTGATTGGCTGCTCGACAAATACCACTGACCTCATTATAAATCTATAAATAGATGCAAGTATTATGTATCCTGTGTGCTTGCTTTTATTTGCATTTTCTTTTCTATTCTGTATTCCTCTTTAATTTTACTCCTAATCAGTGATACTAGAGATAAACCTGACTTTTAGACTAGATTACTAAATCTCATTCTAAGACATTAGTCCATTTCAAACTATTTTTATTCGACATTCAACTCATTGGGTTTTTTTAATATCTTTCTATAGTGTTTTTAAAGCTGTGTACACACTTCTAAAAATAGCCAATAAAACTTATTTATATATTTGCATAATCTTGACAATGTAAATAAGTAAAAAATAATCCCTTAATTCACTTTTAGGTAAACAGGTTTTATCAAAACTCTAATGAGTAGTATTCGGAAGAGACAATTTAGTTAAATGAACTGGCTTTTATTAGCTGTTTTATTTTAATGTTGTACCAATCAACATTTATGTATAAATTGTTATTGAAATCATGACTTTTTTTTTTTTATCATTTTATTTTTAAAAATCACATTTTACAAAATCGTTTTTTGTTTTTCCATTAAAGAGTTTGTGAAACATTTTAAACTTTTTGTTCAAGGTAATCTACACTAATCGATAATATTGCTGCCAATGCAATTTCACATATTTGATCTCAAACTGTATGACATTGAAGCAAGTAGAATCTTGTTAAATCTGTTAGCTGCTGTTTTTTTTTTGGGGGGGGGGCTAAATTATGTGACTGAATTAGTTTATATCTGTATATAAGGATTGGGGAACAAAAAGAAACTTTAGCATTTTCAACTTCTAAAAAAATTATTTGATGTTCAAGTAACAAATTTTTGCTTAGTAAAAATGCATTACAATGCACATATATATATATATATCGTAAAATGTATTTGTGTATAGAAAAAAATTATCAGTATGCTCAGTTATATATATATATATATATATATAAGCACATATATTTCGAATAACTGAATACATTAGTTCAATTGTCTATCAATACCTGCAATTTATTGAAATACTGGAAATTCAGCCTGTAGGGCCAAAAATATTAAGTGTGACTACTCTTCATCAACTGAAGAGCTGTCACACTTGATATTTTTTAGCTTATAAGCTGGTTATGGTTTTTCTGTTGTTGATGGACAATTAAACTAAATTATGTTAATTTCTCTGTTTGAATAGAGATGTACAAAATGTTCGAATTGGATACTCTTAATTATAAATATTTTAACTATTTCTATGCACAGCTCAGCGATTATTTTTTATTCAAACATGTTATTGAAAAATCATCTAATCAATTTTTGTTATGTAAACTTTACTGTTTGGGATGAAATATTTTTTTAATACTTATTTCTCATAAGGAAGTAGTCCCCCACGGCCACCGAACCATCTTAAACTTTGCATTTCTATAAACATATGAATGTGATTTAATCAAATAAAATTGTTCTGTGTAAACAATTTTATTTGATTAAAACTAATGAACAGCAACAAAATTGTTGAAGATTTTTAAGTTTTCAACATTTTGTTTCATTTTGATAGGTTTTTGAATGGCTTAAAGGTGGTTTAAAATGGAATTGAAAATATTAGGTTTTTAAGAACTTTTTATCATTAAAGGAGAAGGGTTATATGATTGGTGCAATGGATATTAGTGAGGACTATGAAATCAGCTATGTCAAGTTAAAATCCTATTAGGAAAAGGGATAAACTCTCAATTTCCTCTCAGTAAAATAGCAAGTTGTCTTCAATAAATGTTATGCAATAAATCGTTTTCAATAAATGTTGCTTTCTAAATAACCTAAAAAAGAAGTTGATATGCTATATAAAAAAAACAATCCTTTTATGCAAAATAGAAAAAAAATTAAAAAAATTTCTCACAAATCTAGATGGATTACATTTTACAATTTCATTAAAAAAACTGATTCTAATTAACTTTTTTTTATTTTATTTTTTAACTAAAGAATCGCTAATCACCAAAGCTGAAAACCGTTCATGGATTAATAACAATGAGTAAAATAAGAGTTATTAAGATGGATGGATTGTCAGTTGAATGACAAATATTATGATAGGATTTAAAATGGAGTGAAAAAAAATTTGTATTTCTGTTTTCATTTATTTATTTGACATTTTATGTCGCTGAAAATGAATATATTGCTATAAGGAATGTAAGCAAAATTCAGATGATTGGGGATTACTGATGTTGACCAAATTTGAAGACAAGGCAAGAACAAGAGAAGAAAAACTCTAAAACCCAGATAATATTTGTCTGAAGGCAAAAGAAAATATCTCAAAATTAGTCTCTCTTTTTTTATCCTAAGATAAGTAAATATTCCAATCTTCATCCATTGGGAGTTTTGGTGCTGGAAATTCCAAAGTGAAAATTGTTTCTGGTTCCATCATTAGGAAAGACTTTACTAACCCCCCCCCCCTTCCCACTTTGTGTATTTTTTTGTGCTCGATTTCAATGGATTGTGTGTGTGTGTTTTTTTTTCTATAAAAGTGGAAAACTCAGCTTTTCCTGTAGCCATTTTGTAATACAGATTTTGTTTCATGTTTTTATGCAATTTATTTAAAATTGCAAATTTCTTTTTTTTTTCTACTGTGTGCATTTATTTTATTTTTCACATGTCTTTTGGGAATACTTCATTTTTTTTTTTTTTTTTTGAAACTCCCAAAACACATTAAGACAAAACATTTGATATTCCTGAAATAAGGTTTTATTGTTCTTTCCATCATTTACATCATTTCAGACTCCTATCCTTATCATGGTTGTTGTTAGCTTCACATTTCAACCTTTTTCTACTTTCCGATCTTCTTCAGATGCTTTTTAACTTGAGTTGAATTGAACTGATATGAGGCTGAAGCGGTTAACTTCCAAAATGACTGCCAAATTTTAGCAATTATGTCTGATTTTCAAAACAGTGAAAGGGCAAATAAGTACACAGTATTAATTTGCTTTCTGATTTTTGTGGAATAGTATTTTTAGACAATTTTAATTTCTAATATATTTCAATTTAATTTTTAATAAACACTTTGATTTTGTTATTTTCTTACAAAACAAACCATACTTTATCACTAACCTTGAATTTAGATGACATCATTTTTAATAAACTATTAATATTTGCAAAAAAAAACAAGTTATTTGCAAAATGAAAAAAACCCAAATTATTTGCAAAATAATCTGCAAAAATCAGAAAGCAAATTAATACAGTGTATTTATTTGCCCTATCACCATTTAAAAAAAATCAGACAAGAAATTGATAAAATTCTGCAGTGATTTTTGGAAGCTAACTGCTTCAATATAACCGCTATAAGGTATCTAAAAGGTAGTGAATGCCGCATGATAACTTCCTACCTCAGCAGATTAAATCAGTTTAAAATGAGTAAATAAACTAAAATTGACAAAAAATTCCTGAAGAAAGATTAAAAGTATAACAACTTCAATGATAATCTTTTATTGTTTTTTTAAAATTGATCAAATTTTAAAATTCCAATAAAAACAATTTTTTTTTTCTAACTCTGAAATCTGTAAATAAGACAAGAAAATATGACATTCTATATTTACTTTATATAGTACCCAAGTACCCTGACCCATAAAAAGTTTTTGGTTTATTTTTTTTTTCTTTAAATCCATCTTAACAATTTCTTCTGTTGTGGAGTTCAGGGGGAAACACAAAAATCGGAGAAAAAAAATGTTATTCAGATTATAGATAAAATTTAAAAAAAAAAAAAAAAGGGGGACATTTAAATTATTTTTCATTTTTATACATTGGTGCAAGATGGATTTAAAAACTCTTTTCTAAAGGTCACTGTGTGATCTTTTACGTACATTTGAAAAACTACGGTTACCTCCCTTGTTCTTTTCCAACTTCTCCACGTGTGTATGATGTCTATTGTAAACATTGTATATAGTAATTCAACTAGAAATTCTTATTTATTCCAGGCTACCATGCTGAATAATAATATTGTTAAGCAGCATGTACGTGTGTTAATACACATCTTTAAACAAGAAGTAAAAAGTTGCCTGATTAACAAAATATTTTCTTGTTGTTCATTCAATGTTTATCCCTTCTTTTCAGATGCACCACATATTTCCAACATGTAAAATGTTTATGAAAGTTAAAAAATTGTTGTACAAATTAAGATTCACAGGAAAATACAAAGTTAAGCAAATTCATCGTTCATCCTCAGTGTTTTGATTATATGCAAAGATGAAAATATGAACCGCAAGTACTGCAAATTTGTAGAATTATCTGATGACTTTTTCCCTCCTACTTATGACCTTGCTCTTTTAACAACTAGTCATCTTCTGTTCTTTTGTTTTTATAATACAATGTTTTAGATTCTTAGAATGTACAAAATCCCTCTTGACATTCTTACAGCTATGAGAATACATCTGCAGTCATCCTTACACCTGATCATTTTGCAATTGATATGGATGTTTTCCAGGGAGATCATCTTGCTCCGTTCCAAATCTATTTGGATTCTGCCATCAATTCTACCATAACTGTTATGAATGGCCTCATTTTTAAAAAGTGTTGTCACTCTGCTAAAGTTCTAGCAGGCTTTGACTATACTGATTATTGCTACTTTTTAAATCAACATTAAATCTGTGCAGGATTTTATGTGCATAGAAGAGTTGCTAGGATATTGGAGTCTTCCGGAATGCTCCAAAAACTAAACACATGCATCTTATCTTCTGGTTTTCTGCACCAATTGTTTGGGATTTCAAATATTTGGAAGATTCACTGGCTAATTATGATATGAATATTGGACAGGTGTGGAACACAACTCAACAAAAGAAAAGCTACTATCAAGAATGAAACAAAATTAAGTTTTCGAAGCATTGATCAAATCCATCTTACTGCATAGATCAAATTCTAGAACACAACTTGATTGATCTAATGAACTTGGTCAACAAAACACCAAAATATTACATGTCAACTACAACATAGATTGAGATCATATAATAAACAAAATGCCTTACATACATATCTGCCAACTTTTGATGTCGGCTAGACATGTATCCCAACATGATGAACCTAGAAAAATTCTTCTGTGGTTCTCAGAGGTCAAGTGACAAGCTGGGAATGACAGGCTGTTGTTCTGAAGGACACGGGCCTCTCTGGATAGGAGCTTATGGTCACAATGTGTGAGCAAGCATCATGATGCACAAATTTAGTAAATGTTACATCAATAATTGATGGATGACTCAAAGCAAGAAAGTAAAATAAATGCCCCCCGCCTTCCCATGTGGTTGACATTTCACTAGGGCTTCTTCACCATTTTCTAAATCTGGTTATACCACTTCCTTTTTTTAAATTCAGTATTAGTGTATGGATTGAACACTAAATTCTCAGACACTGAAAAAAAATTATTTTTTTTTTCTTTTGGTGGGGTGGGGGACAATATATTGAAATATTCAATAAAAGAAAATGAAAACTTTATTTCAGGATTAAAGTATTGTTTGTTATCTGCACTTTTCACTCAGTACAAAAGCCATAGACGGAAAGGCCCAAATATCAAAAGAATCCTTACAAAAATGTTAACAGATTGGAGAGAAAAAAAGCAAACAAATAAAAGGTGAGATGTTTTTTTTTTGTTGCTGAGCTTCGTGTTAGTAACAATTGTAAGAATCTAAAACTGATTTCTATATGCAATGACTAATGTGGTTTAATAATCAGGAATTTTTTTAGGCAAAATTGTTGTTTTCCTGTGTTCCATAGAATTCAGTGGGAATCTGTGTTCACAAGTTTTTCTGATTGTCACTTGTGGCAAGTTTCAAAGGAACCGAGTTTTGGAAGTGGAGGATTTAGTTTTATATGAATTTGATTGATACTAAGTGCAAAATATTGAAACAACTTTCTTATTTCTTTTTAATATTGTGGAGGTGTATGTTTTCTATGCTGCTGATTGGCTGAAATAAGCTGTTTATATTAAGATTCTTATTCAGTTGAGATTTAATATTTTTAAACAATAATTACATGTTTTTGCTACTTGGTGAACAAAGTTCTATAAATCTTGCATTTTTAGTGCACTCTTCATAATTGAAGGTTGAAAACCATTTCTTATATGAGACAGTTCTGTTGCTTTTCATGACATTCTTTTCCAAGGCAACTGATAGGGCCTTGTTAATGAACTAATTCTCTTGTTCTGTAAGCTGGTCAGGTTAAACTCAGGCTTGTGTAAGTCCATTTGTGTTATCATGAGGGACACCCACAACTAATTAAAATCCAATTTCACCCCAAACAGAGAACATTGCCACTTTGATGTAGGAGGCTACTATTGGGGACATAAATTGCTGGGATACTATGTAAGGAGTTGAGCAGCAAGACGTCTGTTCACATTACACTTGAACTTCTGCATGTCAGTACAGTTGAGGAAACAGGAACCCGGAAGGGAGTTCTAGGGTCTAGCAGTTCTGGGGAAGAAACTATTAGAGTAGAAAGCTTTCTTACATCTAGGGATCTCTATTGTGTAGGGGTGGGATTTTGCTGATTGCCATGTTTGTCAAGGGTATTTACATCGAGGGGGTACAAGGACTTGTAGTTCGTCAGAGCATCTCCCATTAAAATACTTGTAGAACAAGCAGAGGGATGCAACATTTCATCAATGGGACAGAGGTTGAAGCTTGGATGATAGTTCAGGACCTATCAGGTTGGTGACTCTCTTTTAAACTCTGTCTAGGAGAAAGAGACTAGTAGCAGATGCACTAGCCCAAATGTAACAACAATACTCCATACATGGGCGAATGGTGGCCTTATAAAGGTACAGGATACTTTCAGGCGTAAGTAACTTTTTAGCATAGTAGAGAGAACCCACCTTCGTCGCAGTGGCCTTAGCAATGCTCTTAATGTATCTGTTCCAACTCATGTTCCCTGTGAATGTTAAGCCAAGGAGTTTGAAATAAGTAGTTTCAGGTAATGTATCTTTAACCTTAGCTATTGATGGTTGAGAGGATTTCTTGTAATTATTGAAGGAAACAAGCTTAGTCTGAGCAGTATTGAATGTGACCATCCATTTTTGTCCCTATTCTACTACAGATTGGAGGTCTTCCTTTAGTATTTCTGCCATAGATATGTTTTGTTTTCCCCTCATGCCTGTTATAAAGTGTGGTATCATCAACAAATATACCCATTTCAGAAACAATTTTATCAGGGAGGTCATTTATGAATATTAGGAATAATAAAGGTCAAGGATTGACCCCTGAAGTACACTCACATTTATATCATTGTTTAGATGTATGACTGTCAAGGACAACCTGATTCTTCTCTTATTTAAGAAGGATTTAATTATGTTAAGTATTCGACCAGTGATACCATATGATCTGATTTTCCTAAGAAGACTATCGTGCCATACCCTGTCAAAAAACCTTAGATATGTCTAGGGCTACCACTCTACCCACCCCTGCTTTGTCTAGTGTATGGTATACATGTTCAGAGATTACAGTTGTTGGTCAGTCAGAAGTTTAGTAGTTGTAAGGTGATGAACTAGAGCTTTGTTAATTATGGACTCAAATATTTTGGCAAAAAGTGGGAGGAGATTAATGGGCCGATAATTTAATGTCAGTTCATTCGCCAGATGTGGTAAACTAGTACCACAGAAGCAGTTTCAAGCAGTCAGGAAAGCAAGATACATTAAGGTATTTGTTGTATAGTTTGGAGAGGACTGAAGCAACCTCAGTAGAGCATATTTTTAGTAGCACAGCCAGGATGAGATCGGGTCTACATCCTTTTGAGGTTTTTTATGATACCATGCACCTGAGAAGGGGTAATTTTCAGATCATCCAGTGCGGCTTCTGTCCGCAAAAAGCCAGAGGGAGTGGTTTACAGAGTCCAATGTGCAGTTTGATGGCAAACCAACTGGCAATCATGTTAGCCTTCTCGGTTGCCGTGCACACAACCTCATGATTGTTAGATGGTGGGGGAATTGTTGATTGCCCATTATTTACTGCACTGTAGTAAATTTTCCAGAAATCACAGGTTCCTAATTTCCGTGCTTCAACGCGTTTTCTTCTACAAAGAAAAGCCTGCCATTTTTCTGTATAAAATGCATATTTCTCGTGTTTAAATTATTTTAAAAAAAAAAAAACCCTGCAATTTTGGATGTTAAATGATGAAATTCCAATATCTTATTGTGAGTTTTATCTGCTTATTATGCCTGCTGTAGTATTTTTCATTAGTTAAAACATTTTTATGCTAATCTAATCTATTTGATAATCAATTATTTTAACCAAACGTTCATCAATAATATTTACTTATGAAGATCAATATAAAATGAAGTTAGAAGATTAATCAAACCGATATTTTAACAATTAGAACATTCAAATAAGTTTCAAAAACGGTAAAATTTTTCACAGAATTTAGACACCATTAAGATTTTTCTTCAATTTCATCTGGAGTTTCTAAGGGCAATTATTAGTTAGATCAATAAAGTAACTGAAATATATTAGAACTAGCATGGGTACCCGGCATTGCCTGGGTTAACATGAAGTTCCGTTTGAAGCACACCTGTATACTAATCATTTTCATCATGGGCAACGTGGATACCACCACAACAAAAGTAAAAGAACGCATGAAAACATGCAAATTTAATCGCCCCAAAAAAGAAGTACGGCGTTGAAAATAAGGAAAAATTATGTATTCAAAATTAAATTAAAAATTTATGTATTTTCAAAAAACAACTTATGAATTATATCGGCATACTTATAGTTTACATGACCAAAGAAAACTATTAAAAATATTGTAAGAAACGGATAACCCAACAATCTATATAATTATAAAACTCAAATGACCTTGTAACGGGTGTTGTAACCCCACATCCAGTTTACGTCTTCCGGTTGCACATGCGTACATAAACATAAACTTATAACAGTGTAAACAAATAGACACAAATCGCTGGACCAGTGTCGTTTGAACAAACGGACATCCTTAGAAAAGCGAATATCTTAAATTTATTGAATAAAAACTTCAAGATATGGGAAGCAAATGCAAAACGTGATTACAAATAATACGTATAATCATTGACCTGTTTCATATATGTATGTTATACTAAATAATCAACGCGACAATAAAACATTGTTTTACTGCGTACGTTTTCAGCGTCCCAATCTTTTTTTTTGCGTTTAAATTATCCAAATAAACAAGTGTTAAACTTTCTGCTTTTTTTTTTTTTTTTACATCGTTCATTTCCGTATAACGTTTAAGTTATTATAACGCAATTTTCTTACAAATAAATCTACTTTAACCTGTTGACAACCATAAAGAGCATTTTACAACAGCGATTTACGCAACAATAAAACATATTGTTTTACTGTGTACGTTTTCAGCGTCCCAATTGTTTTTTTTCCGCATTTAAATTAAGATATATCACAATTTGAATTTAACTTCAAGTATTATGGTATCTGTTCAGTGCACATTTACCTATAAGTTTGGCAAACCACTTATAATTAAATGTCTGTGAGTATTTTTTTTTTTTTTAAATAAACAATTATAAACAGAACGACATAGAAATCTATCTATATTCTTTTTTCATTTTAATATACTTTCATAGAAATGTTTCTGTTATGTCACAAAAAACTATTTTCTTTACATCACAAGTGTCACACTCATACATTAATTCCATAGCTAATATAACATACTGACCCAACGGGTCACGGATAGTCTAGTAACAAATAAAAAAAAATTACTTAAAAATTAAGAATAAGCGAAAAAAATTTTCCTCCAAAATAAAAATAATAAAGAATTAAACGATCAGTTATTCCCCTTTGGTTTTCTGGTTTGAAAATTAAACGGTGTCAGATTTCAGATAAAATAAGTTAAATCAAATAAAAATTGAAATGAAAACGAACTAAATAATTAAATTTTAAATTATATTTTTAAATAATATATTTGAAACGAGGCTATTATGTCGAATAAGTAATATTATCGAGCTAATTATTTAAATAAGTTTAATTTAATATGATATGCAAATGACCATAACTCAATCAATGTAGATGTGGTTTGAAGAATGCTATATATAGAAATTACGCATAAAACATAATGTCTCTTTTGACAGAAGTATCCTATCATGGGCATTAATATTTTTTGATCAGGAGAGATGTACACACATACCGCCTTTATATTTCTTTGAACATGGGGGGGGGTACACACAGACAAACACACACGAATGCTACTACATTATATACATATAGATGTAATGAAAAAAATTTTTTTAATAGATTTTCTTCGTTTCATAAAAATAAAATAAAACAAAGAATATCTCAGTGGAAAATCTATTCAAAATAGCCTTAAAAATTTAAATGATTATTTTTATTGGTATTTTTAAAATAAATTTAAAAAATTTGACATTTCAAATAGGTATCCTAAAGCAAAATTTTATTTTCATGATATCTAAAAAGAAAATGTGGACACACAAATTTGCTAAACATGAGCATTGATATTTTGGTAGCTTAATTAAGCATTAAATTATGATAATTCTAAGTTTGTTGGAAATTATAAAATTTTATCTTATGTGCTATTAATCTATAAGCCAAATTTCATGGGCTTCAAACAAGTAAGGAATGTATCATATTGTGGTAAATGAAATCAATCATAATAGAAGCAAACTATCCTAAATATTTGAAAAATCCTATGACCTCTCCCAAAAAAAAAAAAAAAAAAAACTACAAAAAGGACACAGTGCAACTTTGTTCATATAAAATTATTTTCAACTCTTAACACATTGAACCTTTTTAATGTGTACACAGTAGGAATCAAACCAGATATTTTTATTTCGATAATCCAAAATTTTTCTACTATGTCCATTTGAACGAGAAACCCAATCGGATAATAGAGCAAAAATTTCATTCTCTAAAGTTTTCAATTTTTTTTTTTTTTTTTTTTTTTTTTTTTTCTAAAACAAAACTTAAAATATCTCATATCATCAATTGACCCTTTTTCTTTAAGATGAGAAAATCTTTCTGTGCATAGAAAAACGATATTGTGTACACCAAATTTGAAGAAATGCCCCCCCTTTTCTTTTTTTAATAAAGAAAATAAATTTCCTGTTATCGAAAACAATAACCTAATTTGAAGTGACCTGGAAAATAACTATTGACAACACAAGAAAAAGAATTCTAATTTTTTTTTTTTTTTTTTTTTTGTTAACATTCGAATTTTGTCAAAATAACCCCCAAAAAATAAACATTGAAGGAATTTCACTGTTTCTGTTTTCTAAACTAGCCTCATTTGGGCACTGAAACGAACTAGAAGGTTTTTTATTTTTTATTTTCAGCAGAGTTCTAGTGGGGAAAAGGGAGATAATCCAAATTTTAATGATTTTTTTATTGAAATGTACTCATCACGAAATGAATATATCATATTCAAAATATCACATAAATTGATCAAATAGTGTTTGATCACTAATAAAACTGACCTCTGCAGTCTCTACCAAATTACTCAGCCAATTTTTGGTCTAAACATTTGAAATTATTAATAAAATCAGATTATATTAGAAAGCCATCAGGAGACTGGGAGCGGCCATATTGTTTTATATTTTGCTAAAATTCGAGAGCGACAATTGGACTACAGAGATTTTGTTTGCATTCAAAATAATTAAAACTTTTTAATCGCTAAAAACTATCAAATTTAATTTTATTAATAAAAAAAAATACTTGATCAATGTATGTGATTTTTTGAATATGACATCTTCGTTCCATGATGGTTACATACATCATAAAGATGTTTCTGTATTTTTTTTTTTTTAACCAAGTGTAATTCTAAAGAAGCACCATATTCTTTATTTCTGAAAACAACTGAATATAGTGCAACTGAATAATCTAGATATGACCAGTGTTGGAAAAGGGTGGGGGACAGAAAAAGTTTTGCACATTTTTTCGTCTCAAGGGTCTTGTAGATATTCCTGAGACCACACCAGAAAGATTTGTATCTTGCTGAAAACATAAAACCAATATTTTGGTAATTTTTCCATTTTTATAGGTTTAAAACTCCTATTAATTAATGCAAAATTCACACAAGGCATTTCCATTATTTTGTCCAACCCCTCTGTATAAGACATGTTAAATAAACAGAAAAACTGTTTTGAAACTACGTTAAGATGTAAATATTTGATTAAAAATATCATTCAATTTTTTTTTTAACTTGAAATGTTTCTTATTAATTTTGGATAGTAAAATATCCATCGTTATTGTAGAAGGAAATAGTGTGTTTTTTTATGTAAATGTCTGTGTTGTATCTAAGTTGTGTTCTTGCATGTGGTACTGTTAAAAAAACTCTTCACTTTGAACTTTTTTTTAGATGCGTGGTTGCTGTAAAGTTATGAGAATTGTCACAAAGCTCTTAGAAGCATTTATCTATGAAAGTGAAAATGTGTGTGTGTCTGTCTGTGTACATTTTCCTACTAAACAACTCTGTCAATTTTCAGTCTACAGACTCGACATTTGACATACGGGGTATTGAGATTTGGGAAAATCTTTTTAATTGGGTTTTGGACAGACATTTTGCTGTTAAGGGGTCAAAGTTCAACGATTTAACCTTTGAAAACTCTACCAAACTCCTCCGCTAATTTTGGGTCTAAACACTTGAAATTTTAGATATAGGTTACTTGGACATGGATCTAATTTTATAATTAAAGTAAATGTTAAGGGGGTCATAATTGGGGTTAAAGTTCTAAAACATTTGATCTCTGCATTCTCTAACAAATAACTCAGCCAATTTTTGGTCTAAACATTTGAAATTTTACATAAATGGATTCAGACATAGGGCAAGCTTTTTAATCGTTTTTTTTTTTTTTTTTTTTTTTTTTTTCTGAAAATTTGTCTCCCAAGGGGTCAAAGTTCAAAAGATTTGACTTTTGCAGTCTCTAGCAAACTATTAAGCAAATTTTGGGTTTAAACATTTGAAATTTTACATAAAGGGTATTCAGACTTTCAGCAAGCTTTTTACTCAGTTTTTGGGCAAAAATTTGACTGCCAAGAGGTCGAAGTTTACAGAGTTGACCTTTGCAGATTCTACAAAATTCCTCCGCCAGTTTTGGCTCTAAACACTTGAAATTTTAGATGTAGGTTACTTGGATATGGGTCAGACATTTTAATTTAATTTGAGTCCATAACAATAAATGTTAAGGGGTCAAAATTAGGGTCAAAGTAAAAAAGGAAATTCGACCTCTGTGGTCTCTAGTAACTTTTTTTTTTACAGTAGTTAAGGAAGCCTATTATATAGAAAGACATTACCATACATATGCACACTTTTTAATATATACATATCCATATAAAGTTATGAACAGTACATAGACTAGCATATATATAGATAGATTATCTATATATCTATAAAAGTGAATGTGCCTGTGTGTGTCTGTGTACATTTCCCTACGCAATAACTCTGTCAATTTTTAGTCTACAGACTCGAAATTTGATATACAGGGTATTGAGATTTGGGAAAATCGATGTGATCGGTTTTTGGCCAGAAATTTGACGATTAAGGGGTCAAAGTTCAACGATTTGACCTTTGAGAACTCTACCAAACTCCTCCGACAATTTTGGGTCTACACACTTGAAATTTTAGATATCGGTTCATTGGGCATGGATCTAACTTAATAACTTGATTTGAGCCCAAAACAATAAATGGTAAGAGGTCATAATAGGGGTCAAAGTTAAAAAAAAATTGACCTCTGCGGTCTCTTCCAAATTATTCAGACAATTTCTGGCTTAAACATTTGAAATTTTACATAAAGGGTATTCAGAGATAGGGCAAGTTTTTGCATCGGTATGTATGTATGTATGTATGTTTGTATATTTGCCTAAAACTTTCAATAGAGGCGACGGATTTTACCAAGATCAGTATCGTTTTAAAGTTCGACCTTTTCATACAACAAATATCGAAAAATTGGCTAAAAACATTAATATCTTCCCCTTCAACTAGGCACTTTTCTACAGGGGGGGGTCACTTTTTTCGCCGATATTTTTTAAAGTTATCCTCTTCTTTAGATTGTCTGGCCTTGATTTAAAAAAATGTTGCTTCCAGTTTGGCAGTGGTCGTAACAGCATAGCGTAGTTTTTACCCCATTCTTTTCCCCCTTCGCGGTACGAATTTGAGCCTGCCTTCCTACTACCACATATTTTTTTTTTCTTTTTTTTTTTTCAACAGACACATCCAAACACCCGGGCAACGCCGGGCTGAAATGATTGTATATCTATAAAAGTGAAAATGTTTGTGTCTGTCTGTCTGTGTGTGTACACTTCCCTACCAAATAACTCTGTCAATTTTCGGTCTACAGACTCGACATTTGACATAAGGGGTATTGAGATTTGGGAAAATCTTTTTAATCGGTTTTCGGACAGAAATTTGGCTGTTAAGGGGTCAAAGTTCAACGATTTAACCTTTGAGAACTCTACCAAATTCCTCCACCAATTTTGGGTTTAAACACTTGAAATTTTAGATATAGGTTGCTTGGACATTGATCTAACTTTATAATTTTTGAGCCGAAAACAAATGTTAAGAGGTCATAATTGGGATCAAAGTTTAAAAAAAAAACTGACCTCTGAAGTCTCTACTAAATTACTCAGCCAATTTTTGGTCTAAACATTTGAAATTTTACATAGTATATTCAGACATAGGGCAAGCATTTTAATCGATTTTTGCTGAAAATTTGGCTTCCAAGGGGTCAAAGTTAAAAAGATTTGATCTTTGCGGTCTCTAGCAAACTATTAAGCAAATTTTGGGTTTAAACATTTGAAATTTTACATAAAGGGTATTCAGACATGCAGCAAGCTTTTTAATCAGTTTTTGGGCGAAAATTTGACTGCCAAGAGGTCAAAGTTGACAGAGTTGACTTTGGTAGGCTCTACCACAGTCCTCCGCCAATTTTGGGTCTAAACACTTGAAATTTTAGATGTAGGTTACTTGGACATGGATCAAACATTTTAATTTAATTTGAGCGCAAAACAAATGTTAAGGGGTCAAAATTGGAGTCAAAGTTAAAAAGAATTTGACCTCTGCGGTCTCTACCAACTTTTCTCTATTGTAGTTAAGGAAACCTATTATATAGAAAGGCGCTACCGTACATATTCACACTTTTTAATATATATGTATGCACGTAAAGTTATAGGGCCTGAGCAAAGCCAGACGGAACGGCTAGTCTTTAATAAAATTAAAGGTTGTGAATAAACAGACAAATTGTTTTGAAGCTACTGTTGTGGTTTCAAAATCACCGCCTCCATTTTTTCTTTCTCTCTTCGGCCCCACTGTTTCTCTCCACTTAAAGGACGCAATTGGCTAATGAATTCATTCACCTACCCTTTCTCTTTTCATCATTAACGTCGCACGTCGGAATTTAAATATATCAACAATATGCCAACAAAATAAGCGATTGACCTTTTACCTTTTAAACGAAATTAATTTAAATGGAATCAAAACACTCACAATCTACTTTTGATTGCATAAATTTTGTTCTAGAATTAATTAGAGTCGTTTGTTTGTTTCACTGGGAGCGATATCACTAACATCACGCTGACCAAATGAATACAGCTCGTTTTGGCCAAGTCAAGCTAACTCAGCCGGGGAGTAAGAGGAGGCTCCCAAAGCGACGACTGATACTACCAGTCACATCAACCGAATCCACCAGCGCTGAAGGATTCTAGCAGCAGCGACAGCAGCTGTCTCAGCAGCAGTTCAAACAGCCCCTATCAGGGCTAAAAAACCAGCCCTTATCAGAGCTAATAAGTTTTTTCACAAATGCGATTCACTACTGCTTGCCTCCTGAGACCCACTAGCAGCGAACTTCACTCCCAGTCTCCAGCACTTCCAACTCACTCTAACGACTTCCTGCTCATTCCTGCAGCATTCCAGCCCTTGGTGCCTCCAGCTCACTCCAGCGCCTCCTGCAGCTTTCCTGCCACCTCGCTTGCACCTCCTCCGGCCTGCAGCATCGCTTGCATCTCACTCCTCTGGATTGCAACCTCTCTTGCATCTCGCACCTCTGGTCTGCCACCTCGCTCGCACCTGGCTCCCTACCAATCATCTGTTCCTTAACACTGATCCTCCATTCTCAATGTTGGCCGTTCCTTAACACTGACCCCCGCGTTCTCAATGTCCACCATCTGTTCCGGATCGCCCTGACATCCAGCCGATCATTCCAGACCCAGCGAGCAACCCTGAACCACGCTACATCTAGAGAACCTGTTCCAGACCTTAACCTCCAGTGATGTGCGACCTTCCAGGCGACCAGCATCCAGATCATACGCTGTTTTGCTTCCTTTGAAAATAAAACGTGAACCCTTGTCTTTAACCAAATAACTTGTGTCTGTCATTCTTCTTTGCCTTTTTACTGTTTACTTTTTGCCTGTGTCTACCTTGTTAGTTGTTGGGTCGATTGTCTCTGGACAACCCTAACCCGCAACCCTACATTAAGATGCAAATATTTTATTTTAAAAAATCATTCAATTTTTTTTCTTGTTTATTCAACATTTTTAATTTTAACAGTGACTAGCCTGGGTGCCCAGCATTGCCTGGGTGTTTGGAGTTGTGCGTTGAGCAAAAAAAAGAAAAAATGGTAGGCAGGCTCGAACCCGTACTGCAAATGAGGAAAAGAACGTGAAAAAAAATGTGACGTCATTGTGTCTATCACCAAACCGGAAGTGGTGAAGGTTTAAATTAAGGCTAGTCAATCGAACAGAGGGGATGACTTTTAGAAATATCAGCAAAAAAAGCAACCCCTCCTTGTAGAAAAATACCCAGTTAATTGTGAAGGAATTAATGTTTTAACCAATTTTTCGATATTTATCGTCCAAAGGGTCGAACTTCAGAACAATACCGATTTTGTGAAAATCCATCACCTCTGTCAAAAGTTTTAGGCAGGCATACAAACATACGTTTAAACAGACAGGTGGGATTTATATTATAGATGTTTCTAAGAACATTTTTCCAATTCTTATATGCATACATAAACATGTTATGCATGTGTGTATATGCTTATATATATGTATTTATAGAATTCACTATTAACCAATCATTATGAATTTTGGAAGACAGCTAATAGACCTAAGGGTGAGTAATATGAGCTAAGTTTTAAATTTCTTAAATGTTAGATATTTTCTAGTATCAAAACTGGAATAAAATTGTAGACATAAGGTTTCATTATATCTTGACTTTACTCTTCATAAGGGGACATAGGTGGCACAAGATTGCTATGTTTGGAAAATTAATTTTACTTTTTTTTTTTTTCTTTTTTTTTAAAACAAGGAAGTCACCACTTATCAAGCCCCGGGGGTTATTGTGTGTACAGTAATCAATGGGACAATATCGTAGTAATCGCTAGTAATGGAGATCTGATAAAGGGGGCGGTTCATCAAGAACTTGTTTATGTTGGACTTGAAGACATCCAAGTTGTAGTCAGGTGGGAAACAAGCAAACCGAAGAGAGTTCCAAAGGCTACACTTCTAAGAAAGAAGCTTTGTTCATGGAATCTACATTTTGATTTAGGCACAGATAAAGAGTGGGGAAAATTACTGACAGTGGTTTCACCTAGACAGGTGTTTTTCATGAAAGATTGACGAGGGGGGACCAGAGATTGGAGTTCAGATGAGCACTTCCCATGGAAATAACAATAAAACAACAACAGGCTCGCAACGTCCCTTCTGTGGGAGAGAGGTTGCAGGAAAGAGAAAAGGGCATTCCCACTAGGCTACGAAGTATATTTTGTACTCTGTCAAGGCAGGATAGACTGTTTTTAGCAGATATGGCAGCAGTACTCCAGCCTTGGACGTACTTGGCTTTTATATAGATAGAGAATTACATCAGCAGTGAGATATCTACTGGAGCGGTAGAAGGATCCCACCATTTTTTCCAGCGACCTTGGCAACAGATTTGACATGCGTGTTCCAGTTCAGATCAGGAGTAAAGGTCAGAAGCTCGTCAAAACATGGAGCTTCCCCAAGACGAGAGCCATCCATTTCAATTGATGCCAGATGGGGATCAGAGCGTTGATGATGTAAAGATAGAAGTTTGGTTTTAGATGCATTAAAAGTAACCAGCCACCTCTTCCCCCATTATACTATGCACTCAAGATCAAAGGAGAGAGAATCAGAGAGAACTTTGTCATTCCCGGCCTTTGATGTTTTGCCATAGATAGTCATGTCATCAGCATAGATGTCAACAAATGATTTAAGTATCTGTTTTGAGAGATCATTGATGTAGATCAGGAAGAGAGTTGGGCCCAGGATGGACCCTTGAGGGACTCCAGCATTAATACTGTGGGCCTCTGATTTATGCCCATCAACCACTGCTCTTATGAGCCTATCAGAAAGAAATGATTTAATAATTGAGAAAACATTTCCGGTTATACCGTAGCTGGAAATCTTGTGAAGTAGGCCTTTAATCCATACCTTATCGAAGGCTTTTGATATGTCAAGAGCAATTGCCCTAGAAATTAAGCCTTTGTGGAGAGATTCACTAATCCTATGAGATATAACCATTAGCAAATCTACTGTAGATCTAGCAGAACAGAAACCATATTGCATGTCATTAAGAAGGTTATTTCTGCTGAGGTGGTTGACTACTTCTTTATTTAATATGGACTTCAGCAGCTTACTCATGATATACAGGAGACTTATTGGTGTGTACTGAGAGAGAGATGACTTATCACCTGAATTCTGATGAGGTTTTCCAGGTTGTTGAAAAGCACTTCTCCTTAAGGCAACGCTTAAACAGTTTTGTAAGTATGGGGGGAAGTTCTGGTTGAAGCTTTTTCAACTCTACAATTGGAATGCAGTCAGGGCCAGTTGCTTTACTGGAATCAAAGTTCTTGATTAGCTTGGCGACCTCATGCACATATATTTGTTTGTTGCATAGTGTGTTGTCTGTTATAGGGGGAAATACGGGGAGTTGATAGCCTTCATTGCATAGGGTAGAATTTGCTGCAAAGTTCTTGGCAAATAGTTTGGCCTTGTCTGATGCTGACAAGATGACCTGATGGTTGGGATAGAATGCACGCTTCTGTTCAGGATCCTGACTGCTATTTGGCAAAACTGGTGGGAACCAAGCCGCTGCTCAGCTACTTTGGATTTAATGAACTGAGCATATAGCTCTTGCATTTTTTATTACTCTTTTACAGTGGTTGCTGGCAGTTCAATAAGTAATGCCCCTGACCCACTTCCAGTTGTCTGATATAGCTGAAATTTTGCATGCGCAATGATTTATATTTCTACAGGTTATGTGGCAAATTACAGCTCTGGGCTAATTGTGGTTTCTGTTTTACAGGTGTTTTAACTGAGTCAGATGTGAAATGGAGCCTGCTGAATGTTGAGCAGTGAGCCGGTTTTTGTATTTGAAAGGACGCACACCACAGGAGACTTTTGATGAAATGAAAGAAACTTATGGTGATAATGCCCCATCATATGACCTTGTAAAACGCTGGCATCATGAATTCAAACATGGCCGGAAATCTGTAGAAACAGCTCCTAGACCTGGTCGCCCCTCTCTTTTGCCATTGATGAGGCATCTGTCCGTCAAGTTGAGGCTGCCATTTTGGAAGATCGGCGCATTACTATTCACCAAATAGCCCAAGATATCAAGATTAGTACAGGGTCTGTGGAAACTATCATTCATGACCATTTGCATATGCATAAGGTGTCTGCCAGATGGATTCCCAGGTTGCTCACACCATTCCAGAAGCGAGAACGCGTCGAGTGCTCTAGGATGAATTTGGAGATGTGCCAAGAAATGAGTCAAAGTTTTTCAAAAAACTGATTACACAGGATCTGGATCCATCACTATGATCCAAAGACCAAAGCCCAGTCAATGCAGTGGAAGCACTTAGACTCACCACTTCCAAAGAAGGCAAGGGTACAGCCCTCCGCTGGCAAGGTCATGCTCACAATCTTCTGGGACCAGGACGGAGTAGTGATGACAGATTTCCTGGCAAAGGGTACCACAATTATAGGAGCCTATTATGCTTCACTTTTGAGGAAACTAAGTGAAGCTATCAAAATCAAGAGGCGGGGCAAGATCAGCAAAGGTACCCTCCTCCTGCAGGACAACGCTCCGGTCTACAACTCGCATTTCGCCAGATCAGAAGCACGGGCGTGTGGTTATAAAATCCTTCCCCATCTTCCCTACTCTCCTGACCTTGAACCCGCTGACTTTCACCTCTTCCCAGCTATGAAGTTGTTTTTGAAAGGAAAGCGTTTCCCAGATGATGCAGCCTTGATTTCTGAAGTCAGGTCGTGGTTGGAGGACCAACCTGGGGTGTTCTATAAAAACGGTCTCCAGAGCTGCATCAAACAATGGGAGAAATGCATAACTTTGGGTGGTTCCTATGTAGAGAAAGACTAATAACTGTGCCAAGTTTCGTTGCTGTCTGCTATGGGAAGTGGGTCAGGGGCATTACTTATTGCACACCCCTTGTATGCTGGCTGTTAGGTTTTTGTTGGAATTTTTTGGATGGTATGAATCGGTCTATACCTATAATTAACCATGGGACAGGTATTCTATCAGTTCACATGTGTGTATATATATAACGATGGCATTAAAATCACCCATCAGAATAATCTTATGCTTGTGTTGAATGCTACTAAGCACATCCTGCAGATGTTGATAAGTTATATTTCTCTTGTTTTGACATGTTCATTGTTGGTGCATTGTAACTAATAACTGTAGCAGTAGTATCAAGTTCTAAACTCCAGGGTTTATGTCATGGTACGGTCCAAGAGACACTTTTGCATAGATACATGTTAGTGGCCTAGCAAGGTCACAGGGGAGACAACCAAGCAAAAACACCCTAAACAAAATTCATCCCAAAGCAACAAAACTAATGCTGGCTTGCCAGGACACTATATATACAAATGTAGGCAAATTTGGACATATTTCATTGGTTTGAAAATATAGGTTCTTTTTACCAATTATCATTTTAACCATAGAATAGTATTATAATCTTCAAAAATCTGCAAATTTTCATGAAGTTTCATTCCATACAATCAAAGATATAAGCATTTCAATATTCAATTTGTCTACAAGTGTGTGTGTGTGTGTATGTATAATATATATATATATATATATATATATGTATATATATATATATATACATAAATTGAATAAAATCACAACCTATATGAATAGAAATTCACTTTTTTTGGCGTTAAGCTCTTACAGCTGTTTCGTGAAAGGATGGACAATTACCTCTCGTCCATAGAACTGTAAATCTTCCATCCAGTCACTCCTCAGAGACGCTTACATTACAACTATTCCCAACAAGTTCTTCAATCCGTTGTGAACACGTTTATTTTTTCCCTCCATATTAAATGGAGCTCATATTTATACTTAGTTTTAGTTTCGTACAACCCTTACAGTCAAGAACATCTTCCTATAACTTAGTTTTTAGCCTATTTTGGGGGCACTATTTTAAATGAGTCTCGCTTTTTAAGGATATTCTAATTTAATTTTTAGCTTTTATTTAGATTTCGCGGGTTCAAGGAACGAATGAGAAATCAATCAGATCCTGAATTCAGGATCAAGGACAGATTATGTACAATTAAACATGGATTTGTGGTTTTAAAAATTGGGGGATTCTGTGAAAGTTAGTAAAACAATAAAAACTTCGTTATTTACGTCTAATTAAAACTTGATAATATTTACATGTAAAAAATAAAATGTGATAAATGAGTAATTTGGAGAAGTATGAAGCTAACGCTTATAATAATGAGTTAAGGAACTGACAAAAACAACATTGATTTGCGGTTTTTTAAAAAAACGGGAGATTATATTAAACTTAGTAAAACAATAAAAACTTTCTTTTTTACGTCTAAAAAAAAAAAAACCTTTAGATCTAAATCACTTCTAAAAATAATGTGACGATAGAAGGATTTAAAAATTATATAAGCTCTAGGTTCACTAGGAATTTAAAATACTACATTAAACCAAGTTAGGTGTTTCTGTAATTCTATCTTGTATTATAATTATTCATTTATTTATTGTGGGTATTCCTCTTTATCTATTATAATTATAATTTAATTTGACATTATCTCTAGTTTTAGTTTTTTTTTGTTTTTTTTATCTTATATAATACTTTGCATCAAGCCTATTTTTATTTAGTCAGGATTAAGTTTAGATAACAGGAACTTATTTTTATGCAGACATCCTTGGATGATTTCTTTGCGTGAGTTCAGTAATTTGTCGTTTATCATTAAAATACGATAAGATTCTAGTATGCATAAGCCGCACCTACCTGATTTTGATGGATAGTATTTTCTTGCTTTCCCTATAATGGACCATTTTAGTTCATACTTTATGTTTTTAATTATGAGATCTCTAACCCTTTCCCCAAGGGCAGTATCGTTTTTAATTTTCATATTTTTATTCAGGTTGTTCTTTATTTGGTTATTAGTTTGGTTGGTTCCATCGATATTATTCACATTATTTCTAATTATTTTAAATGATGCAACATGGTTACTATAACGCTGCTTAAACTCGAAACAGCTGTAAGAGCTTAACGCCCAAAAAAGTGAATTTCTATTCATGTAGGCTGTGATTTTATTCAGTTTACGTATATATGCTCTGAAAACTCTTTTGAAAATTCATTGAGCTGAGATTATAATTGAGTTGGTATTATAAACAATTATATTCTAAACTTGCAACAGAAAGGAATTGTTGATAAAATAATATATATATATATATATATATATATATATATATATATATATATATATACACACACACACGCATAGATATACTGCCTTTTTGGCAATTTTATAAGTTCCAAATCTCAGCGACTATTGATCAGAATTTAACAAATGAAGGCTCTTTGGAAAGCTAATGATCTGAATTATGGAGTAGACTATGTAACATTTGCCCTTACGTTGCACATTAAGATGATCATTTATCATCCAGAGCCTATTTTTGGCACTTTTTTACAGCCATAAAATGTTTCATAGTCATTTGTTTTCCTGGTTTTGAATATGAATTACAAAATATCTAATATTTCCCCAAAACCTCTGGCCTTGATGGAGGGGAGACTAAAAATTGCTGCTATGGTTTCAAATGATCTGAAATAGCAGCAAGGGGAGACTTGATTCCAAATATTTCTCAAATGTTATATCTCCGTTCTTTGGTTTTCACACATAAAGTAAATTTCACTGTGTAAAGGATTATTTGATACTGGAGATATTCATAATCGTACCCTATTTCCAAAAGAGAGGAGATATAACATATGAGAAATATTTGGAATCAAGTCTCCCTTTGCTGTTATTTCAGCAGTTATTTGAAACCATAGCAGCAAGTTTTAGTCTCCCTTCCATTAAGACCAGAGGTTGGGGTGTATATATATATATATATATATATATATATAACCACATTTTAAATTCAAAATTTCAACTGTGAGAAGGAATAATAAATGTGCCCTTAAAATAGGGAAACAGAAGAACAAAAAATGAAGAGAAAGAAAAGCACAGATGGGAATTTCTCAAACAAAAAATACAGATGCTTTTTTTTCTCTTGTGGGATTTCCACTTAATTGAACTAGATTCCTAAATATGTCATGAATGAATGACAGCTGTTTTCTCTTCTGCTTACTCAGAACCCAAATATATCTCCCTCAAAGAATATGTAAACTATTATCTAAAATTGGTACAGTACTTTTACAATCCCCTTCGAAACACAATGCATTTGCTATCATAACATTTATTAAATCATTTTGAATAGTGTTAGTACAGCACATAGACATACCAATTTCCATCTTTACATAGTTCCTATGGCTTTATAAATTATGTTTTTAAGCAAAATTAATCTGTTTTGAACTCATGTCTTATTTTTTGCAGATTATAAAAAATGGTTATTTTGAAAAACATATATCCATATAATATTTTTGATTTCTTTAAACACATATCCAGCTAAAAAAATCCTTTAGATTTATGTGCAATTAATTTTCAATGTTTGACATCATAAAAACTACTGCCTTAGTAATGTGTACTCTGCCTATTCCTTCTTTCTCAACCAATCACATGTTTGTGTACAAAACGATAAACTCTAAAACATCATAACGATTTTACTTTATCTTCTTCGACAAGTGTTCGGTCTGGCATATTTTGCCATTCCATAACAGTTTCTCTAGCTTGTCAACCCTTATTATATACCAAAACATTTTAGCTGTCTTTGATGGTATTGAGAAAGGATCTCCTGTATCCAGCCATGTCCATTACTTCTGCATTTTTTTTTTTGTTTTTGTTTTTTGTTTTGTTTTGTTTTTTTGTTTGTTTTTTTGCCCATGAGACTTTCATGATTCTCCGGATGAACCACATCTCCACTGCTTCTAGTCGCTGTTCTGTGTTCTTTGCATCTATATAAAAGAATGGACCATATGTATGCTCTCATAACATGTATACATGTATGTTGTCTTGAGGTTTACGTTTTACTAGTATATAGATTAAAATTTTTTTGTTTATGTGGACATATATGAAAGAAAGTTTATTTAATTGCAACAGGAAACGTATGTCGATTTATTAAGCGGCTCTGGACCATAACGAAATTTGCATGGTTCCTATTTGCCTCTTCATAGAAGCGTGATGGATTCATAGCTTTCTCATATGCAAAAGTCAGTTCATAAATATGAAAACTAAATAACAAGCACACAATTTACACCAGTAACCCACTCCCACTTCCTATAAAGTAAGGCATTTTTAACTAATTTAAAAAACTTTGATTACTTGACAACCTTTCTGAACAATTTATTATGATCCTTTTTGTGTAATTTTGCTCATCAAATTCTTATGGAAAAAACATTCACTGCTATTTATTTATTGCACTAAAGCTTAGTGAATCAACATTTTCTCTATATCTGTTGATTCAACCAACCTCTAATATGCTTACTGTGTCCATGTGAATAATTAGAGAAAGAGTGATACTCTTTTTCAGCTTTTCTTCTTAATTTTATTTTGCCATCTAATTTACATAGCATGTTCGTACATACCATAAACATGTGTTATAAATTAGAAAAATAAGTTTCTTCACTTTTATATTATCCATAAGGACAGATCCAATAAATATTTATTATTTTCAGGTATGCAAGACGAATATGTAGCAGCAGGGATGCTACCTCATTAAGATGTTCATTTAAATTGTATCGTAGAAAGTGCTAAGATCCACCCCATAGCCTTTGAGCCCCTGGAGGGGCATAGGCCATCTACAACTTTTGTAGATGTTTTTGTAGTGAGGAGTTCTTTTTACAGGGTGAGGGTGCTGGCCCCACGCCCAACCTTCCCAGAAGGTACATACAGCGCCTAGCCTTCCCAAATGGTCACCCATCTGGTACTGGCCATGCTCAACGTTGGTTAACTTCGGTGATCTGGCGAGAACCGGTGTGTCAACGTGACTGTACCGTACGTACTAAGATCCACACTGACAATTAAATTGTTATAAAAATGCCGACAACAGAGATATGTACATCAAAGGTGAATGAAAAAAGAAAACATCGTTTAACGAACACGAGATGTTTGTATACGTACATGATTAAAATATATTTTATGTGAGTACTTTTTCATTTGAAATGTTCCGTTCTCACATCAAGTTCAGTTTTTAAAAAAAAAGTAATAAAATGTATGCGTTTATACCTATAATTTATGAGCGTGTACATGTGCAACAATGTATGCATTTGTGTCAACGTGTGCTGCTTCTCATTAAAGTGTATACATGTATGAGAGCGTGTGTGCATGAAATAAGAATTCATGAGGTGTCCCTTGGCAACTTTAAGACAATGTAGACATTTCTGCATGTGTCACTTTTTGGCAGGGTG
Organism: Euprymna scolopes; assembly: GCF_053919585.1. NCBI lineage: Eukaryota > Metazoa > Mollusca > Cephalopoda > Sepiida > Sepiolidae > Euprymna > Euprymna scolopes. Next base: position 61,521,018 of record NC_136506.1, on the reverse strand, counting down.
CGTATGCATGTGTGTGAGTTGAAAAATAAATAGTAACCTTTCAAACCACAAAGGAAGAAGAGAGTGAAAATGTTGTGCTCGTTAAACGTGTGTTGATTTTTTTTTATTTAAAAATTTTTTTTTTTTATTTCATTGTTTTTTTTTCAACTGTATTTTCTGGAGGAAAACCTCACTTTAAATAATATTTCAATCAACTCCAGATCCATGTTTTTTTTTTTTATTTTGAGTATGAAAAATGGATTTTAATCGTCAAGTGTGGCAGACGTAGTTGAAAGCATATCACATGACAACCATTTTTTTCTTACTAAATATAGCTTTAAGTGCCAGTTTTGTAAGAAAAATCTCATTTCTTTTTTTTTTAATGTGATATTTGGACATAGCTTATGTATTTGCACCCATGTTGCTTGTCAGTTAATACTCCAAGATTGGGATACATGCCAAACATATAAATGTCTTGTGTGTTCTAGTTCATCAATTTTCGAATGAAATCAAAGTGGAATAAATGGTAGTAATAGCTGTGAACGAATAAATCATTATATATATATATATATATATATATATATATATAGTAATTTATAAAATATATATGGCGATTAAGCTACACTGAATATTCGGCGTTTCATCCACTCTAGGATTCGTCAGGCTTATGCGCGAATTCTGTGGTTGTTTATTGTTTTTATATGGTCCTCTTCTGTTGAGGATTTTAGTTAGCCAATCAGCTTTCTGGTATCCACCGCGCCCCTTCCTATCAACCAATGGGCATGCATTTTATCGAACAAAGGATCTGTTTTAAAACTAGTTTAGTGGTTTAAGGCAGCCATTTCTTTCTTTCTTTTTTTTTATATATATATATAAATATACATATGTGTACATACATATATGCACATATATATACATACATATATGTGTGATCGTTTATGTATATTCATGTTTATTTAATTTATTTATTTGTTTATTTTCTATTGTTTTTGTTAGTTTTAAAACTATTTTGTATCGCTATCCTAGAGTAAATTTTATTTTGTGAACACAGTTATTTGCTATTTCTCTTCTACAGTTAAATAGATTTTTGGGTTCTTTAAAGTACAGGATAGCAAATTTTTCATGAAGGCATAATTTATATGGGTCATCTAAATGCCTACACGTGGTAGCTTATCTTATTATTTTCCATTCGACTACCGGCGAATGTCCGCTTTCTTTGAGTTCTCAATATTTATTCGCTAGTGTTGTTTTTATACGGTGTTTTTTATTGTTGAATGTACTTTTGTGGTCTTAGTATCGGGTTTTGAAATCTAAGGAAGTCATGCCTATGTAATATTTCTTGTTATTCGGGTTTTCTTTTGCAAATATTGTTGTCTGAAAAATTACGCTTTTTGTTAGACATTTATTTTGAACTGGGCAAAGTGTGCGGTGTCTACAGTTGCATTTATCTTGTTCGTTATTAGTATTTTTATTTATGGTATGGTTGTTCTTGTCCGGGGTTGGTTTGTTGTTATTATTATTATTATTATTATTATTATTATTTCTGCTAGTGTTAGTTTTATTTTTGTCATGGTGTCTACTTTTTTTATTGTTTATTTTGTTGTTGTTTACATTGCTTTTATTTAGTATTTTGTTATTATGTGCTTTAATTATCATCTCTAAATTTTCGCAACAACTGTAGGATAACTTTAAGGTATTTTTATTGAAGATTTTGTGTAAGGGGTTGGTTGCGGGAAAGTGTTTTTCAATAAGATCTAGAAATTTCTTGCCAAGTTTTGCTTTTAACATTTGATTGTATGGGGCCGTATACCAGATTATTGTTCTTTTTTTTCTATTTTTAATTTTATTATAGTTATTGGTATTTTGTTGCTTATATTTGATATCGATATTTTTGTATCCACTATTTTTTAGGGCTGTTTCGTAGATATTGGTTGACCTGTTAAATGCATTTTCATCGCTTGAGTTATTACTGAGTCTACTTACGATCGAGTTAGGAATGTGTTTTATAATTGATGGTGGGTGATTGGACTTAGGGTTTACATAAATTGGAGTAGCGTTATCTTTTAAGTATGGTTCATATGTGTTTTTATCTAAGTTTAACGTGACATCCAGGAAGTTTGTTATTTTTATGTTAGCTGATACGTCTGCTTTTAGGCCTAATTTTCTCATTTCCTTGTGTATGATTTTCTTAAAGTTTTCTCCCTTGACTTTGTTGGAGTTTTTTATTATAGCTAGTCCGTCATCTCTATATAGGCCGATATCCGTAGTATCAAATATGCTTGTGAGGGTATGTAAAATGAATAATCCCACAAGATCTGATGCCTCTGCAGAGTCCTTGGCACCCATCGCCAAATCAAACGAATTTTTCATTTTAGTTTTTATCGATTGGTTATTATTATTTATTAGAACTGATTTTCTACATTTTTTAATGATGTTGATTTCTTCCGAGGATATAACAACAACCAATAAAGATGAGAATAATAGTCCATAATAAATAAATTAATATAAATAATACTCATCTCGATAATGAATTCCAATTAAAATAATAATATATATACCATTCGGTATGGGCCCGACCATGGAAGATCAGATAATAAATAAACATGGATTTATAAGATCATAAAATCCAACCTTGATCGCCCTTTGGGGCCCATAGAGCAGTTGATAGAGATGTTGAATCTCTACGGTTCCAGATGAGCATTGTATGAAGATAGCGGGTGTGTTACGTTGTTGCTCTATAATAAAGGGTTGAGTGTGTTTGTTGCGTCATCTCTAATAATAGATTAGAAGAGATGACATGTTATATTATATATTTAGGTTGTATCATAAAGGGAATCGTGTGTGAGTGACATGTATTTTCAGAACCTACCTCTGCTTCTTCGATGTTGGACCATCTAGAATTTCTCGTCCTGGAGGGAGACTTGATACCTGTTTTTGGATGAAGATTCAATCACTCCAAGACAAGGAATTAGTTCTATAGTTTATTTCATTTTTCCCAGATGTCCTGCAGAAGTTGGAAAGTGAAATCGGCCTGTGTGGGTTCTTCTTCTACACATGTCAGTGTTCGCCCCCCACCCAGTGAAGAGGAGGAGACAACGGGAAGCCGTCCGTTGTCTTCTGAGTCCAAATCAAATCTCAACGATTCAGTTAACCTGATCACAGGACTCACACGCAATCAAATCAGCTGATCTTTTACTTCCGGCCAACGTGTCTACACTATAACTTACCTCTCACCTCTCTCTCTCTCTCTCTCTCTCTCTCTCTCTCTATCCATTCACTAACATTTTCAATCCTACCCAAAACCGGCCAGAGGCTTACTTGGCCAAAACGTGGTGAGACAACAACAACCACGGATGGCAGTGATGGCTGAGAATGCAGTTAGGAGGTTCGAAGTTCCTATCTGTCGCGGTTACCACCTGACGAAGGCCAGAGGAATAGTTGGCCGAAACGTCGTGAAACAACAACTAAAAGATGAGAATAATAGTCAGCAATAAATAAATTAATATAAATCATAATCAATACTAGATTTCCGATCTCCATTGAAAATAAAACCCTATATCAAGATCAACATAACTTTTCTCATGTATTGATTTTATATGAGTTTCTACTTTATTTTTTTTTGGGGGGGGGGCTATGTGGAGATCTCTTTCTTCCGCAAAATTGAAGAGTTTTAAAAATCTTCAAAAGAATTCAGTCAAGTGGAGGAACTGGAGGCAATTTTTGATCAGATGAAATTTTAGCTGAAAAATCTACCACATATTTAACACCAGAACAAGTAAAATTAAAATTGACAAAATAGTGTTTCTAAGTGAAGAGAATACTGTAATTGATTCACTAACGAGAGTAGCTCAATATCAAGTACAGATGAGTTTCATATACCTTACACACTTTACTCTGCTAATTAAGCATAACAAAAAGACACATGCAATACTGTCAAAAAATCTACCCTAGTCCATAGATAACATTAAAAAATAATAAAACCATGTTACTCAAACCTGAAACCAGGATGCTGATAAAAGTCACTCAACCATTTGAAACAAGGAAAATGGGAATCATTACATAGTTACCATCATCTCCATATATAATATTTTGATTGCAGAAATTCCCCTCTGGACCAAAGTACCATAGGTTTGCAACAACAGATGCCACATGCAAATTTATTAGGTCTAGACTATTAGCCACTATCTTATGTAACTTTAGAACAACATTTTAGACACATTTAGTCATTATAATAAAAATCCTACATTTCATCTTAGAAGCAAAACCATCATAATCGCAGCAACTTTAGAGGAAGTACTTCCTATTTTTCCCTCTAAATATTAAGTCCTTCTACCGCCTCCAGTCAATACCGGGGAAAAATATACACATTCTACAAACATTGTGCTTGCACCCTTCATAACTGGATCATAAACATTTCATTTCTCGATTCCAAAATAATAAATTCTCCCTTCTCAAATTCTGCCCTTTCTCAATGGCTGTGAGCTGACAATTCGATTATTCCAGAATTTGCCGCTTTATACGTACACAAACGCTCCAGAACTTTTCAAATATGGCGGCACTCTCTACAAGAGGCAACCATTTTAAAAAAATAAATCAAATACAAACATAATAACCGCTCATAAACAGAAAATTAAATACTGATAACCTTACACTTACCTATGCGCACATTAACAACACGCCACTACCCGCCACCAAAAAAAAAAAAACAAACCCTGAAAAAAAATATGTATGGGTAACATTCTTTATTTTTGATTTCGGAGCAGCTTAGCAACCTTACACGATGCTATATTTTTGTTTTCTTTTACACTGCCACACCCCCAATTTTTTTGGTTTTATAGTATTTGCAGGTGGGTATCCTGACGATTAGCAAGGTTAAATTTGGGGCAAATACTTTGACAACCTTCCCCCTCCCTCACAAAATGGGGTGTCCATTTCGATAGTCATTATGTTTGATTTTAGACAAATTATTTCTTTCTGTGGAGTATTTTTTTTTACTTTTCTTTTCCGGACTCTTTATCAACACTGCACATACATTACCTTTTTTTATAGATACATTATCACCTCCACACTTTTTTTTTTAAATTACGACTTTTAAAAGTTTTCGACTATGCTGATTAAGAAAATCTCATTTATATTTGACAGATACAAGTAGTTTTCGAGATATAAAGACCTGTATTATGCACTTTAAATCAGTGCCCACCAGATTTGTATGCATGCACGAGGAACAAATCTAATTCTATCCGACACTGATACCCTCTAATTCTTTTGTTGATTTCTAGTATTTGCAGGAGGGTATCAACGATTATCAAAGTTAAATTTAGGGCAAATATTTTGACAACACCATCTCACAAAATGTGGTGGCTACTCCGATAGCTGTTCTTAACATGGGGAGGTTGGGGATGTCTATTTAGAAAGTTGTTCTTAACATGGAGAGGTTGGGAGTCTCCATTTCAAAATATGGGGAGGTTAGGAGTTGGGCAACAACAACCGTCCTTTAATTTTTTACAAGGGGGAGGCATGCTTTCACTGGGCAACGCCGATTAATGTGTCCTGCTAGTCAATAAATATTCACAATCTCCTTTTGCATTTCCATGTCGGATATATCAGCAAATTCAGTGATGCAATACTTATGTTCTTTACTTGCCATTTTGGGGTTTCAGCTTATATTCACTTAAACCGTGGAATCTCTTTCATGCCTGAGACAATTTCTATGTGCTCATGAAGTGACCATAACCTTGATGACATCTTACCATCGCCAGGGTAATGGCCAATGCAACTGCTAAAATGGTATAAAAAAGTATAAAACTGGCTGCTGTAAACTACAAATGTTTGATCATCCACTGCAGATGCTCTCCCACCAAGTCTCTGTATGCTCTTCTCTACTACACCTCCCGTTGAAATAAAACACTTAACTGAAACTTCCCTTTGTTTATGGCTCTTGAAATCGGGAATAGTTCTCCTCGGATGTTTTGTCCATCATAGTCATAAAAAATAAAATGGTGCTGATCGAGGTGAATGCACATTATGCCTTGGTATGACACTAATGGAAAGGAATCCATTGCTTCTCTCTCAGAGACCTTGCACCTGTAAATATATAATATAAGTTTGCAACAAGATGCTTATATCTCAAGACCATTTCATCTCAGCTGTCATGAATTTCTGGAATCTCAGAATGCCCAGAGCACACCAGATGTGGACGATTATCCATTTGCTCACAAATGAGCCCATCCCCAAAACAGATTTTCAGAATCATAATCATCCACATCCAGAAGCATCTATTCTGAATGAGGAGAGAAAACCAATCCTAATGTATCTTCAGAACTAGAAGCACAGTTTTAATTTTACTCCCAATACTCCTAATACCAAAGTACCCAAATGTTCCAAGATAATTCGCAAAAAGAACCTGATTTATGGAGTATTTCATTTTAAAATAAGGAAGAATGTAATTAGTAATCAAGTGTAACCGCTCTTATTTTATGATTACTTCCATTTTAGAGAGCTCTTTAGTTTAAGTACAAAACAATAAAATTTCATTACACATGTATCATTCATTCAAAGTAGAATAAAGCTTTCTCAAGTCTTCTCTTGTTCTCATTTGTCATTACGATATACAATGTATGCTATCTACAAATAGGTGACAAAAACCATCCTGTCATCGTTTTGTCTTGCTTAAGTTTTGTTTAGTGTGTTTGAAATAAACTGGTCGTTTGTGAATGGTAAGACATATATGAAGAATAATTTGGCTGAAAATCATCCTGTGTAGATCAACAAGAATAATTATATAAGTACAACCGAAAAAACTTCAAGTGTCTGTTGCTGAGCTAAATGTCCATTGAATATTTCCTTGTTGTCAGTTATCCAAATGTAATGTAGATAACTCTGCTTTCCAAAATGTTGTTTTGATTACGAGAGTAACAAAAGGCAAAGAATTACTTCCTTTTTAATATAAAATAAATAAAAGTATTATTTCATAGATTGGAATCTGTTCCATCTAACACCTTCCCTTTGAATTTTGTGCTTGTAATGTTTTTTGTTGTGGTCTGACCTATATTGTATTTTCACGGTTTTCAAAGGCAAAATCATCAGTTGAGTCTTAGGTTCTTCCTTCTGCATTACTCTTTGTTGAGGAAACCCAAATGTGTTTAATAATATCTTCAATGGGAAAGTATCATTTTGCATGTTGGTTTCTCTGAAATATGAGGGTTATAACTAATTAACATGTCATAGAGAAGTAGAAGACTGCACACTGACTTTATAAATACTGGGTTTGGAGCATGCTGTAACCTAACTTTTCTTGCCATTCTGATATTCTTTGTTTTGGTTTGAATGTGTGACTTACTGCACTATGATGACAATTGAAATGTTTCTTTTGTATTTTTCTCTTGTGCAGTTGGTGTAGTTGAATGAATGGTAAATAGACTTTCTGGTTGAATAGAGTTTCAGCTGGTGAATTATCATTAGAAGAATTTGGGTTTGCTGCAAATCTATAACTTTAAAGGAATATAGGATTTTTGGTGTTCTTTTTTGAGCTTTAAGAGTGCTGTTTCAAATGTATCCACAAAATTCTCAACCAATCTATTCGGTCGAGGATGAAATGGTGGTGTGCATACATGGTTGCTCACGAAAATCTGAAAATTTCAATCAACTGTAAGTACTATCATTGTCAGAGACTATGGGACTCCAAATCGGCTGAAAATATGCTACAATTTTAATATAGTTTACTCAAGAGTTAATGCAGCTTGTCAGAAAATCTTGGGACATTTATTGTAAGCATCTATTAGTAGAAAATATTTCTCATCAATATGTTCTGCAAAATCAATAGGAAGACATGATCAGGAGGAATCTGGAATAGGTCAAAAACCATTTTCATATAAAGTTCTTACAAAAATGCATTCTAGTGGCTAACAATGCCAAGGAAGCGCTTAATGTTTTAATATTTGTCAATGCCAGCATTTTTTTGTAGCTGAAATATTTTCTGAATTTGGTTGTCGACCATTTTTGTCAAAAATGAAGTCCAGATATTCCATTTATGTTTGAAAAAAATAATATTTTTCTGCTTTTATATGAAATCCATTCTCTTTAATTCACTCAAATGTAGAAATCAAATGTTGTGTTGCACCTGTAACGATGATATCATTCATGAATGCTGCAACATCTATCATTCCAATTAACATTGCATCTATTGTTTGCTGGAATATAATTTCAGCTGGTATAACTCTGAAAGGAAAATGATTGAATAATTCATTGTGTGTCTTAACTTCCAACAGTAAGAAATCATCCGGAAAATCATTTTTTGTAAAACAATTTTCACCATTCAATTTTGCAAGAAAATCTTTTAACAAAAGTAGCAAATACTGATATGCATCTAATGAATCCCGTAGAATAATCAGCACATATTCAAACTGCCATTCATTTTTTTTTTTTTTAGCAGCAACAATGAGAACTGCCCATGCAGAGTAATTTTTGACTGTAGTACTCTTTGTTACAGATACTCCAACCTCTTATTCACTATATTTATAAGTGCAGCATTCGATCTGAAACCAAAAACAATAATTTAACAGTTTCACTAGAACCTTATATATAACATTTGGTTCTTTCCTAATGGCAACCAACTTTAAAACAAAACTTCACACTTCAGTTGTAAACTGAATAAAAGTCTCTCAGAAACGAGTGCTTTGAGGTTTAGCAGGAATCATCCTACTGTTGAATAATAAAATAATAATAATCATCCTACTATTGAATAATAAAAAATTATTATAATTTCAAAACTAAATTAAAAGTAACACATGACACTAAACGCATACAAACTTTCATTTAATGCTGTTCTGTGTTAAAATGAGTACTTCAAACAAAAACTATAATAATGAAAACTGACATTAGTTTTTCATCTTGATCAGAAATGTATGAAAATTTTAGTTAATAAAATGAAGACAACGCAATGGGGTTGCGTGTTCATATCACGTTGAGTTCACCAAAATATTGTGATGAGAGATAACGAGATGGAGTTTCATTCTACATTAATAAACAAACTTTATTTGTCATCCTCGTTAGAAACGTTAGTAGAAGAGAGAGAATTAATATGTTGCCGGCTTGTTGAAGGAGAGAATAGTTCAGTCCACACGTGTTTATAGCTAGTAGTCGCCAGAACAAAGGAAGCTGATAAAAGAAAAGGCAAAATCTTCAGTGTGTTGATGTGTTGTCGTGCGTGAGGGTGAGTTGTATGTTCTTTAGCATAACAAAGAATGTTCGTTTGGGTAATCCTGTAGAATGATAAAGTTTGTGTGGGTACAACACGTGGAAATAAATGGTAGTTTGAAGAGAGCCATAGCTAGCTCGTAGTACTCACGTTCAGCTGGGGGCTTTTGCCCCAGGTTAATGTCCGCTGTCCAGCAGAGTCAGGATCAAAGAGGGTAAATGGTTTCAGATTTCACCTTTTATATACTCTGTCACGTGATAGAGAGCCGGCTTGTGATTGGACAAGCCAGGGAGAAAATGGACTTCAAATCTCGTCGAGAGAAGTAGCTCCTGCCTGTGATGTAGCGGGTGTCGGCTGCTATAAAATTGTGAACAACAAAAGTGTAATACACTTTTTACAAATCTAAAGTAAATTTCACTGAGATATTAAATTGTGTTTTACTGATTTTATTTGTAAAATAATTTATTAAATTGATTGTTAATCATTTTTTAATGAAATTTTTTAATTAGAATAAAAGTCAGCATTTCTCAGGTTCCAAACAATTTGTATTTTTGCATGACAAACTTTGAACCAATCAATCACCGTCTAAGATTATTATTAGCAAATTAAAAAAATGTTTCAGCCTATTATTGATTAGACACTAAAATTCATGAATATTGAAAAACATTTTCCTATATTTTTTTTAAACCTTTTAAATGGTGGGTCTCATTTTCAAAACGAAGGTAAGAAAGTTATTAACACTTTGTTTAACTAATTGGAATCTTTTTTTGGCCTAATCAAGAAATATGCTAACAAAAATGTTACAATGTGTGTGATTGATCTCAAGTTTGACCCATGTATTTTTATTTAAAAGAAATATTAATCTAACTTTATGTATGTTAGTCTATATTATGGAATTAGTTAAAAATACACAAGCAAAAAATAAAACAAGGCAAAAAAAAATAAAAGAAATCAATTGGAATTGTGCAACAAGATGCATAAACTTTAATCAATTTAATTTCACTTGCTTACATGAAAACGTCCATTTTTGGAGAAAAAATGTTTTTTGAGTCAAAGTTTATAAGTTTGATAAAGTAGCCATGACAGTAGCTGTAAACCCCCCCCCCAAAAAAAAAAAACACACACCCCTGAAAATAAAATTAAGAAGTAAATTTATGGAAGGTTTAGGAAAAATTATTTTTCTTTAATCAAACAAAATTAAATTGAAACAATAAAAGCTACATGTGTCATTTTTAGAAAATGAATTCCCAAGTTTTGTTGGTCATAAAATGAATTATTTTATCCACAAAACTAAAATATTGGAGTATGTTTTATGATCTGTAAGCTGTACCAATTTTGAGAGAATCTTTATTTTGCTCCATATTTTCAAACCCAACAGACATACACTAATTTTAAATTGATTTTTTTTAAAGTTAGTCTTTAGTTTGAAAAATAATAATAAAAAAAATAGTAATAAAAAATAATAGATATTTTGATGGTATACAGATTTGTGCTAACAAAATATCAAAATACCAATATTTATTGAATATGTCAATGAAATATAGGGTGACTTTTTTTGGAGGCAGCAAACTTTAAATCAAAATAAATCACAGAAAAATATTTTTATTATACAAATATATGGTTTATTTCAAAGATTAATCATTGGTATTTATAATTTAAATACAATTTCAGATATATGACACCTGCTCACACCATATATAGCATAACCTAGAGGTCCTATTTTCACAAACTGTACACAATTAAATTAGTCTGTATTTCAGCAATAATGTGTCAAATGTTGCCTTCCAAGTGGTCCATTGTGTCTGGTTTATTAGCGTAGACATGGGACTTTACATATCTCCAAAGAAAATAATATAATGGGGCTAAATCTCATGAATGAGGTGATGTTGACAGATGCATTTCATGAATTTATTTGTTCATCAAATATTTCTCTCAGTAAATTAATCTGCAATTTGCAATCACTGCTCAAATGTCAGTCTCTTCATGATGAATTGGCAAACCAAATTGAACTAAAATGACCGATAGTTGCCAAATCTGCAATTAAAGAAAATAGAGTTGTCAATTCAAAGTTTGCCACCTCTAAAAAAAAAACAACCTGTATGTTATAGGCAATTAAATTGTATTATCATGAATATAAATGGACTTGGTTTCAGTCGGGTGACAGTGGCATCTATTCTGAAAACTTTGCCCAAGATTTGAAGACATATATATATATATATATATATATATATAAATATACACACAAACATGCATTTTTTTATCATAATTTATTTTACATGTACATAATGACCAATTAGGGAGGTGAGGCATTAATATGATAATTGATTAAACAGTAATTATAATAATGTTTCCATTACATAGGACTTGTGAAATCTTTAAATATTTACCCAAAGTCAAAAAGGTCACTTTGATGCACAGAATAATTGAACAATAATCAGAGCAGTATGATTATACAACAGTGTGGTTTGTGCATTTTACAAAGAATAAAGGAACTGGCCATGCACTCTGTTAGGTTTGAAAAGACAGAAATTGACTGTATACGATGTAAAGTCCAGAAAAAAATATTCTTAACATCTGCTTATATTTATATATCATTAACTTTTTTTTACTTCAAATTCCCTAATAACCAAAGCTCAGCCCAATGCATCAATAATGTGAGCTCTAGATTCTGTATAAATAAAAAAAAAACTAACTGAAATGTTTTTGTTTTATTTTGTGGATAACTTTTTTTATCAACTTTTTTATTTTAGCTTTTTTTAAAAATTCTTTCCATCAATAAAATTGCTAAAAAATATGTAACTAACACTCCTGAAAGGACAAGAAAAAAAATCAATTTGAATATTTGTCCAGAATTCCTCCATATTAAAAACAAAAATACAGAAAAATATTTATGATGTACATACCCGTGACAAAATGTAAAGATCATATTTGAAAAATTGTGTGAATTGATCAACTAGTTTTATTTTTATGAAGAAAATCATGGTAAGATGATTTTATGTGATTAATAGGAGTAAGGCTGATATTGTTGGGTTATCTCCCTTTGTTTCTTCAAGATAGTGATGGGAGGTAGTCCTTACTTGCTTACAAAATTTTATTTTCTTAATTAAAAATAAAACTACTTGATTAATTTACATGCTTTTTAGAATTTGTCACAGGTACATCATACTGATTTTTTCATTTTTGTTTTTGATTTTGATGGAATTCTGGACAATAATCGAATATTCATACTTGGTTTTTATCTTCAGTCATTTGGAATCTCATTTAAATAATAGAAGTGAATTAAGATTAAATAAGCAAAATTGTCTCTGAAAAATTTTAAGTAGATTTTCATATAAGATTAAGAAATTATTTTAAAATAGCATTGACCATTGCCCACTGTTTCTGCATATACTAAAGTAGTAAAACACATAGGAGAACCAAAGCTTACACTAGCACCAATACCAAACAAATGACCTGAACTAATGTTTGTGACAGGACTCTAGACTGTCACCCGTTATAATCTCAGCAAGATTTGATATAAATCAGGTTCAATTTTTCTTAACTTTGATTTAGCATTTAGACAAGGGAAAGAGATACTTACTGTTTTCAAGATCTATGCCAATCAACATCTTGCAGAAAAAAATGTCAATGGTCCTAGATCTGTAGAAATCTACACTATAACCAAAGAGAGAATTTAAAAAAAATTAACCAGGAAAGAATATATTGTCTTTTGAAAAGATTAATTGAATTTTAGTAATCAGTTATGTTTTCATCAAATTATCTAAATTCTTATTAGCCAATTTAGGAGTTAAGGCAGTGGTTCCTAACCACTGTGCCATGGAATGATTATTGGTGTGCCACAAAGGTGTTATGTGGAAGTTACAAGTTGTTATAGGTGAAATCACTTCTTTCATATCAACCGGAATTGCTTGTATTTAAACACATTATTCCTTACATAATAATGATTTTTAAATATAAAAAAGGAGAAATAAGATGCATTTTTTTTTCTTTATTTTATTTCGTTTAAATATTCTTTTTGTTGTTTAAATAATTATTAGATACTTTGAACTTACCGATGTTTATAAATATTGGTAAGCATTCTGATGCTTTATATCATCTATTTAGTTTACAATATTAACAGATTATATATATTTCTTATCTAATATTTATTCATTGAGAATTAAAGTTTCAATCAGACAAAATTGGATTATGAAAGAATATTGAATACCTGATATGACTTGTTTATATGAATATTTTCCTTATATGATCTTTATTTTTTATAATTTTTTTGCAAAAAGCCTTTATGGGTAATATTATTCATTTTTTTGTAATAGGTGTGCCGTGAAAATTTAAACAGCTGTATAGTGTGCCGCTTTATAAAAAGTTTTGGAATCACCAAGTTAAGAACATATTTTACAATGAATTAAGATTGGAAATTTTTTTCACCATCTGTAAGGGCTCACTTAAAGATGGATTAACATTGCAAACAGAGCCCGCCGCCCCCCCCCTCTAAATGGTAAGAATGTTCTGAAAAATGTTTTTTCCAATAAAAATATTTTATTTGCTAACAATTATTATTAATTGCTTGGTAGGTTATTGGTGAAAAACTTTTACCAAAGATTGTAAAATCTTTTTTTTTTTCTACTGAAACACTATTTTCCTCATTTGATTTTCCGGTTTTGATTTCCTTGTTTAATTTTTATTTTGTCAAAAGTTTTCTAACTTAAAAAAATATTTTACTCAAAAAGTCACATTAAATTATTTTAACAAAATTTTTTTATTATTAATTATTAGATTTTAATATTTATCTTTTTCATATTGTAATAAAACATTCTCTGAAAACATGTAATCATATATTTCCCTTTTTATTTTACAATTTGTGTATTTATCAAATTGTATGATCATTTCTCGTTTGACTGTGTTTATCGTGTCAGTATAATTTTGATTATTGTTTTTTCAATAATATATTTAAATCAATGTTTATTGAAATCAAAAGCGATAAACAATTTTTTTTTTAATTCTAATTGAAAATAAATTTAATTACAAAATTCAATCCATCAGAATGCATTTTGGTTTCTTCATAAACGAATCTATTTTAATATTTTATTAATAGTTTTAAAATTTTAGAACGATTTAGTCCCATTAATAATTTAATGATCAAACAATACCATAATAATTAAATTGTAAAAAAAATTATAAGGTATACTTAGAAAAGAAAAAAGAAAGCAAAAAAAAAGTAAAAATGAAAATAAAAAACAATGTATATTGTAAATGTTCTTTTTTTGGGGGGGGGAGTCCATTTTTTTAAGTTTAAATAATCTGACTTAGCCTAGAACTTTTTTTAAGAAATACATTAACTAGTGACAGAGTAAGCATTCAGATTTCTCTAAAGATCTCAAGGAAATTTTTTAATGTTTCTATCATTTTGAAGAATACTTTATTGCCCCTCCCCCCATTATAGAGGGACAATTTCTAACTGGCACCATTCCCTACATTTTACAACTCTTCATCACTTATATAAATTGGAAGGGAGGAAATCAAGTTTACATGATGCAATATTTGTCTCATTCATCATCAAATGATTTGCATAAGACAACACAAATGTAGAGTTGAGTTATCATAGAAGGCCTCGAACAGTTACCCTTGGCAGATGGACAAACATAAAGTTGTTTGGTTAAAGGAATTTAGAATGCACAAAATCTGTTTGCAAGGGGATCAAGGAAGACATGCAGAACTTGTGAAGTTACAACTTTCCTAGAATTGGACATGTTCATTTTTTTTTTTTTTTTTCAACATTTACTTTTTATGATAACAATATTTATGAGTAAATTTGGAAACAAGGGTCCAGAAAAAAATTGCTTTTTTTCCAGAAAGAAAAATGGCTTCTATATGATGGAAACATTGTAAAATTAATCTTTTCCTTTGGTTTAGACCAAAGGAAAAGATTAATTTTACGATGTTTCCTAAGAAACAAAAGTCAATCATAATGCGTTTCCATTTCAAGTTGAATTCATATAAGAAATTACATTCTATATGACATTTTAAAGGTTACAAAATGAAAGCTCACAAAATAAATATTGTATCTGCAATATATTATGTAGTAATAATATACTAAGGCATTACATGTTTGTATGTACAAAAGAAATGTGATTATTCATTTGGTGATTAATCAAATGATGCTAAAGTAAAAATTCTGATTTTATCCATTTTAAAATGAATTGTTTCCAAATCAAATTATGTCATCCCATCAGCTAAAACAATTTTAAATGCATTTAAAAAGTTGACATTTGAAGAATATTTTGATGACAATTTTTATGGTAAGAAATATATATATAAACAGAGAGAGAGAGCGAGAGAGAATTTTAAAGATGAATAAAAGTATTCTCTTTAAAAGTAGAACTTATCAAGATAATAAAAAGCTCAATATACTAGATAGAGTAATTAAAAAAAATATGAAAAATACATGATGAAAATAAAATTGAATAAATTACACTTATTGATCCACCAAATTCAAAAAAGGAAATTATGTCACCGAAAAATCCTAAATCCATGGATTTTCAAATATATGTTCCTTTCTTTAGAGGATAAACATTAAGAAAAATGTATTAGCATAAATTTGAAAATATAAAATATATTTAGGAAATATTTGTGAAAAATAAGAATAAAAAAAAATTTCCAGCTATTTGTTGAAAATTATTTTTTATTTTCATCATATATTTTTCATATCCATACATCTGAATATGCTTATAAAGTCAGAGAGCATTTATTTAAAGAATATTTAGCTAATGGCAATTATTTTTTACTGAAGAAGGGAGAAAACAAATATTTGTACACTTGAAGAATTGTATTTTTATGTAAAAACTTAAAGAATGACAAATTCTGATATATTTTATTTCTAAAGATACATACTATTAGAAAATAATAAATTTAATTAGATCTTGTATTAACAGAAATTAATACATTTTTTTTATTTTTATCTGGTGAAAAAAGTATTTGTACAATTCAATTTTAACGTGAAACAATATGTATTGTCTGAATATTTGATTATTATATTCTAGAATGTTCCAATAATGTTATCAGTAACTGTAATTAACTCTAAAATCCATTATCAGAACATTCTGCAATTGGTAGTCTTACGAGAAAATTTTAATAATGCCAAGAGGTAAAGAAATGTCTATTCCACAAAAACAATTTATTATTTTACTTTGGAAAGATGAGAACAGTTTCAGAACAATTTCTAAAAACCAGAATATCCCTTTGTTTGAACAATTTCTAAAAACTGGAATATTGCTTTGTTTATTTTGATGTTTAAAACTTATAACAGCATTGACAACTAAAGACGAACAGAAAATTTCTCCAAGATCAGCAAGGATATTAGGTCAACAGATTCAGCAAAACCTGCAGTTTACCCAAGAAGTACTGCAGAAACATCTGCATGCATCATCCAATCTCACAATAAGTAATGAACTACACATCCATATGACGTTTCTGAATTTTTGAGATGAGGATAGGTTATTTGTATTATTATTAATCGGACTACTGTTCTCATCTTAAGTGTGATTTTCACAACATTTCGGTCGATGTAACTTCTGACCTTCTTTAGGTGTATCTTGTCAAACTCAGGAATTTGGACAAGATACACCTCAAGAAGGTCGGAGGTTACATCAACTAAAACGTGAAAATCACACTCCAGATGAGAACAGTAATCCGATGAATAATAATACATACACATCCATATGTTTAATACACATGGACACAAAATCAGAGAACTACACAACTCCCATGACTTTTATGAACATTTCTCATGTTCAGAATTGATGAAACTTGAAGCAAAATGCCTGCATCAGTTGTTGGCTGCTGAGACTCTGCATCCACTAAAACCTTTATGCTTCTTGGAATTTGCCAAAACTACTCTTGATAGTCCTCCCTCTGCACACATACACATGTATTAGCACTCAAACTTTGTTGCATTGTCCTATATGCTACACATGCACTTTTGATGAGTTGCAGGGCACCCAAGAACCATAGACAATGATTTTATTATTATTTTTATTAAAAAGAATGAATTAACTGATATTAAGGGTGTTTCTTGTCAACAACTGTAATATTTTGAAAATAGCAATAATGAAGATTAGGAAAATGGTCTGAAACATATAAATAACTTTTTTTTTTTAATATCTCATCACATAGAAAAAATGTTATCATACACAGGAATTAATATGAAAAGATCAACTTGAAAAAAAAAAAAAAAAAAAAAAACTATATGACAAATATTAAACCCATTGTACCCAAGTAACATTAAGGTGCAACTAAAGCAAAATATTGTATTTTCTTATATATAAAACGATTTGGGTATAATATACGATCTTTTTTAAAACTAATAAAAATAAAACAAGAATAAATTACGTCTACGTCATGCGACGATCCATATGTAATTTTCTTTTTGCACTTATGTACCATAAAATATTTCACTGTTATATTTCATTAAATAATAAAAGCTTTCACAACATTAAATAAAATGGACCAGATGTGTGTTCTTCTAATTTTTGTTAGAAAATGTTAATATTTTCAGGAAAACAAGACTGTTCTCATCTTGGATGCTATTCTCACGTTTTAGCTGATGTAACCTCTGACCTTCATCAGGCACATCTCGTTGATCTCTGGAATCTGTATGCAATATCAAACCAAACACTGTACATAATCTATGAGGATTGATTGTTTTTGTGTATCATGCATTTATATAGTTTGTTTCAAAATTGCATACAGATTTCAGAGTTTGACAATATGCAGCTGAAGAAGTTCATTGGCTGAAATATTGTGAAAATAATATCCAAGATGGGAACAGCAGTTGGTATAATCCAAATAATCGAAATTATGAATCCTCATCTCAGAAATTCTGAAACATAAGATACGTCCGTAAAGTACTAATCAATCATACTTTTCTGTTTGATAGAATCTTATATTTCTTTAGTATATTTCATTAAAAAGAAGAAAGAAAACTTCATAAAAAAGCACAAGCATTACAATAAAAATAAACATTATCTTGCAAAAAAAAACTGTTCTAATTAAAAAATATTTAATGTCAAAATTTTTTTGTGTTAACTGAGTGCATTTGTTGCAGTTTTCACATATGTTTTAAGTGGCATAAACATTTCTGAAAAAAAAAAGGTCTCCTTTTGTATAATCATCATGTTTAATTTTCAATCAAAATTTCTGGTATTTATACACATAGTTCTTGAATAATATTTTAGATGTGTGTAACCCTTTCAATTAGACAAAAATTTTGTTAATTTGTCTTAAAATATTTTATGGAAAACAGTTATTTTTTAGAGACCTTCAGTGATGTTGAAAGGTTAACTTTTCATTTATCAAATTTACAAAAACTTGGATACAAATGGTGTGAGGAACAACATTTTTAGGTCAAGTTATGAAGGCGTGTTTATTTTTTATAATCTAAATATAGAAATACATTTTTTTTAAAATACAAGATGAAAAGGTGAACAGAGTTTAAAAAAATACAATTTGTAGTCTTTTGTCAACCGATGCATTACTGTTAAAAAATCTCTTTTGTTTCATTTATTTTTTTTTTCGTCTTTTAAAATAAAATTATTGAACTTTTGAACATTATTTGTGATGATTCGTCGAGAGGTGAAATGGAATGATTGTATCCCAAATGCCATGCTAAAGCCCATAACCCTGATACCAATCTACAAAGAAACTACAATTTGTATAGCAAAACAATGAATTATATATTTTATAAGTAATACAAGTTTAAAAATTTTATATCGGCCATTTAAAAAAAAAGTGGGGATTTGATGGAAGTTTTGATCAAGCACATGGTTCTTTTTTATTTTTTAATGTTATAAGCAACGTGAGATGAAGAAAATATATCAAATATCCATGGACATATACAATGCCCTTATCACCCACTCTAAAAGAAATATTTATTGAATACTGGTAATGAATCTTATCACCCACTCTAAAAGAAATATTTATTGAATACTGGTAATGAATCTTATCACCCACTCTAAAAGAAATATTTACTGAATACTGGTAATGAAGCTTCTAGTTTTTAGATCCTAAAATTTTTTAAATTACTTTTTAGTGAAAAAGGAAAGAGCAGTTTTCTATATACATCTAACATGAAAATGCCTCCTTTTCTCACATTTGTTTAGCGACTGACTTACAACGCCTTTTCTAGCATGATTTTACATTAAACTGAACACCCATTAAGAAATTGAACTACAAGTATCAAAATTTTGAAAATTGAACTACAAGTATCAAAATTTGGAAAATTGAACTACAAGTATTAAAATTTTGAAAATTGAACTACAAGTATTAAAATTTTGAACTCGAACAGTAAGCTAAAATGTTTTAATAATCTCCAAGTTCAATCGATATAGGAATCAAAGAAAAGTTTTTTGCAAAAGTCTAAATAATAAAAAAAGTTAAATCCTTCGAAAATATCAGCTTCTTGAGGAAGGGGGAGATTTATTTTAAACTTACACAGAAAACTAAACCATTATTTAATAAATCGATTGGCAAAACCAAAATAGATTTACTTTGTAAATTTGATGTTTTATCAATAAAAATCTAAGATTTAAAAGAAAATTAAAGGGGGAAACAATCGTAGACAGAGGCGAGTGGCTCTGCCTTCTCTCTTTGAGGAGGAGTTAGTCTACTGCTAATCGCCCACTTTCCAACCCTGGTGTCACAGTTCTTGCAGTGGGTACGAAGTAAATATCTCTATTGGGACCATACCTCTTTAAGCAAACAAGACAATGGAAAACCATGAATTTTGTATACCATAAAACTACTGAAATAGGCAGCTAAAATTAATATTTTTGTTTTAGAGGCAATGTTTAAGCTAACCACAAAACATTAAAGTAGTGACATGTGAAGTTATTAAATATTATTTTTAATTTAAATCGATTAATGTTGGTCTTTAGGAAATCTTTATACTCGTACATGTTTGTATGAATTAATAATTATAAATTTTTGCAATAATTATATATATATATATATATATATATATATATATATATACTCTAAATTTGTTTCTTTGTGTGTATTGATATTCATATTAAACCCCTTTTTTCTATTTATTTAAAAAGAAAATACAACTTTGTTATATATGGATCATGGAATTGCATTCACTAGCAAAAGATCTAGCTAATTTGCATATTCTTTACCATTCATTTAAATTAATTTTCTATTAATTTTTTAGGTTTTCTTATGGGATGATCATCTTTAATTAACTATTACATGTAATTATATTAATGCAGATATTCTACATGATTTATACTTGCGTAATATTTGCATAAAAAGCTTAGAGTAAACACAAATTTTGCCTTACAAACTCCTCTGTCAGTTTTTGATCTACAGACATGAAACTTAATATATAGGGTATTCGAACCCATGCAAAACTTTATATTTGGGTTTTAGTCTGGAAACATTGGTGCAAATATGTGAAAACTAAAAAAAA
Source organism: Euprymna scolopes (assembly GCF_053919585.1). NCBI lineage: Eukaryota > Metazoa > Mollusca > Cephalopoda > Sepiida > Sepiolidae > Euprymna > Euprymna scolopes. The sequence goes on along the minus strand of NC_136506.1, from coordinate 61,500,379 downwards.
TGAAATTTGCCAGGTGAAGGTCGAATGACGGCATTACAAATAGAAAAAGATAAATTATAAGCTGAACGTTTTGGTTTTGATTCTCAGTGGAGGTGCACGAGTTATTTTTTTTTTAACTTTTTAAATCATTACTATACATTCGGTCCAACATAATATAATAATAAATACGAAATCTGAATATTTAAGTGTATTTTACGGTAGGGCAATGCTGGGCAGTCTGCTAACACACACACACACACACACATATATATATATATATATATATATATATATATATATATATATATATATGTATGGGCAAACAGTTAATAAAACATGTTTAAAAACACTTTGAAAAAGAGTTAAAAACATATTTAATCTGAAAAGGAGACACTTGATAAGTGGATAGTCCTTAATCCGCAGAGTTTTTACTTTTAATTTGGATTTTACTTGTGTAAATGGAAATTCAATTAGCTTTCTTGAAGTTATATTTTTGGATTTTACCGTCTTTGGATTATTTATCTTTTACCAGACTATCCATTCACATGTAATCACTTTTTTTTTTCACTATATTCCCTCTGCTTCACTTTTTTGTTATCAAGTAAGATCTTTGATTTACTTGTTGTTTCATCAAATACTTTTGTATGCAAAATCCGATCCCACATTTTGCTAATTCCTACCCTCTGATGAGAAGGAAAGTATTTCTTCGAAACTCTGTGGATTAAGGACTATCCACTTATCAAGTATCTCCTTTTCAGATTAAATATGTTTTTAACTCTTTTTCAAAGTGTTTTTTAACATGTTTTATTAACTGTTTGCTCGTATTATAATCTCTTTTTGCCTATTTGGTTTTATCGAGCTTTTACATCTGGCTGAGATAACTTTATAAATATTAATTCTTTAATATTTATATTATACTTGATTTTTACCATCTTGAATCATTTTGGGTAAATTTAATTGTAATTTTTATTTTATTTTATATATATATATATATATATATATATATATATATATATATATATATATATATATATATAAGATAAAACAATGAACATATATAGTATGGACTTTGAAACATATAAACGTATTTTGGGTGAACTAAATAAAAAATACAAAAAGGTACAGGAAGAGGATCTTTATAGAATAAATTTGTTAGCATTAAGAATATGTGAAAAAAATGAACAAATAGAAGCATACACACTACTTAACCCTCAGTTTTTGTTGAAAGATCACAAACCTGACTTCAACAATAAATTTAGCATTAGACTAATTACACCGTGTGTTTCTGATTTAGGTAATTTTAGTAAAAAAATATTAGACAGGATTATAATCACTTTAAAATCTAAAATACAACATAACCTTTGGATTTCTTCTGGAGAGGTGATAGATTGGTTCCAGAAAATTCCTAAAAACCAGAACAGTAAATTCATTATGTTTGATATTGACTCATATTATCCATCTATAACATATGAACTATTCGAGAAAGCAATAAAATTAGCGGAAATTGAAACAGATGTAACTAGATTAGAAGTAGAAATTATAAAACTAGTGAGAAGAACCTTAATGAAATATAATGATGAATTATGGACAAGGAATGATAGAGAGAACCACTTTGATATTATGATGGGTACTCCAGACTCAGCATATGTAACTGATCTTTCAGTTACCTGCCAGGGCAGTTACCTTTGCTGAGTCCGGATCCCATCATAATATCAAAGTGGTTCTGTACATACTTAAGGAGATATATAAAAAAAACACTGGGGGTTTATATAGAGATGATGCATTATTTTTAGTTAATTCAAGCGATCGAATTACAGAAAAAACTAGAAAGGAAATTAAAATATATTTTAATGAACTTACGTTAGACTGCAATTGTAAAGTAGTGAATTTTTTAGATATAACTCTAAATCTTAACAATAATACTTATGAATCATATCACAAACCAAACACTATTCTTTATAGATTATAAATGAAATCATCCTAAGTATATGAAAAAAACTATTACCCCCAGTATAATAAAAAGAATATTCGGGTAATGACAAAATGAGAATATTTTTGATAAAAATAAGGATTATTATAATGAAGCTTTAAGTAGATCATGATATCATGGAGAAATCAATTACATAAAGGAGATGAATAATAAAAATAGCAGAACAAACTGCACAATATCATATAATGTGGCAATGAAAGGAAGAATAAAAATAGGCATAAAATTAATTAAGAAAAATAAAAAGAATGAAATTAAAAATAATGAAGAAGCATATAATGGTGATAACATTATTAAGAATAAGAAAAATAGATGCAAAAGACAAGTTTGGTTTAATCCGCCTTTTACCAAACATACAAATATTATCCCTAAAAATTTTTACAAAATAATTAATAAAAACTTCCCCTCAGAAAATAGATTAAGTAAAATAATTAATAAGAACACAGTTAAACTTTCATTCTCAACTACTGCCAATCTAGGAAATACTATAAGTTCAAATAATGATAAAATAAACAAATTAGTGAATAAGAATAGGACTGAATCAGGTGAAATAAATTTGAAGAGAAAATGTAACTGTAGAATACTTAACGAATGTCCATTGGAGGACAATTGCTTAATTTCTGAAATTATGTAGAAATGTGAAGTCAAGGTGGATAATAATAATAATAAAAATGTATACTTGGGGGATGGAATGTTTTTTTAAAGGACAAATACCAAAACCATGTCGCATCATTTAAAATTGGACCTGAGAATGAACCAAAGAGGGATGTGAATGATAGGAATGAGGATAGAACAAAAATGAGAGTGAAAAATAAGAAGAGGAACACAACTGCATTAGGTGATTGGGTTAGGGAACTACATAAAAATCAAAAAGAGTTTCAATTAAGATGGTCAATAGTAGATAAGGCTAGAAAGTATAAACCAAGTAAATCAAAAAGGTGTCATCTGTGCTTACTTGAAGAATACTACATAGTGAATTCTAAAGAGAAAATCTGAAAAACGGTTAGATGCTATACAAAGCTGTCTTCATAGAAATAAATTACTGTTCTCATGCCTAAAACCTGATTGAAATTTAATATTAAGATTTTTAAATGTTGCAATAAATAAATTAGTAAATCTTCAAGTTAACATATAGGAAATAAAATAATTATAACATAAATAGAAAAATAGAAGTAGTTTTGGTTTTAATAATCATTATATATAATAAAATTACACCTGAGTAATTTCAACAGCATAAAAATGAGTGAAAAAATTAATTGCAAAATATTGAGACAAGCAGGCTAAGATGGAGTAAAATAAATTTAATCAAAATATAAAGTTAAAAATAAATGAGAAATTAAACTGAGATTGGAATAAAGAAGTTAATGTTAGAATTATTAGTTTAAAATTAAATGAGGGTGATTAATCTATATATCTATAAAAGTAAAAATGTCTGTGTGTGTGTATCTGTCTGTGTGTGTACACTTTCCTACCAAATAATTCTATCAATTTTCGGTCTACAGACTTGAAATTTGACATTTGGGAAAATCTTTTTAATCGTTTTCAGAGAGAAATTTGGCTGTTAAGGAGTCAAAGTTCAACGATTTGACCTTTGAGAACTCTACCAAACTCCTCTGCCAATTTTGGGTCTAAACACTTGAAATTTTAGATATAGGTTACTTGGACATGCATGGATCTAACTTTATAATTTGATTTGAGCTTAAAACAATAAATGTTAAGGGGTCATAATTGGGGTCAAAGTTTTTTAAAAATTGACCTCTGCGGTCTCTACCAAATTACTCAGCCAATTTTTGGTCTAAACATTTGAAATTTTACATAAAGTATATTCAGACATAGAGCAAGCTTTTTAATCGTTTTTTTTTCTTCTGAAAATTTGGCTTCCAAGGGGTTAAAGTTCAAAAGATTTTATCTTTGCGGTCTCTAGCAAACTATTCAGCCAATTTGGGGTCTAAACATTTGAAATTTTACATAAAAGTTATTCAGACATGCAGCAAGCTTTTTAATCAGTTTTTGTGCGAAAATTTGGCTGCCAAGTGGACAAAGTTTACAGAGTTGACCTTTGTAGACTCTACCAAACTCCTCCACTAATTTTAGGTCTAAACACTTGAAATTTTAGATGTACGTTACTTGGATATTTTAATTTAATTTGAGCCCAAAACAATCAATGTTAAGGGGTCAAAATTGGGTCAAAGTTAAAAAAAAATGATGTTTGCAGTCTCTACCAACTTTTCTCTATGGTAGTTAAGGAAGCATTACCGTAGGTATTAACACTTTTTAATATATACATATGCACATAAAGTTATGAACAGTATATAGGGCCCGAGAAAAGCCAGGTAGAACTGCTAGTAAATACTAAAGTCAAATTATGAATGCCTAAAAAACTTAGAGAAATTGGCAAATTGATAAAAATTTAATACAACATAAAGATTTTAAGAATGCTATTGAAGAGAAAAATAAAAAAATAAAATAGAATACATGGATAAAAATTTAAAAGATAAATTCAAAATTTAAATTAATGACATAATAAGTGTGGGATGAAGATAAATTTCAATCAATAATTTTTTAAATTAACTTGTTAATTATAATTCCTTGTTAAGAAATAAAATATTAAGCAAAGTCAATTATGAGATCATAAATGTAAACAAAACTGATATGAAACTATTGTAGATTGAAGAAGATATAATTGGCACATACAAATATAAACTAGAATCTGACAGTGTAGTTTAGTATTGAATTGTTCAAAGCAGCAATTGAAGCCCATGTTCCTACACGGACGTTCTATAGCAAACCCCACTTTCCCCAATGGTTTACTTCTACTTGCGCAGCTGTCATTACTCAGAGGCAACATGCATACCACAGATTTATTCGGCATAAGTCCTGTACAAACAGACAAAAGTTTATAGAAGCTAGAAGTAATTGTAAGAAAGAAGTAACGGCAGCTAAGAGAAAATATACCAAAACCACCAGAAAATGCATTGAAGCGCAGAAATTAGGAACTCGTGATTTCTGGAAAATCTACAATAGTGTAGTAAATAATAGGCAATTCCCCCACTATTCAACAATCATAAGGTTGTTTGCATGGCAACCGAGAAAGCTAACACGCTTGTCTGGCAGTTTGCCTCAAACTCTACTTTAGACCCAGCAAACAACTCCCTCCCTGATTTTCCTTTGTGGACAAAAAACCACAATAGATGGTCTGAAAATCACCCCTATATATGATATCATAAAAAACCTAGACACCTCAAAAGCATGTGGACCTGATCTCATCTCGGCTGTACTATTTAAAAAATGCGCCCCTGAGGTTGCTCCAGTTCTCTCTTCAACAAATGCCTTAAATCATGCTTTCCTGACTGCTAGAAAACTGCTTCTGTGGTACCAGTTTACAAGAATTCGAAAGAACTGACCCATCAAATTATCACCCCATTAACCTCCTCCCTCTCTTCGCAAAAATTTTGGAGTCCATAATTAATCACGCTCTAGTCAACCACCTTACAGTTGTTAAACTTGTCCAACCATCAATATGGATTTACACAAGCTCATTCTACTGCAGATATTCTAACTATAATCTCTGAGCATATATACCATTCACTGGATAAGGCAGGGGAGGGGAGGGCAGTAGCTCCAGATATATCTAAGCTTTTGACAGGGTATGGTATGATAGTCTTCTCATGAAAATCAGATCCTATGATATTACTGGACAAATACTTAACATAATTAAATCCTTCCTAAATAAGAGAAGAATCCAGGTTGTCCTCGATGGTTGTACGTCTAAACAATATGATATAAATGTGGGTGTACCTCAGGGAGCGATCTTGGGACCTTTATTATCCCTGATATTTATAAATGACCTCCCTGATAAAATTGTCTCTGAGAGGGGTGTATTTGCTAATGACACCACATTTTATAACAGGCATGAGGGGAAAATGAATGAACACATATCTAAGGCAATGGTGGAAACTCTAGAGGAAGACCTCCAGTGATTAGTGAAATGGGGTCAAAAATGAATGGTAACGTTCAATGCTGCCAAAACTAAGCTTGTTTCCTTTAATAATTAAATGAAACCTTCTCAACCAATAGCTATGGCTAATGATACTTTACCTGAAACTACTTCATTCAAACTCCTCAGCTTAACGTTCACAAGGAACATACGTTAGAACAGATACATTGAGAGCATTGCTAAGGCTGCCGCGAAGAAAATGGGCTCTCTCTACCATGCTAGAAAGTTACTTATGCCTGAAAGTATCCTGTACCTCTACAAGAACACCCTTCGCTCATGTATGGATTATTGTTGTCACATTTGGGCTGATGCATCTGCTACTAGTCTCTCACATCTGGACAGGGTTCAAAAGAGTCGTCATCCTGATAGGCCCTGAACTGTCATCTAAGCTTCAACCTCTGTCCCATCGACGAAATGTTCCATCCCTCTGCCTGTTTTACAAGTATTTTAATGGTGGATGCTCTGACAAACTATAAGCCCTTGTACCTCCTTGATGTAAATACTTCTGACAAACCCGACAAGCAGCAAAGTCCCACCCCCATGCAGTAGAGATCCCTAGATGTAAGAAAGCCTTCTACTCTAATAGTTTCGTCTTCAGAACTGCTAGACTTTGGAATTCCCTTCCGGTTTCCTGCTTCTCCAACTGTACTGACATGCAGAAGTTGAAATGTAATGTGAACATACATCTTGCTGCTCATCTCCCTACATAGTATACCTGCAAATTATGTCCCTAATAGTAGCCCCCTACATCAAAGTGGCACTGTGCCTTGTTTGGGGATGAAAATGTAATTAAAAAAAATAAAAGAAATTTAAAAAATAAAACAATTAAATAATTTGGAGAAGAAAAATAATTACTTAAATAAAAAACATACAGAGGTTTTTATTAAAATAGGTAATTGATTGAAATAATTTAAAAAGAAGAAATACGAAAATGGCGTGATTTATAAATTCCATGACTAACGGAAAATAATTGAACAAAAAAGCATAGAAGAGTTGGGTGGAGGTAAGTCCAACTGCTTGCTCTCTTAAATAGAGATTAGAAGTATGTTCATATATATATATAAATAGTATATCACTGTCTGAAGAGTAGTTGTTTTTGAATGACGTATTTGAAATTGTCCGAATGGTCACAAAACAATTGTAACAAATATGAAAACACACAATGTGATGCTATCATTTTTTATTTTTATTGTCTTAATTTTGTGTGTATATATATATATATATACATTCCTTTTGTAAACAATTACTTGAACCCATTGTTTTTCACACATTTAATTGCGATGTTCCCATAACATTTACATTCATAATTCTATCCTTTATTCAGATCGTTGTTTTTATTTAACATTTTTTCTGTTATTTTTTAAAAGTTTTTTCTTCTAAATAAATTGAATAAGAATTATTTTCTTATTAAATTTTTAAATTTCTATTTTTTTTTTATCTTCAATCATAATTGGGATTTTTCTCGGAAGCATAAGAACTATAGCAAATGAAACAATGTAGACAACACACACACACCACATATATAAATATATTAAGACTTTTTTTTACTTTAGATTTAAAATATTTTTTTGGTTATTTATAAAAATCAGTTAATCAACAAGGTAGTATTTTGTTTAAATAGACAAATAATATTCTTACCTTCATAAAATCATGCAATTCACAAATTGATTCATGCAAGTCTGTCACCAAACAATCTTTTATTGGATTCAATAATGGTGCATCTGTAGATAAATATTTATTCTAATCTATTATATAAAAGAATAATCAGATTTTGTGTGTTTGTGCCTGGAAGAAAGTCAGAAACTACATGGTATACACTTACAGGCTTTACATCATCGAATTCAATGTTCCCAGTTCTAAATAACCCATGGGAACAGAACCTGTTAAAAAATTCAAATATGTATATCCAATTATAATGAAATTTAAAACACATTCATAAGAAACAAATTCAGGGAGTTTTGCAACAATTCAGCCTCTGATTATACTAAGCTAAAATGAGAGAGAGGGGGGCAGTAAAAACAACAGCAAAAAAAATAAAATGGTGTTATGAGCATAGTGAAAAAGTACATGGTAGTATTCTCATTCGATCCCAAGCAATCTCGGATCTTTCTACTAGTTATATATATTCTAAACCTACATTACCAAAGATACTTGGATAAGTATATTTCATTTTGTCTAAAGAAAGTGCAATAGTATTATGGTGTCTGCATTCACACTGGATGTCCATCAAAATAAATACCTCCAAAACTCCTCTTTAGGTTTTAGAGATAAACCCATCTAACCATGCATATGTTAAAACTATATTACTGCAAGTACTTATATAAGTATGGTTTATTTTGATCACAGGGAGTGCAATAATTGTTGGTGTTTTTGATATAGACCTACATAATCGGATATATTCTGAAACTAAATTATACAGAGAACTTGGATAAATATGTTTCATTTTCATCAAAAGGAGTACAATAATATTGTGAGGTCTGCATTTGCACCTGATATCCATAAAAGGGAAGACGACATTTTACTTTATTTTTATATGATTTCTAACTTTAAAATTATAGAAATTAAAAACAAAAAATGAGTAATATGGTGTTCATGCCTTAGACTTACACATGGTTCCTTGTTCATTTCTGTGAAAATGCAAGGACATTTTTTCTATAGACAATAAAACGAAAAAGTGGTAAAAAAAACAAGTATATAACAAATAAATGTTATCAAAGGCAAGATAAATTACCATTTTAACTTATTTTAAAGCGTTTATTCAATTAAAAAAAACAAGTTGTAGTGAGTGTTTATGTGAGAACAAGAAAAAATGGTGGACATGAGAGGGTCATATCTTTGGAGTCTGGATAAACCTTCAAAAATAGAAAAACAAATACGAATAGAAACTCATCTAATAAATGCCACTGAACCTACACCCCCCCTCCTCTCATTCGATCAATTTTGAGTAAATGTTGGACCTTTCCTGAAAAGTTTCATGTTATTAAAAGTAAAAGTGTAGAAACGTAAATCTGAGTTGGGGATTGGCAGACATAAAGTTCTTCATTTTCAAACTGATTATAATAAAACAAAATACTATAATATTCTTCACTTGGGGATCTTCATGGACAAAATTAATGTATATGGGGGGGGTAATGATAATTTCTTTTATTCTTATTAGTAAATGTTGTTTGAAAAACAATACTGAAACTACATCAAGCAGTGAGCTACGGATTACTGTTATTTACGTTTAACTAGTTGCAAAATTTTGCACATAAATTAGACTTGTTGTCAGATTAAGGAGTGTGATAGAAAAGTTTTCAAAGAAACATGTTGCACACAGACATTTTTTTAAAACTATTGTTTTCTTTTCCAGGAACCTGAACAAAGCTGGGTAGCACTGCTAATCTTATTGTGATTGCTATTTGATATCTGTTCATAAACAGAACTGCAACACATCTTTACACATTTGCATTTATTGAAATAAGACAGTAATTATTAAGTGCTTTGTAATTCATTTCAAATAAGTATACTTACTAAAATAATTACTGGATAAAATTCCATGCTAAAAATATCCTTGGTAATTGTTATTTCGCAATAATTAAGGTTCCATGATATGCATTTCCAGTTATGATCCCTTACTATATAGCTGCCAGACGTTGTACACATATCGCCTTGCTCAAGAGACAATTTTATAAACATTACTCATATTCTTCTACTATTTCAACCCACATGCATAATAGTCAACTTGTTGTTGGGCATGGTCTTACGTAGTTTCAAGCACCAACCTTAACATATTGAACTAAAATATTTTTATGCTTCACAAGGTTTTGAGATAAGGATTAATAAATTGTATTATTCGGACTATTATTCATAACGTTTTGAACAATATAATCTCCAACTTTTTTCAAGCGCATCTTTTTGAATTCAGGAATCTTCTAGTTAAACTGGGGAACCTTTATATTGAACTTGAAAAGCTGTACCAAACGAAAACAATTTACGCAAGGACTTAGTTTTAAATTACATACAAGTTTCTGGATTTGATTAAAAGATCCCCAAGTTTAAAAAGATCGACCTGAAGATTACATCTGCTGAAATACTGGTCATATATAATCACCAAAATGAGAATAGTAGTTTGAATAATCCAAAATATATTTTGTTCCATGATGAAAGTAAAGACAGTCTAAAAGTAATGAAAAAAATACAAAAAAAAAAAACAATGAAATAAAAGATGAAGAAGCAAATTTGAAAAGTTGAATTTCTAAAATGACTCTTGTTTACATTCAACTATGCGCTATATAAACTATTAGTTGTGCCAACCCGGCATTGGTTGGGATCCATTATGTTCCAATTTCTTTTGTAAATACTTCTATGTTCTATAAAAACGCCTTGTTTTGTTATGGTCAGAATCTTAGCTAAAAGTGAACCTGGTTTTAATTTAATAATAATGAAGTAAAACATAAGAAATAAGAATGCAGTTATTGCTGTTAGCTGATTTTTATCTTTAAGGTAACTGTTTAAGAATTTCTATACATTAGAAAACTGCTCGATCAGATTAGATTTTAACATAAATTCTAGAAAAGTTAAATGTTAATTTATTGCGATTGACATAGTACAACAATAGCAAATGAAAGTTATTAGTTAGAATCTGTTTTATTTGTCAGCTTAAATGCTGTTTAGGTCCAACTTTCAACATTATTTTCTGAGGATAAGTTTTGATTACATGATTTTGCTTGTTTCCCTTCTTTAAAGTCAGCATTGTTTATCCACCTCGTAGAGAAAAAATAGGACTTCATATTTTAATTAAATTTGAAGAAAATCCTAAAAAAGAGCACATGCATAAATGGGTTAAATTTCTCTAGCAAATGATATTAATTCACAAAATACTGATTTTTTTTTTTTTTTTGCCTACTTTCACAAAAACATTTTCGTAGTTAATAATACAACCGTAAACTTTATCCACCCAAATTTACAAACAGTTTTCGTCAAATATTTAACTAATACATTTATGTTTTATTGCTTCATTTCTTTATAAATAAAAATTTTTTTTTTTATTTTAAGACATTTTTTAATTGGTCTCAAAATTATGGATATGATTTTTTCAAAAGTCTTTTTCAGTTTTGCAGCAAAAATTGGTATTTTTGAAGCCAGAAAAATAAAAACAAATATAAAAGAGAAATTGTATAAAAAAGAGAAAATGGTAGAACAAGAATAAGAATCGTAGAAGGCGCTAGAAATTGTTACCAATGTTCCCTCATACTTTTACATTAAATTGAAGAAATCATCTAATTTCAGAATTAATTATCATTATATTGGAAAAATCTTTTTACATTATTTCTTAGCTTGATTTTGTTTTATGGCATATCAAACCGGGTTATTTAATACAGAAATACAATAGTTATAGGAAACGATTTCTCATAAACAATTTGTTGAACACAAGTTGCTAGATAATCAAAAAGAAATATTTTTAGAGATGCTCAAGCTTTTAATTCTTCCAAGATCTTAAATAAAAATTATGTACCTTTACTTAAGGGGTCAAAATGGTACGTATAGGTGTGTACTACACATACACACACATGGTATGTATAGGTGTGTACTACACATACACACACATGGTATGTATAGGTGTGTACTACACACACACACACATGGTATGTATAGGTGTGTACTACACATACACACACATGGTACGTATAGGTGTGTACTACACACACACACACATGGTATGTATAGGTGTGTACTACACATACACACACATGGTATGTATAGGTGTGTACTACACACACACACATGGTATGTATAGGTGTGTACTACACACACACATGCTCTGTAAACACACGTAAGAATAGCAAACTTAGATCAGAAAAAGAGGGAACATTGTTAATTCAAGCGATCATTTCTTATGTACAGGCATTTTCAATACTTGAATAAAGATATATACGTTATTATATAAATAGATGTCAAATTCAATTTTTTATATATATATATAATTATTTGCATAAAAACTATTACTAACGTGAAATAAAGGTATGTCCAGATGATGAGTCAAAAAAAAAAATAAAATAAAAAATACTATGTAGATTTTTTTGCTAAAACCGGCACGTCATTGATAAAAATAAGATGGAGGGTTGAATCTGTCACCCTCTAAAGTATTTTTTTCTTTCTTTTTATGGAGAGAGGCACTAATAGACAGGCTGAACGTGGAATCAGGACAGAGTGAGAGGGAGAGAGGGTGGAGTAAGAAAGTTTTTGTTTTTTTTAAGTTATTTTGTTCCTGGGAATGTTTTTTGTTGTAGAATATTTGTTGCACCAAAGTAACCACAGAGAGAGAGAGAGAGATAGAGAGAGAGAGAGAGAGAGATTAGGAACAGGTTATTGTTGAGTTTCAAAGCAATCAAACCACAATTTCCAATCACTTTTCAATAATAATAAAACTTCATGGAGACAATCATTTGAATCATATACTCTTTGATGTAGAAGATATACAGAAAAAAAATATATATGTGACTCTACGGGAAAGTAGAAAAAAAAAACAAATAATTCCAGCCACGGTCATCTCTATATTATAAGGATGACCATAATTTCAGCCTATAAAGATTCTACATACAATTTGAAAAATTACAAAAGAAAAAAATTTGCAACATTATCTTTTGAAACGTGCAAACAGCAAAAGAGACTTTTTTTTAATACGCATCTCCAAAGTTTGACAAACATTTTACCTGATGCTATTAAATCTCATTTTAGTTAGAAATCGATATTTTAAAATGCTAACTTTATACCACAACCAGTAGATGAGATAAGGCCATGATATGATGATGTTGCTGGATAAAACATTGCATAAATAATGTACATAAAAAAAAGGAATATAAACTGATTTCAAATAAATATTTCAAAATAAATTGTATCGCTAATAAAAGTTTGGCATTAAAATCAAATGCCTGAAATTAGGTTTATAGTCTATAAACATTTTTGTCCACAAAAATCATGTTTTAACCACAGAATCACAAAAAATCCATGCTGATTCAAAAACAACAAGATGGATACTACAAATGTCTACAAATTGAAAACCGTAGAAATTGAAATTGTTTTATTGGATGTTCCCCCATATGAGAACATAAGTAAAAGTTAATTTGTTAAAATACAACTTAATTTAAAATAACTAAAGGTTTGAGGATCTAACTCTTATGGGCGGCTTTATTCTGACATTTATTGATATATATAATACACATATATAATAAAGAAAAAGTGTACTTATCTGAGAACGCCCTACTGCAGCTTCATATTTAGGTTGACACTTTTTTTATTTTGCAAAATTGCATTATTATTGTGATATATATTATATATGAGGTACATGTGGTCTGCTTGAAGCATCATCTGTAGTATATATATATATATATATATATATATATATATATATATATATATATATATAATTCATAAGTAATTCTAATGAAGAGCTATATCTTACTTACTCTCAATGCCAGTTGATGTAAAGTCTATATAACATAATTCAGAAGCAGGTGTGAACTCAGGCAAAAGATGACCTTTGGGATCAATTCTGCAACGAATAAACTTTTAAATTTAATATTTGCGGCTTTAATGATTTATTTGATTTTCTACTAATTACTATTAATCTTTTAAAATTTATTACTATTAATTTTTTAAAAATTTATTATTAATTTTTATTACTATTGATTTTTTTAAATTTATTACTATAATTTTTATTACTATAATTTTTTAAAATTTATTATTAATTTTTACTATTGATTTTTTAAAATTTATTATTAATTTTTATTACTATAATTTTTAAAAATTTATTATTAATTTTTATTACTATTGATTTTTTAAAATTTATTACTATAATTTTTATTACTATAATTTTTAAAAATTTATCATTATCATTTTTTTATGTTATTTATATTCTATTTATTTTTTATTTTATTTGCTAATGTTTTATTTTTTTTATTTTTTATTAAGTGAATTGTTTTTTTGGGGGGAGGATTGCAGACCTTAAACACTAAGTATATATATATTTCTTTTCCTCTCTCATTGTGGACTAAATAGTATTACTGCCTATGTTGATGTTCCCTTTTTGTTTCTAATGGACTATTCCAATCTTTTTATTCTATATTTTTAAACTATTAATAAACAGAGAGGGAGAGTAACAGAAGTGATAGTGGTAGAAATCTCATGTAAAATGAGAGAGGAGGGGTTAAACCACATACGTTGAGAGGGTGACAGTGATAGATGAAAACAGTAAAAAATGGGTTATTTGATGAGTTATTTTCAAATTATGGCTACAATTGAAATAATATTTTAGCATTTATTTTGTGTGATTGAAAAGACATAGGGAAACAAATGTTGAATAACTCAGCCTCAGTATCAATAGATAACACGATTTAATTAGGGACATTTTTTTCTTTTGTTTTGAAAACGTAAAGAGTGCTCATTTATGGAAATTGTAAAATATATTTGTTCAGTCAATAGCGCATCGGATGGCAATCACTGGAATCCCAGTTTTGAATTTTACCAGATTTATATGTACGGATATGATAAAAACATGTATTTGTGAATAACTATATTATATACTTTCTCTATAGCTGAAGTACTTTCGTGGACAATGATGGTTAATATTTTTCCACAAAAATAATTGAGTACTTTTGGTTATCAGAATGGTGGAAAGATATAAATGAATAGCTTCATTTAAATAAGATATAAATTCTCTCATTTCCAGTAATAGTTTTGCTTCATTAGTTGGTAGAGTATCAAGTGCCAACAATTGAGGTTCTGGTTTCAAATCTGACTACATTAATGAATTGTAGAGATGACAAAACATGTGCTTATAGATAACTGTATATATATATATATGTAGAGAGAGAGAGAGAGAGAGAGAGAGAGAGAGAGAGAGAGAGAGAGAGAGAGCAACACATTAGAAGAATGAATAACTTTCCCCCTTTTCTTGCTTATGCCGCATGGTAAGAGATGTTAATTCAATTTAAGAAAGTTTGTTTTTTTAAATTATCCGTTATTTTATTAAATCTCTTTATTACTGTTAACACCAAGAACACTATTCCATATCCATAAGAAATTAGGACAATTAAATTACAACTGAATAAAACCAAGCATTGATTTATTATGAGCTGTTTAAAAAATACTTATGTAAATGAAGTAAACAAATACATTTACTTGTTCTATACACACAGTATTTAAAGAGTTGATTATGTATTATTGATTCAACTTGGAGCAGCCCATTTTGATGGTAATATATAAATGTGATTAATGAAAAAAAGCTTTCATTCATTTAGATATACATATTGAAATTTATTTCTAAAAGTTATTACCCACACAAACATAATTATCAACAAATACATAAGTTATATATTCAAAATGTATTTAATACAGAGTTTAACGCTATGACAACAGAATATTCTTTTCATTGTTTTGACTCTCGAGTATATATCCGACACAGTTGGACAGTTAATCAACCGAGAACCACATCACTCTATATAAAAGCATATAAGATATCAACGGATACACACTCGAGAGTCAAAATAATGAAAAGAATATGCTGTTGTCATAGCCCTATTTATGACATAATAACTGAGCATGAAACCAGCAGTAACCATTTAATTTCTGTTGAAACTATTTTAATTCAAAAACTCAATCCATGATATTGACCATCACATTCTGATAAGGCAAAATGTCAACTCAGTCCAACGCTATTGACCACTGAGGTACTGTCTTGCTATTAATATTCTCTCTCAAAATAAAATTGTCTTTTGAAACCTGCATCTATAATCTACAGCTACTAATCAATTTTTTTGTCTAGCCTCAGCAATTGGATGCTACTGGATTTGTCCCTCCATCACACATGGTCAAAGGCTTGGTGAGAATAAAATCTTTCAATTCTGATAGAGGGTATCCAACAAGCTTTATTTCAGCCAAAAAAAAAATCCTCTCAACTTTTACCTTGGGGCCTCCATCTTAAAGTTTGTTTTTGTGACCATCTTGCACAGTAAATATCTGTAACAGTGCAGGTAATTGCCCCTCATTATGTCTGAGATATATGTAAACTTGACGAGTATTAACATTTCAAATATGGTTGTCTGGTCAGACCTGAAGTCCAGCAAGATATCTTTATCTCCACAACTGAGACTTTTTTGTCTTCAATGGCTAGAACCCAGAGCTATACAAAGCAATAAGGCATACTACAGTCCAATGTATCTTAAACTGGAATTGATAGGATCACAAAGGACACTAGTGGCACTATGCCATTTCACCATTGAGCATCGAGAGTATTGCAGATAAACTGAGATACCACTTATCCACCTACCTGCATGATTTTTCATGCATATCATTCAGTGACTAACCAGTTCTTTTCGTATTTTATCTCAAGCCAAACTGCAGAGCATAATAGTCATTCCAATGTTTCACTTACCATTACAGATGAAGTTTACTTTTGAAAACCAGTATAATGCCATCTGTATACAGAAGTATCCAAGGAACAAGCAACTGAAAATCCTGTGCGATGGTGTTCACAACAACATTAAATAGAAATGGTAAAATGCATATCCCTGATGTGCACTGATTGTATTTAACATTTCAGCAGCTGTTAATACCAAACTCTTTGGTTTATTGTAGAACATCTTGACACAGTTGACTATTTCTTCTAGACATCACACACATGCAGAACATACCAGAAATGGTGTACAATCAGTGGCTTTTTGCAGTTGAAGAAAATCCATATGTACCACAATCTTTTTCTTACAGTATTTCTGCATCATCAGTCAAGCAACATCTATCATACAACAGTTTCACATGAATCTGCACTGAGCAAGATGATTTCTGGCCGTCTTCTATCAATGATTCATTCAAAGATCTTCATGGAATGTAAAAGCAGCCTAATTAACTAGATTGCCTTTCCTCTTCCAGTCCTGGATATGACCTTAAACTATATCCAATGGTGAGGTCCCAGATTGCGGACTTTGGGGAGTGTGAAGCCACCCTTGCATTGCATTGCTCCCAGGTCCACTCTGACCCAGAGTGGTAGTACCTGTTAGAATCCCAACTAAATAGAAACCGATTTGAAAAAAAAAAAACAATATATTCTATTAAAAAATTGTTCTTCAAAATCACTGGATTCGGCATTAAATAACCTGAAAAGGGTTGATATGCCGTAAAACAAAAACAACCAATCAACTTTCCTCTTCCAGATGGGTACAGTTGTACTGTGCTATTTGTACTTTGGGATTCCCCCTGGAGCAGTTGGGCTGGATCCATCCAGAGAATTTGTGGAGTCCTGAACAAATACTGACTAGGCACTACAGTCAACCGCAGCAGCATATACAAGAGTTAGTTAATCATGGTTCCAGTGGAGAACCCTTTAGAAGTGAGAACCCAGAATCAGCTTCGTATCATGTTTCCCTATCATGAGCAAGGTTTTCAACTGAATTCCACATCCAACTCAACAAACAAACAAAAGTGTACTGTAATGCCACTTATATATATATATATAACTGGTGAAACATAATTTTGCTTCTTAAGACATATTTTATATATCCTACATACTTTGTTAGAGAGCAAATCCATATTATATTATGTAAACTTGAACGTTGATTAATTAAGTTTGATTTGTTTATAAATGAAAAGTAATTGTTCTATCAGTACGCACACTAAATAAGATTAATTTATTCCTAACCATAAAATAATTTTTATTTTTACCTGTTGACAGTTTTTCTTTCGTAAAATATTTTACAATACAATAAATATGCCTTGAAAATCTTACAAAAATGAATAAAACTTATAATTGCTTATGGTCCTATTTATTTGCCTCCTCACGAGGCCAAAGTTAGACACAAAGTTGGTTTTTAATGTGAGGAACATCCCGATTCCTAAAAAGGAACACCATTAAAAATTTAAATTGCCTCAGTCTAGAAGAATTTCTCTCTCACTGACTGAGAGAATTGTCAGTCTAGCATCAGAACAGATACTACTCTTTGTTCCTGGCTTTTAGCTCACATTCATTTTGATATTGGGAAATCAGGGGTGGAATGGCTAAGGGGAGGTAACTTAGATAGGTTTAGTTTGTTAAACAATATATTTTGCAGTGTTTTATGATAGCATGCACCCTATTCAGTCACAAACCTGGTAGAGCTTGAATGATGTCATATGATTAACAATTTTCAATCACAATGGCAGCTAGAAGCTCATAACAATGTAATGTTTATTGACCTGTAGTTTACACAACTCTTTAAAATTCTTTCAAGTGTAACATTGGCAGGTTTAAAAATTGCTTATAAAAAAAAAAAACTTAAACAAGTCCAATAGTGTCACTTTGACACATAATCAAACAACCTTCAATTCTATTCTGCGCTTTATATTATCACCAGCTCTTTTTTAAGAAATTTTTTATTATCTGATTCTAAAGACTGATATTCTTTTACTTTAGCAATCAGTGTATATGTTTATTTAAAAAGAAAAAAACAACTTTTTGTATAGTTTCAGTAAGGCTGTTTTTATAAGCAAAAAATAAAAAAACAAACCAAAAAAAACAAACATTGAATTGCGTAAGTTTTTTGTGTGTCACATATAACCATATAACCACATTTCATAAAAACCAATTAATAATCTAATTTTAAAAAGATTGTTTTTTTTAACAAAACATATTTCGAAATATGTGGTTTCTGTGGATGTCATTAAAAACAAAGCCCTATACAAAGATCAAACAATTTATCTAAAGTAAAATTTATGAAGAATCAAATGTTATTTTTAATTTTGCGTTTATTGTGGCAGGCATCCACAAATTAAAAAACTGAAAATTATAGAAATGGTGGTGATGTTAGTGGATAGCAAAAGGAGATTGCGGGCTGGGAGCAAACACATATATAATCAATAATAAAGAATGCATTTAGCATTGCAGTTTTAGAAGTGTGTCATTTAGTAGCAAACAAGGTGAGACACTAACAGACATGTGTTTTTTGTTGTTATATATACTGACAAACTTCAAAAAATAGCCCAGCTTCACTTTTTTTAGTAAATATTGTTTCTTTGGACTTTTTTGCTTTTTGATTCTACAATCTTATATAAATTGCTGTTTTTTTAGTGAAATAGATAAATAGTTATTAAATTAAACAATTATATCTACGTTGTTGGGAACAGAAAATCTACAAAAAAAAAAAAAATCAAATGAGATTGAGATTCTCTTCAGGAATTTTCTGTTAATTTCATTAAAGGACACTATTTGTCTCTGCAAGCACGTGTCATCATCATATTCGTTTTAATGTCTGTTTTACATGTGTTGAATCCATATATATATATATATATATATATATATATAACCATAGGTGGAAATTCTGTATTGTCAAGAAATAAAATATATAATTATATAAATGCCTAATAGTTTTGACCCTAAATATATTTTATTTAAACAGAAAGTTAGACATATATATATATATATATATATATGAGAGATGAGAATTCAAAGTTAGATAAAAAGTTTATTGCATCATCAGATCAATAAGATATATATATATATGTGTGTGTGTGTGTGTGATACTGTATATACAACTTAAATCAACATTGGAGAAAAACTATAGAACTTTGGATAGGATTTGAGCCCACACTATTCTAATAACCTGAATGTACTTTTCCTACTTGAGCTATAGAGTACCTGTTAAATACAAAGTATCTACTTTCAAAATGTTTCCTTAAATAAACTGTTGGTTAGTTATAATCTATAATAAATATATTTCAA
The DNA here is from genome assembly GCF_053919585.1 of Euprymna scolopes. Classification (NCBI taxonomy): domain Eukaryota; kingdom Metazoa; phylum Mollusca; class Cephalopoda; order Sepiida; family Sepiolidae; genus Euprymna; species Euprymna scolopes. Next base: position 61,480,687 of record NC_136506.1, on the reverse strand, counting down.
ACTAATGTTGATAGAGTCAAGACATGAGTAGTAGATAGTAGAAGTTTTTTTTTTTTTTTTTTTTATAGAGATACCAACCTGATATGCTGAAGGATCTAAAAAAATGTGAAGTAAAAATTCTTTAAATGGCTCAATTTAGCAACTTGTATTTCTAGTTCTTATTTCAGATAACCTTTAGCAGAGGAGTAATGTTACAATCAGGACTGCCGTGTCATAAAATATAAGGTCTGACTTGGATTCCTTATTGCAATATTCAGACTGTTGGAAATTATAAAATCCAACTCTGATTCTTAGCATTTTTACAAGTTCAACTCCTAAATCCTCTGATTTCACAACCGTGGTTACAATTGAAGTAAAATTGAATCACAAAATTAGATATTCAATGAAATCCTTACAATGCTGTTAATAGGAAATGTGAATCTCCTCCAAAACATATGATCATAGGGATTGTTATAATTCATTGTATAAGTCTACATTTCACTTAAATTCTAACAATATTTCACTAATGAATACAGAAAAAGATTAGATCATTTACTAAAATAAACCTATTTCTATATAAGTATTAGCAGGAAACACTACATCCTTTTCAATTAGGCTCATAGGTCCACATTTTCAATTTGGCTCATAGGACCACATTTGAACCCTAATATATTAGGGTTCAAAATGTGGTCAGCAAAGAAAAAAAATATGGACCTATGAGCCTAATTGAAAAGGATGTAGTGTTTCCTGCTAATACTTATATAGAAATAGGTTTATTTATAATACGTGTGAGGAAACTAAAATTTTGGAAAACTCTTATAGAAGTTTGTGGAATTTTTAATAGCAGTAAAATTATCAGGTTTAACTAAATTATAACATGTCAGAACACTTCAGTAGGTGTTTATCTTGATTTTAGCTATCTGCGATCAATTTCATAAGTCTCTATTGTTCAGACCTCTAAATGAGAAGTTAGATTTCCAACTAAAAAAGGGTGGAAAAGGTTTATAGAACTTGTGTTCCAAAAAAAAAACTACAGAAGTGCGATTCAAAGAAGGAAGAGATGACTTTGGACAATCCTTGCTCTGGAAGACCAAGAAACCTTAAAAAATAAAAACAGTAAGACTGCTCAAAATTTAACTTGAAGATCAAGGAATAATTGTCAATTAATTAGCTATATACCTATAAATTTCCTGTAGGTCGTCAAATTCAGTTTTTCATAACTTTGGACAGAGCAAGTTTTCAGCATGATGGCCCACAAAAGTGTTGTGGCCTGATCAACAGAATCTTCAAAGTGATCTCTTCATAACATTATTGAACAAAATTGAAGCAAAGAGCAAAATTTATAGTATGATCCACAGTACAAAAAAAAAAAAAAATATGCGAAGCAAAGCATGTAGATCTGCAAAAACTATCAAGTTGAAATCTCAAAATTTGATGGTCATGATTTTCTAAGATTCAGATTATGATACTAATAGATTACTTTGAAAATCAAAGAACAGTAACAGGAATTTAGTATGCTGAGGAAACTAAAGGACACTTTGATTAAAAAACAGAAAAGGAAACTTTGTGCTGGAGTCCCGTTTCATCATGATAATACATTGAAATATTGCACAAGACATCTTTCAATAATTTTGATGGGACCTACCATAGTCTTGATTTAGCTCCATTAGACATTTTCCTTCTTCAAAAAAAAAATCCTCAAAGGAACACATTGTATAACTGCATAGAAGCTGTGCCGCTATTTGACTCCAAAACGTCCTCCAGAATTCTTCAGTTTTCAAACCTGAAACCATCAACCTGAGAAATGTATGGATCTGAATGGCAACTATGTTGAGAAATAAGCTCACATACGTCATTTTTGTAAAATAAATTAATTTCTTGAAAATTCTGCAAACTTTTTGATCCATCCTCATATTTGAAGTTTTAAGGGGTTTTTGTCCCCAACTTCCTTAGGAGCACAAAGAGATTGAGCACATTGAAGGGTGTGTAGCTATTTGATACTACTTCTACTCTCTTCCCTCAGAGAATTTGATGCATAGGATATAAATTTCATCAAAATATGATATATTTGAAGTTTGAAGAGAAGTTCTACCCACCAAAGCTTCCTGAGGGAAAAGATGCTTAGAAATTTGGTATCAGTTCCATTGTATTTCCTGGAAAATTTGACATTTCAGTTTTTATACATATTCTCTAAATTTTCTTTTTATAGAGAACACACAGATATTGACATTCATATATATATATTGAAATTACCTTAATATAGAGTTAAATAATATGACAAAATAAAAACGTTTTCTAGAATAGCTTTTTGTCACATGATAATTTTTCCAAAACAAAATATAAATAAAACTAATTTGAAATACATAAAATCAAAAATATATTAAAGTATTTATATTCTTCAGTGTTTATTTTAATAGTGCTCAATGTACTAGTAATTCTTTATGATAATATGCAGATGTATGAGTTTAAAGTATTTTCAAATAAGTTCATGTTATACTTATATACACACAAAAATATGAAAATTAATATATTTAAATATTTTGTTAGAATTATTTAATATGCACCAGTTAAATATTGTTTGTCATGAAAACAAGTTCCTATTTTTAGTCATTTTAGATATTTTATCTTCTGAAACTTTTGAATTGAATTTTGAGCACACTTCCATACAAAATAATTCCTTTGACTTTATTATAAAATGGGGGCAATATGCTTGTTCTAATGCATCTATAAAAAAATTATGATTATTTTCCTACTTTTAATCAAGTATTATATGTCCATTTAATATTTTTTTTAATTTGGCAAGTTACAATAAAAAATTAAATATTTAAAACTTTGGGTTTGTATTATACAGATTCGAAAAAGTTGTCAAAAACAAATATATAGTAAATAAATGTTATAAAAGGCAATATAAGTTACTGAATAATTTTTTTAGTGTTTTTATTTAATGTATCATGTTTATTCAGCTAAAAAAACAGTGTTTACCGATGTATTGGAAAATTTAAAATGGCGGCGTACTCTCTACTGAACATGATAAATTTGGGAAAATAAGTTAAAAATAAAAAAATATACAAAATACTTAGAAACTGACTCCATATATGTTACCGTGACAAACTGACATATACTCGGTGGGTTTTTAACAGTATTTTGTATATTTTTTAAATTTTTAACTCATTTTCCCAAACTTACTGTGTTTAACAGAGAGTCCGGTGCCATTTTAAATTTTCCAATACATCGGTAAACACTGTATGTTTTTAGAGTTGAAAATTATCCAGTTAGGTAGAAAAGTAACTTATCTTGCCTTTGATAACATTTATTTGTTATGTATTTGCTTTTTGACAACTTTTTTCGAATTTATGTGTATAGTAATACAAACCCAAAACTTCTTCACCGATACAGCCAATGTTTTTGTCAGTGACACCTTCCTCAAGATACAGCATATTGAGTAGCAAGACAATTTTATAAATAAAATAAAGAATATTATTTTCAAAATTATTTTTCATAAATTGGTGCACATATACTTTGGAAAAAAAAAAGCCTCACTGATTAACTGAAAAAGTTTAAACAATTTCCATATTCTTTGAAAAATAAAAAAAAGAAAATAAACAGGATGTTTATGATACATTTGATAATTTTTTTATATTCTTCCATTTCAGAACCATTTGAAGTATTTAATAGCAGTAAAGTGCAATGGATATCTATTTTTGTGTTTTACTATTGGTGGATTTGAGATCTGGAAACTATGAATGATTGAAAAAAATCGGAATATTTAAAGAGAGACCAATATCATCATTTACATCAGATGAATATTTTTTCATATAGCTGCAGCTCAATGCTCCTTGAAGGTTGTGAGATGAGAGTTGAAGAATTGCGATGGAAGTGTGGAACAGTAGCTAACAAAAAAGATCATGGCAGGCATTCTGTCTGCATAACATGATTTATCAAGAAGCTGCAAAGATCTGGATGCAAGGCAATGCAGATCTTGATAAAAGAGATGAACATTGAAATGTTGACTATGTAGCAAACACTGAATGAGGATTTTCACTATTTCTTATACAGTGCTAATTACTCACTGCCAAGGCCCAACTGTCTTACAAAAACCAAGAAATTAATGTTAAACATTAGTCAAGCAAGGTATGCTCTAGTTCTTCTCAGGACCAGTTGCACAACATGCAAAATAACAGCTGAATAGCATACAATCTATACAAAGTCATGCAAGTCACAAAGACTAGGTTACTTCAAACTGTGATGGTCTTTGAGTGTGCTTCCATGCTATATTTACTCATATCTTTGGAAAGAGAAGAATCAATTCAGATGACTATATTGAGTTGCTTTCTACTGTTGTCAAGTGCTGGGTACAGAGGATGGCTATGAACGGTTATATGTATAACAGCACTGATTGTGTCACACTGCTGGGAAAAGCCAGAAGTGACTGCATGAGAACTTCTATTACTTCATTCCCAACACTTACCCTCACCATGATTGAAATCCTCTGGGCTATTATGTGTAGAGTGCAGTTGAAAAAGACACCAACCATACTGCTTACAACACCAATAGCTGAACTGATTGCCTGAATCAAAGTGATGTTCAGACATCTCTCAAAAGCAGTGTGCTCTGGGTTCAGTTCCTGCCTGGAAAACCAATGCAACTTCCTCAAACAAGCCATATTTGGCAAATCAATTATTGGCTAAGAGAAGATTTTTTTTCTTTCCCCAAAAAAAAATGTTAAATTTATTCTGAGCAACTTGTAAACTGTCAAATATTTCATAGTTTAAATTATATATCTAAATATAATCTAACAACGAAAATTTAATATCTCAGCAATATTTACAATGGGTTTTTTTGCTCTAAGCAATTCAAAACAATACACAATTTAAGAGGACTAAATCAAAACTGAACACGCATCATGAGAAATATATCTCTTTTCAGTATCAAACATGGAAATCACTTTTACATATAACCGTTTTAACTTTGTTAAGGTAATGCCATGTAAAACTCAACTTCATGAAGAATGCAGGTTCAATTCTTGAAATAATGCATTTGTTTATTTAGTTTGTCTTCATGAGTTCATTCTTTTCTTAATGATATCCTCTTAAATTTTCCAGTAATTTTTTTTTAAAATATCTGCTTTCAACATGTTTTTTTAAAATAAATTTTTGAATACTTCATAGTTGTTTCGTGATCCTGCAAGATTATTATATATAAGATAATGAAATATTTTCAATATAGATATATTATGTTTAACAGAAAACTCAGGTGCAACATACACAACCTGTGGCCTAAAAGCTAAATACATATTTCAATCTTCAAACACTATCAGTATTTATTTCAAAGATTTTTTAATACAAAGTAGAGGTTTATAAAAATCATAAACATAAAATTTTGAATGGCACACAAATGAAATCATGTTTTTAGCTACAATTTCTTCAAGCTACCAACTCCTGATAAGCCAAACTTTCCTCCTTTTTAAAAGATAAGGGTTGAGCTTTAAAAAATAAAAATGGGCCAGCAGTCCACAGCTTGAAGAAATTGCAAGTGTATACATAATTGCATTTATGTAGCCATTCTTTGTTTATGATTCAACATTATAATTCATTTATTAACATCTATCAGCAATTGACCCATAAGAGAAATAGATAAGCTATTAAAAAAAAAGTGTATTTTCTTTCAAAGATGAAGTATATAGAAAAGTATTTTTGAAAACAGGAAAACAGCAGTTGGAAATTGAAAAAAAGTGATAAAATAAAAAGTCTGATACTTGTTGCAGTTACTAGTTTGGTTGAAAGAAAAATGTTTTTCATCAAGATAAAAACAACGAAAAATCTCAAGATGAAACTTTAAACATATATTTTGTCTTCAAACCAACACAATTATGATTGGGCAGTATGAAACGGTTTGAAACAAAATGTTTGATATACAGTTAATATCTTGTTCACTGATCACACAAAATTAAAAATACTGAAGTATACCCCCTCCAATGTTTAGATTATCGATTCATCACTAACTGTTCAGATTATAAAATTAAAAACTTTTGGGATTTGTTAAATTTTTAACAGAGTTTCAGTTTTCCCAAGTTTAAAACAAAATATGCCAGAAATCAAAAAGTTTAAAGTTTAAAAACAGGTAAATATACTGAAATTCCTTTTAATTTTAACTTATAACTAAATTTAGTTTTTGAAGTTAATTGTACATTTATTAAAAAAATTACATTTGATATAAGAATTTTCTCTTTATGAACACACAATTTTTTTTCTTTTGCATCCTTAACATTTTTTAACCTCCAAATTACTATTTGCAGTGACAGATGATTTATTTTTTAATGTTGACGTTTTTCAACTTAATGTGCACAAAAGTGTATTTCTATGTATACAAATCTCATCTTAAAAAAAAAAAAGGGCAACGACTCATGAATATGGTGGGCTTAAAGGATTTTAAATTGTTTTTTACAAAACAAATCCACGTTAAAAAGTAAAGTGAATGAATTTTTTGTCTCATGATCAAATAGTGTTTCTGTCTGTTTTAACATGGTTCAAATCTGAGTGTTTTCTTTTTATTTACTATTAACAGAAAAATTTAGCTTGATCTCTACTGTGCTAAGACTCATACATCAAAGATTTAATGTGTTAGTTGTTGAAAAGAATCTTATGAAGAGGCAAATTGTGCTTCCATGTCATTTTTATACTTTTTTCTCAAAAGGTAATGGATTTTTTCCCAATGTATAAGATGGTTTGATCTAATGCCTTTACCACAAAATGGCATCACATGTTTAATTGATTACTGGACACATAAGACAGCAACGTTTCTAATTTCTAACAAACTTTGGTCATCATTTGGTGGCAAATGGAGCTACCAAATAAGTTTTGTATCATTGTTTATATTTTGCAAGATCTATGCGCTTACAGTGAAAGTTTTTTTTTTTTTTTTTTTCTGTTTAGATATAATAAAAAACGAAATTTTATTTTGAATCAATACCTATTTTTAATTTTTTCAACAACTGTAAAAGATTTTGAAATTTTGAGTAGAGGGGTCATTTTTATGAGAAAATCAACCTCCACACACCTAAAGGAAAATATAAAAAAAAGAAAGTTGGTGCTTATCAATAGTAATTAAATGTCTTAACTACCTGTGGAGGGAGTACACGTGTGCAAGTATGTATATGTGTATATATATATATATATATATATATATATATATATATATATATATATATAAAAGAAAAGAAAGAAATAGAAAAAATGCATACAATTATTCACACTATGCATTTTGTTTTCCAAATAAATTTTAAAAGCTATAACATTAGCAACAAGTGACTCTTAACATTAAGAATCATAAAATTCATAAGGATCTGGGGTTTAAGATGTAGATATGAATAAAGCACAAGATTTCGTCCTTACAGCCATAAGTCGATGGTGAGGGGGGGGGGAAGAGTATCCGTTACCAGGTTTATCTAAAAACATGTCAACTGTCGTTTTTTGCATAAATATTGTCCCCCCTCCCAAGTCTGAGCAAAGTAAATTAAATTTAAAGAAAAATGCACACAAAAATGCACAATTAATGGCCAAAAGTAATGCTTTTGTTACAATAAAGATTGTTGCTAGATATTAAAAAAATTTTTTTATATTTTAAAACTTAAAATCTAGTAATATTGACAAATTGATAATATAAACTTGATTTATCTTTAGAAATTGTATTTTGTGCATTAATTACATAAGTTTCAGTTCAAGTAGAAAGTACATTGTAAACATGAATGTGTTATTGTCTTTGAATATGGAATACCTTCGATACGAGTTTTAGAGTTAAAAGTTATGACGCACATAATGTGTTTTGCAAAATTTCCCTGAAGTGTAAAAATGTTTTTATTCAATGGAGCAGGTGAAACTCACTGGTTTCTTTAATACGACAGAAACACGTGAGAAATTATAGGTTTGCTTTGGTTTATGCTTTTAAACTTTAATTCAAACTAGAAAAGACTTTATATTTGTCAGGCTTTACTTTTGGATGTGAAGGGGAAGGGGTCATGATTGTAAACAAATATCAACCAGTTTTGGTAATCTTACAAAAAAAAAAAAATAAAATAATAATCTTATCGTTAAACATTCGATAGTAATTTTGAAGCCTTTAAACTAATGGATAAAATGCTATCTCAGTCTTGAATGAAAGTAAAAAGGCACAAGTCAAGTGTATTAACGATTTTTTGTTAATTTTATTCTAATCACCCAAATTACGGTAATGTCCAAGACCGGTGCCTTGAAGAAAAAAAAGTTACCTGAAGTGGATATGGTTGATTATAGAACGGAACGGAGTCAAAACACGAAACCATATATTTATATAAAAAAAATCTACTTTAGTTTTAACACTTGTGTTATCACGAAAAAAAAAAAAAAAAAAATTCTTGTACTATCAAAATAATAAAACGAATATTTTATTTAAAAAAATTAGTTTTTAACACTTGTTTTACAACGAAACAAAAAATTATTAAATTATATATTATAAAGTTTTATTTAATTAATATATTATAAAATCTTTGATGCATGTTTTTTTAGTTTCGTCGTAAAACAAGTGTAAAAACTAAGTTATTTTTTTTAATAAAATATTTGTTTTGATAATACGAGTAGATTTTTTTTTTAAAAAGTAATTTTTGGTTTCGTGATAACACAAGAAGTATTAAAACTAGAGTTTTTTTTTTTTTTAATAAATATATGGTTTCGTTTTTTTTTTTTTTTGTCTTGACTTCGTGACTGTTGTCACTTCTGGAAATAGGTTTCGGTATTATTGCCAAATATTTTTTTCTACTTTACTGCTCTAGTAAAAAATAAATAACATTAAGTAAGTTATATCAAGTTTCATTGTACATGTAAAATGCCGAAAGAAAACTCGCCAGGAAAAATATAGTCGCCATCTTTATAAACAAGTCGATAACAAGGCTAAAAGCACAGAACTAGATAATTATGAGCTTGAATTTATTGTAAAAAATACAAATAGTAACAAATTTTGCGAAAAACTTGAATGGATTTCAACTCAAAACATGTTAAAATAATTTACCTCCCCTTCTTTAACTATAAAATTTTGAACTTCTTTGCCTCATTATGGATTTGTCTATAAAGATAGCGACTATATTTTCCAAGACAATTGTAATTTTCAAGCTTCACGTGTACAGCGAAACTTGCTATAAATTAGAGCCTTTAATCATAATGTATGTTTTTTTTTTAGGGGGGGGGGGTACATGTTTTAAGAAAAAAAGCAATTATTGAGAGTAATGCCACAACCAATTTCACTTTAATTTAGGCGACTAAAATAGGATTCAACCCAAGTTCTTTTGTGCTGGAAAACCAATCATCGTAGCATTTAAGCACATTAAATGATTTAAATTCAATTAAAAAAGAAAACCTTTTTACATGAAATCTGTTTAAAATCGTAAACATTCTAAATGACAAATTTAAGTTGATAAGTAAAAATAGATTTTTACCTATTTGTGTTTTCTTTTTCAATTTGAAATACAATAAATAAATAAAAAGTTGCATTTCAAAAATAAATATTGAAACTGGTTTACTTTTGGTGAATATTTTTCAATATTTCGTTAATTATTTTGTTAATTTCCGGTTCTTTGACACGAAAATGCGCGACAAAATTAATGCAATCCTTGAGTTCATGAACATAAATGAAACATAATATTTAATGTTTGTTTTGAAACCTTAATTTAAAGGAGAAATTCTTCTGTAATGGACACTTTAGCGGCTCCAAAACTACTTTTAAAGATTCACGAATTAAACACGTGTCGGTTATTTATTTATAATCTTTATAATAATAGATTAAAATGGCCGACTTGTTTACCGTACGTAAGCCTTCGAAATTCAATAGTTTTAACGTTTTGAAACGTCAGGTTTACGAATATGAAATAAGTTTTATTCTAATGAAAGTTTTTTTTTTTTTTTTAAATATTATAGTTCACATGTGCTAGTCAAATGAAAAACATTAATTTTCTCACGTACCCCTGTCGTATAAAGGAAATAAACTATTTTCCTTTGTGGCTTCAGAAATACGAAAATTACGTTCAACGTTTTCAGAAAAATTAAGTTTTCAAGCGGAATCTATTTCCGTTTTTTAACCCATAGTTTCAAATGCACCCCTATTTTTTTAAAGCCAAAAATCAAAGTTTATTTTAAAATAATAATTTGGTGAATGCAACACTTTTTTTTTTTTTTTTTTTTTTTACTTAATTTAAAATAGTTACATTATACAGTATATTTTAGATATCGATAAATTTTTTTTTTAAAACTCTCATGAAAATAAAAATAATTTAGTGTTAATTTTTGTGGTTTATAAAAAAAAAAAAAAAAAAAGGGAGGGGGGGTCTGAAAAAAAAAAAGTTTCATAAGAAAATTATTTCTTATATAATCTATTGGAAAAAGTTCATTTTTCTAAAAACGCATTGTTAACGTTAAAAATGAAAACGCGGTATAAAGTTTTTTTTTTTTTTTTTTTCATAATAAAATTTATTTAAAAAAAAAAGGGAAGAAAAAGAAATGCAGTTTATGAGGTAAAATGTGTCAAGTTATAATTCATTTTTTTGGTTTCTTAATTTAGGCAATATTGAATTTGGGGTCCTCTAAACCTTTTTCTTTCTTGGCTCTACCCATCAGTTTCTGGGAACTTTCAGTGTTAGGAAGAATATTTCTTCTTTTTATTATTTGAAGGCTACATTTGGAGTTGTTTTTTTTTGAAATGAGAAGAATGTTCAACAATAAGAAGGAACCGTTGAAAATAATAATAATAATAATAATAATAAAGGTGTCACCTATCTTGTGTATGAAATTGGAATTTACTTTTTAAAAATCTATTTTTTTAAACTAAAACTATGTTTTAATAGCTCGCAGCCATTTTTTACGATTATTAAATCAAGCTTAGTCCAAGATTTCTTTCGTCAACTTTGTTTTAGATTCTCTTAATTTACAAGATTTGATGAATCGATTATTTAATTCGTCAAAACATGAGGCCATGAGCGATTAAAACGTTTTAAGTTTAAAGAGTAAAAAATAAATTACAATTGTATTGGCGAACTAAATATACAATCCAAAATCTACGAAATAAACAATCGAAATTGGCGAGAATGTGCAACAACGGTCCTTATTATGATTGAACTCCTTAAAATGAATTACTTTTAAAAGATAGAATCATATGAAAAAAAGAAAAACTTTAGGTGGAATATAAATTGATGTGATGGGTTTAACAGACAATAATAATGGATACAAGTGAATTTTCCGATGAAACATTCAAAGCATAAAACAAACATTTTATATTTCTGATATTGTACTAGAAGAAAAAATTTAAAGGTATTTTAAAATCGAATTTGGAAAAAAAAAGAAAAAAAAGAAAGGAGGAAGTGGGTTGGGAACTATATTTTCAACAAGAATGTGTTTATATATAAATCCCTGACTTTTTGTGTCTGTATTTCTGTTTGTTTAATGTTCCCTAGGCATCAGTGGTTTCAACTACAGTACAGTCTTCTTCGTCTTCATCTTCTAGTAATTCATCTTCTTCATCGTCGTCAACAGCAACCGCATCCTCCTCGTTTTGTTGTCCATCTTTTCTATCCTTCTTTTCGGTAGCATTCGCCTCCGAACTTCCAGACCCCTCAGCGGCCCGCTTTCGTTTCCTCTGTTTGAATTTCCTTTCCTGTGTGGGCAGATAATCCATGTCAAGCACTTTGCGAATCCTCCTAAAGGCCATCAGTCTAAGCATGTACTGGGCAGAGGTGGTGATATTTTCACGATCCTGGAGACTCAGGCCGGTTAATGGGTCGGTTGGCTCCCTCTCACAGGGATCGTATAGTCCATGACCCGACGGCATGATAAGACCAGCAGAAAGACACTCGAGTACACGGCGAAGAGCATTGCCAGGTCCCAGGGCAACTCTTACGCTGGCTATGCATTTTTGGACCAGTAATTCCATGGCCCAAAGATCCAGGTTTTGCCATTCGGTGACCCTTTTGCTAAGATCACGAAGTATGCGAAGTATTATAACACAATTTGGCAAACCCCTAGCTCGAGCTTGAAACCATTTTGCTCGTCTTAGTTGAGCTAAGGCTTCCAAACAAATCTCTTTATTCAACACATCTGGCGGATCACAAACATCAGCATCATTCGATTTCTTTTCGTCCTCATCTTTAGCGTTTTCATCATACTTCATGTCTTCATCTTTCTTTGCGTCTTCTTCACCACCGTTGGCCCCTTCAGGAGTTTTGTGGTCACCATTATTGTCACCACCTATTTCGACGGATTCTTCAGGGTTAGGCCTCATCTCTGGTGAGGTTAAAGTGATCCTACAGGAAATGTTCGGCTCTTTTTCTCGTGTAACCATTATAGCCGCAGACTCTTTTAGTAGCTCCAACTGGTATTTTTCGTCGGTCACCGTCGACAGGTGGGCCGGGATGCAATCGTAAATCTGCTGTAATAAAGTTTCTGTGGGTTTTTCAGCTGCTAAAGCTACAAGATCGACAGTTGTGTCGTCTTGCAACAGCACGCCGTGACCGAATACACCGACTCTTTGGACCCCTTTTAACGATCGATAGACATTATCGTGCATGTATCTGTTGTGTCGGTCCTTCTTATTCGGTGTATTGCTAGACTCATTATTTTTCGTGGAAGATCCTGCGGCTGGCTCCTTTTCTTCTGTAGATTTGTCGCCAGTCGTCTCGGTTTCTTCTGTGGATGTTGCAGTTTCGGTTTCTTCTTTGTTTTCCTCCTTGTTGCGAGTGTCATCCCCATCTTGTGGTGTTGAAAGTTGATCAGACACGAGCTTTAACGCTTTCTCGCAAGACGATACCATTTTTTGAAATGCCGGTAAATTGGAAGGGTAGAGACTGGCGTGCTTCGCCATGACATGCCGGTCATCAGATGATTTGGGTTGCCGGACATGCCACGGTGGGGGTGGTAGAAATGGCATCGGTGGTTGATGCTGCATCCCTCCACGTTTAGGAAAAGGTCGATAACGATTTGGCTTTTGTCCTTCGTTCTTCCCAGACTTTCCGGTTACAGCCATGAGTGAGAAATGAACACCAGAAAACCAAAAGAGGAAGATGACAAGAAGAGAGGGTGCGTCGGTTAATTTTTTTTTTTTTTTTTTTTTTTAACTTTACAAGACCAATAACAATAAGTTACACTTGTAAATACTCATTAAAACTGTACACTGATGTTCAGAATGGGTACTGTTGCCAATGAACATAAAGTTTTTTTTCCTAGTAGTTTAGGATGAGTGAGTTTTAAAAAGAAACAAATATCCCGGTCGGTGTACAGAGATGGATGGCTGACTACTACAAGACAAACTGGAAAAAATAAATGTCCCAATTGGAAGATCAGCAAGAAGATGTGTATATTCACTTACGCAACAACTGATCCTATTGCTAGCGAAAATCCTTTTGGCGTTCTTAATTGTTTTCTTTGTATTAAAATTAATAACAATAATAATATTATTATTATTATTATTATTAAGGAGTTAACGAGTTACAAGAAGGCATTCGTGTATTTCGGCTCCCGCGCGACGGTGCTCTTATTTCTTGCATTGGATTATCTCCCTTCGTACCTGAGAATCTCGCGTGACTCAGCGAGAAATGACGGAAATGAGAGAGGAAGGAGGGGCTATGTTTGGTTCTTTCTGTTCTTTTTCTTCTATTATAGGTTTCGTTGTTTCTTTCTTTTTTTTCTGTTCACATAACGCGGTTATCTGCCCCTTTTTACATAGCGTTGTTATCTGCCTTCGTAAAGCAGGCATGTCCTACGTTTCGTTTTTGTGCTGACGTCAGAACTGTTGGTAATAAGTCACACTTAATCAGGTAAACAATTTTTTTTAGTGGTGATTTCTCTCTTAAATTATTTAATCGTTGATCTAGTAATTGTTTGGTATTTAAAAAAGGGTACTGGCGGCATTTGTGCGTAAATATATATTAAAATGTTTTCACAATTAAAATAAACAAATTTTAGTCTTGAAACAACGCAATATTTACTTTTAGCGCAGAAACAACACAGCTTTTCTTTTTAAATTAATTTTTTTTTCTTTTTTTTTAAATTAATATTGTTCAGTTTCCGTATGAATCGCGTTCCTTATTTTTCTCGTTTTAAATGCTTGTTTTTTGAAGCCCTCGTTCATTATCGATAGATCTTTTATTGCTTACCATGACGTCATTTTCAATGAACAGGCCTGCCTGCTTTACGAAGGTCGTGTTCACTATATATTAAAAAGGAGGGGTGAGTGGAGGGATTCTTGACGTCACGCGAGATTTCAACTCTTCGCTTCACACCCATATTCTAAACGAGACGACAAAACAACATGGCCGAGGTAAGTAAACAGGAAAATAATCTCTTCCAAAAGATTACAAAAATGATAACCATAAAAGCTTGCTTGATCATATTTTTCTAAATCGATAATAATTTTATTTATTTAGCCGATTTATACGATAATATGTCTTTCAATATTTTAGTAACTTCTAATAGTGTAGTTTTTAACCATTAATTTTTATTTGGGGGGTTGGGCTACCTACAAAAATAAATAAACTTGCAAGTTGTAAATTAAAAATAAAAGAAATAATTTTTTTGAATCGATGGAGATTTTTTTGGTTTAAAATGAAATTTCAAAGAGTCCTTATTTTATCCGCCTAAGTTAGATAATTTCTAAAATCTACATTTTTGTGTTATTCATTTTATATTATATTATTATTCATGTATAGTGCTAATTTACGAATCTGCGGACAAGAATATAATTGATGAATTATTTATTTTATACGGATCAAAAATGAAAGAATTGTCGGCATTAATGCAGTTTAGCATACCCTTAAAAATTCGTTTTCGCAGCGTTCTTTTCGTGCAAGGAATAATTAACAACCCCCTCCCCTCATTTTCATGTTAAGAATGGCTGTCTAACTTTGCTTGATGTTAAACTGCACACGTGCCGAATTGTCACTTAAGAATGCTTAGGTAATTGTTTGGCTTCTGCTACTTCTCTTGAGGAAATATCGAAATTGGGTGCTAATGGACTTACTGATCCGCGCAGTTTTTTAAATCGCATTTCCAAGTGATATGTTTTTTTTTTTCAATTGTAAGAAGAGGTACAAAACACCCTCCCCTCCCATGTTAAGAATGGCTTTTTAAATAATAACATTATTTCATCACGGATCAATAAGTGCATGAGTACCCGAGATTGCTACTTTATTTATTTACAGCTTTCGTCTTTTTGTCGATGTTTTAATTATTTGCTCTCAACATTTTAATTATAAAATGTTGATGCTTTAACGTGTTAAATAGTGTTTTCGAGTTCAATTCAATTTTTACGATATTTTTATTTATTAAATTAAGTGAAAGTACGAAACACTCCCTCCCCATGTTACGACTGGCTTTCTAAATGTCATTTCAGCACGGTAATATAGATGCATAAACACCCAAAGTTAATTTCATTTATTGAACGTAAAATAAATCACGTGGAAATTAAATTTTTTTCAGAAACTTAAAAATTATGATTTTGATATATTTTACAAGTGAATAAAAATGTTGATAAAACAATGTAAACTTAAAGCCTATTATAAACACCCCCAACCTCCCCATGTTAAGAAGGGCTTTCGGAATACCCCCCCTCAAAAGCCGTTCTTAACATGGGGAGGTTAGGGTGTTCATACTACGCTGGGCCGGGGCAGGTCGTAAAAAAATACCAAATGTTCCTTGCTTTTGTATTAAAAAATAAAAAAGTTCTGTCCTTAAACAGAAAATTAACCTAAGTTATCACTCTTAGTCTCATCCTTGACTTGTTTATAAATATGGCTTTTACGTTTTTTCCGAGCAAATTATATTTCTATGTTCAAGTTGCTTTTATTTACTGCGTATTTCTTTATTTTACTCTGTGATATGTTCAACAACTCTTATCGAAGACTAAACAAAACTGTTAATGACTGTCGAAAATTGGCCGTCTTGCACTTTAAGGAAACAACTACGAGGAAAAAAATGTGACATAAGTCGTATTACACCGGTTGAAAGAATGCCATTTGATTGGATAGCGAAATATTGACGTCATTATTATAAACTATTGATAAAATTGAAATTATTGTAAAAGAATTTAATAAGTATTTAATATTTAATAGTATAAAAAATAATATTGTAAAAAAATTAAAAAAAAAAATTAAGTTAAGATAGAATTTAGAAATTGAAATTATTGTAAAAGAATTTAATAAATATTTAATAATAGTATAAAAATAATTAATGGAAAATAATTTTTAAAGAGTTAAAGTCATTTAAGTAACACAATTCGATCGCTTATTAATAGTGAACTATTTTACTTTTATTTTAAACTAGCATGGGTGCCCGGCGTTGCCCGGGTATTTGGAGGTGTGTGTTAAACGAAAAAAATAAAAAAAAAGTGGTAGTAGGAAGGCAGTCTGGAACCTGTACCGCGAAGGAGGAAAGAACGGGGGGGGGAAGTGACGTCTTTGCTGTTACGACCACCGCCAAACCGGAAGTGACGTAGGTTTAAATTAAGGCGAGACAATCGAAAAGATGGGATGACTTTCGAAAACATCTGCGAAAAAAGCGACTCTCCCCTCCCTGTAGAAAAGTGCCCAGTTCAGCATGAAGAAATTAATGTTTTTAGCCAATTTTTCGGTATTTGTCATCTGAAGGGTTGAGCTTCAAAACGATACTGATCTTGTGAAAATCTGTCGCCTCTGTCGAAAGTTTTATGCAAACATACATGCATTTATATATTGGTAGCTCAAATTTTCTTTTAGTAAAATTTCAAATGTTTAGACCGGAAATCGTCTGAGTAATTTGGTAGAGACCACAGAGGTCAATTTTTTTTTTTTTTTAACTTTGACCCCTATTATGACCCCTTAACATTTGTTTGGGGCTCAAATCGAGTTATTAAGTTAGATCCATGTCCAAGGAACCTATATCTAAAATTTCAATTGTTTATACCCAAAATTGGCGAAGGAGTTTGGTAGTGTTCTCAAAGGTCAAATCGTGTAACTTCTGGACCTTTTAACAGCCAAATTTCTGGCCAAAAACGGATTACAAAGATTTTCCCAAATCTCAATACCCTGTATATCAAATTTCGAGCCTGTAGACTGAAAATTGAGTTATTGTGTCAGGAAATGTACACAGACACAGACATTTTCACTTTTATAGATATATAGATTTATAAACCAATGAAAATCTTTTGTGCATGCGCTTTCAGGGAGCATCCATTTAAAAAAAAAAAAAAAAAAAAACCTATATGTAGAGTCCATGTTTCCCATGAAATACAAAAAAAAAAGTCTAATATTGTCAATTTCAATATCATTTCTTTTTATCATTTCTAATTATTTTTTATGTTTGTCAGTTTATTTATGAAATTACACGCTAAAAATCATTGTTTAAAAAATTCCTGGCCGGAGTTGTACAACCATCACCACCCCCTGCGTAATTTGTATACTGATAGGATTTTTGAAATTTTTCCACTGGATTATTATTGATTGGACACTGATTAACCAGATTATGATAAAAACTATTTGTTTGCGGCAAAAATATGCATGCTTGCATGTATAGAAATGGTCAACAGTGATAACATAAGGAATTACATTGCTTAATATCCGGAAAGCTATTTGTTAGCAGTAAAAGTATGAGCGCGCTTACATGTACTCACTACTGATAACATAAGAAATTACACTAATCTTTATACAAATTTTCTTTATTTTTATTTTTCAATTTCTCTGTGTCTTTATTGAAAGATGAAAGCAGTAAAAAAAACAAACAAACCTTTTAGCCAATAACCAAGCAAAAAAATGACCCCTCACTAGGTGGCCAGAAAGTGGGTGCTCATTTTAAGTTACATTTTCATGGAAAAGTGATCACTCTCCTTTTGAAAAAGTAATTACTTCATATCATGAAAACTATTTCTCTGTGACGGAAACAGTTAGCAGATTCATTTTTAGCACACCAAAACCTACAAAAAAAAACATTTTTCTGTACGAACGTGAGACCTAATTTTTTAGGTTTACAAAACTCAAAAGTTAACAATAAAAATGTAAATAAAATCGCTTTAAAACAAAAAAAAGTTATCCGGGCAGGTAGAAAAGTAATCTTTATTACATTTGATAACTTTTCGTTGACCGAAATCACGTGGTAAATCAAAATTACGAAATATAAAACGTTGGGTATATGAAACAAAATGCTTTCCGCTTATTGAAAGAGAATCGTTGAATTAAAATAATAAAATAACTAAAATCGACTTTCCCCCCCACCCCTGTGGAAAAGGATTTATTGCGTAAAATTATATTAATGATCCTCTTTTTATGGTATAGGTGCAGTATTTTTTCACTAGGTACGTGCAAAAATGGGTGGATAAAGATATAGGGACCTAGTTTTGAAAGCCGATTTATCATAATTTTTTTGTAGGTTTCTGACGACTTTTTGATTGCATTTGAAAGATTAGAGACTAAAGTTAATCTCCTAAAGGAAAAAAATATTTGTACACATGAAAAAAAAAAGTTATGAAAGATGTTTTCACGGCAAGCTAACCAATTCAGCTAAATTTTGAAGTTAAATAAATTCATTGTAAAAATCCTTTAAAAGATAAATATTAGTTTTCTGGGCCTATTTCAAAGTAAAGTAAATTCCTAAGATATTGAATTAAATAAATAATTTAAAAAAACACATTGTACAAAAAATAGCTTAATTAGCCCTCAAAAAGCAAGTAATTCTGCTGTTCGCCAAAATGCAACCAATAAATGTTTGTAAACACGATTATTTTTTTATTTTTATTTATTTTTTTTTACATGAGGATCACCATTTATCAAGGCCCGGAAGCCACTCGGGGATAAGGATTATTTTGTGTACAATAATCAATGGGATAATATCGTAGTAATAGTTGGTATTGTAGATTTGATAAAGTGTCTTACTTAAGGGGGCGATTAATCAGGAATTTGTTTATGTTGGACTTGAAGATGTCCAAGTTGTAGCCAGGTGGAAAACCGGCAAACGGAAGAGAATTCCACAGGCGTGCACTTCTCAGAAAAAAGCTCATGAGTAAGTTACTGGAATCCATATTAAATAAAGAAGTAGTCAACCACCTCAGCAGAAAACCTCCTTAGTGACATGCAATATGGTTTCCATTCTGCTAGATCTACAGCTGATGTGCTAACAGTTATATCTCATAGGATTAGTGAATCTCTCTACAAAGGCTTCCTTTCTAGGGCAATTGCTCTTGACATATCGATAAGGTTTGGCATAAGGGCGTACTTCACAAGATTTCCAGCTACAGTATAACTGGAAATGTTTTCTCAATAATTAAATCATTTCTCTGATAGGTTCATAAGAGTAGTGGTTGATGGGCAGCAATCAGAGGCCCACAGTATTAATGCTGGAGTCCCTCAGGGGTCCATCCTGGGCCCAACTCTCTTCCTGATCTACATCAATGATCTCCCAAAACACATACTTAAATCATTCGTTGACATCTATGCTGATGACACGACCATCTACGGCAACACATCAAAGGTCGTAAATGACAAAGCTCTCTCTGATTCCCTCTCCTCTGATCTAGAGCATGTGGTTCAGTGGGGGAAGAGATGGCTGGTTACTTTTAATGCATCTAAAACCAAGCTCTTAACGTTACATCATCAACGCTCTGTTCCTCATCTAGCATCAAATGAAATGGATGGCTCTCGCCTTAGGGAGATTTCATGTTTTGGCAAGCTCCTGATCTGAAATGGAACACGTATATCAAGTCTGTTGCCCGGGCCGCTGGGAAAATGGTGGGATCCTTCTTTTTTTTTGTCATGCGCGCTTGCATGTACAACAATGGCCACCACTTATTAAGCAATGTAATTCTTTGTTCTACCTCTATGAGTAGTATTACAAGCGTATGCTGTATTTTCGTGGACATCGGCAATATTACATACCTAATGTGCTTCAACTAGTCATATCTTTTTTATTTGTGGATCAATTTTTAAAAGAATTACATTGATGGAAAGAGAATAGAATAAGCATTCCAATGATAATTTATTTTTCTTTTATACATTCATGTTTTTATGCTCCAAGTTAAAAATGAAAAAAAAAAGGTAAAAAATGACGACAGCAAAAAGGGAAATTGTTTTTTTCAATGTTTACATTTCATATTTATATAATTGAATACAAATGCGCGGGGTCAAATTTTATTGGATATGGTTGAAATTTTACAGGCTATATAAACAAAGAAGTCCATCTCTACTGGATTTTGATTTATATTTTTATGACCACAGGAAGCAAAGTTATGACGAGCAAAGTTGACGAAGAATATTTCAAAATTGATAAGATAAATCGGCATATATCATCCATTTTCATATAGATAATAGTTTCAGAATTATTTTCATGTATATGTAAATATTTGATAATTATTGTACGGAAATTTCTTTAAAATGTTATCTTTTATAGAACTTCAAATCCATTTAACGGGGGAAACGGCTCGCTATGCGCTGACCAGCCCACAGTCAGCTTATTAACGAGTTTAGTTTGTATTCTATTAAAAATAGAAAACTGTTTTTTCTGCTTTCAAAACGAAAGCATAAAAATGTTTCATTTTTTATTCTGAGTTTGTCAATTCCAAAAAATTTTCAAATTTGATTTCCAAACAATACTATTTTGTTGTTTTTAACGATTTTAGTACACATGTACTAAAAGCATTAAAAACAACATGCATTTATCTTTGTATTTATGACTTCTTACTTGTACTTAAGATAGAATTGTTTTTTAGTGGTAAAAAAAAAACAAACAAACAAACATATAACAAATAAAAGGTACACTTATGCTACCATGCTGAAATAATGTTATTATTTAGAAACCCATTCTTAACATGGGGAATGAAGGGTGTTTTGTTAACTATTCTGTACTTTCACCTAACAAATAAATAAATATATATGAAACTTCAATTTATTTTTCTCATTGTCAAGACCATTTTTTTGAATTTGTAAGACAAACCATTTTTTTTTTTAACTGAGGATATCTAAATAATAATAATAATAATAATAATAATAATTAGGCAGTTCGATAAAGAATTTCATTGTGATGCATTTTGTAAATTTTTACCTTAGTTCCACCTCCTACCAATTTGAATATTACTCACAAGAAAAATGGACGCACATTGACGCATAACTATTTGAAGTCTCGATAACTATCATGGTAACCTTTATTGGGTTGGTTTCTAACAGTATTTTTGTTTATTTAAGTCATTATCAGCAATGTAAGTGTCTAATAGCGGCCATTTTTTTTTTAAAACGCTTTGAAGTGAGTAAAAATTCAAATAGGTAGAAGAGTAACCTATCTGGCCTTTTCATGACATTTGTCATATATTTGTTTTTTTTTGTTTGTTTTTTAATTTATGCAATAAATCCTCTTCAGTTCAAAAAGAAAAATAACAATTATAGTTATTTACAAGTATTTTATTTTTATTCAAATTCCACTTAAATGAACAATGTTTCGTTTCATATGCCTGATGTTTCATATTTCACAATTTTGATTTACCAGATAACTTTGGCCAACTTTTTTTGTTATGCCTGCTATTAGTCAAAATAGCCCTGTTCTGATACTATGCTTAAATTTTTCTGTCAGTGAAGACAAATCTTTCTAAACTGAAATAATTTAAATGTTTATCCTAGTTTAAAGTGCTTTTTTTATGAAGTTGGATTTGCATAAAAAAACGACCTCGTGTCTTATTCTGCTCTCATGAAGAGGCAAGTAAATAAGGATTTAAATAAAATTTGACTTATACTACACTTGTAGCTGAAGCCTGGACATAAAAATATATTTGATGTCTATAATTTAGATTTTTACTTATAGAAAGTTTTATTTTCATTTAAAAAAAAAAAGACTTTAATTAAAATAACATTTGTTTTTATTGCCACATATTAAATATTAAAACATAAACTAACATTATATTTAACTTCATAATGAAATAAACTTTTTAAAAATTTGTCTAATTTTAACTTATAAAAACAGAACATTTTGTAAACTTTGAACTCAGTGGAGCCAAGTTATAAAAATAAGTTTTATCGACAAACAACCAAAACTCATAAATCGATTTAGTTGAAATGTACTTCCTCATTTTTCATGCCTATCCAGGAATAAAATGAAGAAAACAGTACACACACAAGGACTGATTTATAAATTTTTGCAAAAAAAAAAAAAAAAGAAAATTATGATTGTAAGGTGGAATCAACTTTGCTTTTAAGAGTTACTGAAACAGCCGAGACAAAAATAAATTATGAAAAAAAAATTTGCTTTCTTTTTTATTTTACAATTATGAATATATTAAATTTTTTAGACAAAATTGAATTTAGAGTCCCAGATTGTTTTATAACTAATATTAGAAAAAAGAAAAAAAATTAAAATAAGCATTTGTGGTTTGCCACCATGTTTTTTGTTTTTTTTCTTTTTAAACAAAACCAAATTTAAGGATCTAGGTCCAGACATTTTCTTTTAATGAGTTACTGCTTATAAAGGGCACATGAGTATAAAAATTAAGGAGTTTGTCAGGTGGACTGAGACAACACCGTGATGATTGGTATGATAGTTGAAACTGGGCAGAAGTTGTTTACATTGAAGTTGAAAACTGTTGTAGTCAGTTGGGAAGCAGCCCTTGTAAGGAAGTACATGTTTTTGTCCTCATAATCGTTAACTACTGATGTTCCCTCAGGGCTCCATTCTAAGTCCAACAACATTCTAGGTATGACACTAATTTTTGATACCCATAACAAAAATACAAGTAAAAACTAGTAAAATGAAATTAACTTTTTTACTCTATATTAAAGAGGAAGGATCAGGGTGTAACTCGCATATAAACATTCTTTATTTTATACTGAATGAAACGGACAACATTTGATTTGAACGGCACAAAATAACCAAAATATAAAAAAATGAGAAATTAACATGGCGTCGCATATATACGAAAAACTGGTCTTTATAAAACATTAGAATTATAAGGAAAAAAAACCTAAGTACAAGTAAATATCTTTTTAAAGTTTTTGTTCAATCACAATTCAAGTGAAATATAAATTTGATTTTTGAGAAAATAAAAATTCTCATGAAAAATTTTGTATATTTTATTTCAGTTTATATATAGTTCAATCTTTTTAAATAAGTGTGTGAAAAAGAAAAAAAAACAAACAAAAAACCGAAATTGATCAATTATTAGATTTTTGAGAAATTTAAAAAAATCACTTTTTCATTGTTTTTACATCAAAATAAAAATAACGTGCTTCCAATTTTCTCGTTTTTTTTTTTAGTTTTTTTGGGATTTTTTTTTTTTTTTTAATTCACCGGTTTTATGGAGAGTTTAAAAAAAAAAAAAAGTTTTTAGAATCTTCTTGAATATTGCAAAAATTATATTGAATCAATTTTATTTTACAAGTTTTCAAGTTGTCATATCTATCTTTTATATCAATAATCTTCCAGAGAATATTAAAGAAATTAACATCTGTGCTGATGGTACTACTCTCTTTTCTAGTATTGTTTCTCATTTGTCTCCCTCAGATCAGTTGACATGTTAATCTAGAAGTTCAGTTGTGAGTGGAGTACAGATTGGCTTGTTTCATTTAATCCTGTTAATATTCAGCTCATATCTTCCAATTGTAGGGGTGTCACTTTTCTTCCTCTGCAGTTGAGGAGAAATCAACTCTGAAACTTTTTGGTTTTTCATTCTCATCAAATCTTTCTTGAAGTTCACATTACTCTTTTTGCTTCTCATAAATCCTATTCTCTTTATTGCTTTTAAAACTTTATCACGCCTCAGGTTATTCTCTTTCTCTGCTGTCAAATTATGTATGAAGTATTGTTGTCATTTTTGCGTTGGTGGATCTGTCTCATTTGAGGGTTCCCGATAAGATGTGGAAATGTATCTGAGTGGCCCCACCTTTTCTTCTTCACTACAACCTCTTTCTCAGACATGATGCTGTTAGTCTCGGTCTTTTTCATAAATGTTCTTATGGCATGTGTTTTTCAGAATTGTCTAATCTATTCCATTTCCTTTGTTCCAACTCGTTTGACTCTTTAGTCTTGTGGTTTCCATCAATTTGCTGTTTTGATATCTCCTTGTAATATAGCTTCTATTCCAATAGGTTTGTTCCAAAAACTGCAGACTTGTGGAAGTGTTTCAGCTGATTGTTCCTCCTACCTATAATCTTGGTCTTTTCGATGGGCATTTTTTTATATAATGGTCCTTCATTCTTGTTAGCTCCTTACACCAAAGGGCATCGCATCTTGTCTGGAGTGATTTCCATACAATATTAGTCGCCTTGCTATCCAAATATACTTTCTCCACATTTGAGTTTTCATTTATCTTCATTGTTTTACACTTTTCACACACAAATTGGTTATCTCTCACTTACCTGTAATGCCACTACATTTATGTACCTAATCTTTATAACTACCACAAAAACTTGACTCATCAATCAGGCATCGATCAGAATGAAAGCAAACTACATTTCATCATCTGATTTATTTGTTGCTCAATTATTTTTCCAACCATTTTCAGAGCCTGATCATGATTACTTCTATCCACAATTTTCAGTTGTACCAAGATCTGTCTTTTGGAACAACCTTTTTATGATCTGATTTGTCAAGTCTGTGATCATCTCAACACCTGTTTCATTTGCAGCCTTCAACATTTTTGTAATAATCTGAAGCTTTACCCTTCTTTATCTTACTTCCCCATACTATTTTGTCAATTCTTCCCCATGCTATTTTCTTTCCCATACTATTTTGTCAATTCTTCCCCATGCTATTTTCTTTCCCATACTATTTTGTCAATTCTTCTCCATGCTATTTTCTTTCCCTTACTATTTTGTCAATTCTTATGGTTGCATTTACACCAAAGTTAAATACATATGACAAAGGGAAATTTCCCCCAAATCTTATACAATACAGAACTTTTATCTGATGATGCTGAGGTAAATATAAAATATAAGAAAACCAAAAAGAATACATATGGGGTACTTTTGAACCAGACATAACTAACTAGCTGCTTGGCTTTGCTCGGAACATGTCAACCACTGGCTTTCAAAGCGTAACAGCACTACTAAAGGAAAATACTGAAGAAAACATTTAAATATAAAATCATGAGGAAAAAAATATAACAAAAATAAAAAAGAAGCAAAAACCTACTATAATTTGTTTTATTCTTGTAACAAACTTTTTGAAGTGAAAAAATTAAACAAGTTGTTTGTTACAACCAATTTATTTGGTCAAACAAAATTGAACAAAACTAATAAGAAAACCAATTTTTGTGTGTGTGTTTCATATATTTTAACAAGTTTTTTTTTAAAAAAACACTCGTGTTTTTGATGTATTTTTTTATTTTTCATTTTTTTTTTTTCTTTATTAAGTAGACTTTTCTATGGGTGCATAGATGATGTCAAAGTGGGGTGAGAAGAGACGGCGGATGTGGAAAAAACTTCATTAACCCAACCGGATAGCTTTCCGATATATGGTTTAAGATGAAGACAAAAGGATCATTATCAAATTTCTGTCTCTACATAAACTCAAAAAGATAGCTGTCGAATAGCTTCCAGCTGGTGCTGTTGATCCCCCCCCCCCATTTTCCCCAAAGATTGTCTGCTTTTTGCCGCACATCGATTAGCATCTTACATCCGATTTCAGTGAAACCGGAGCACATGATGTCATGTTCTGAGCAGACAGTTACATCTGGTTCAAATTCTGAACAAGTACTACATATGTATTAATAAAAGTGAATCTGCATATTCCAACATTGTTTATCTGCATTCTATTGCTTTCTATAAATTTTCTTTATATACACACTAAACAATGTTTCAAGCAAACTACATTCACCTTATGTCTTTGGCCCTTTTTTGTCCATCTACAAGTGTGGTTCTTCAATTTTTTTTTCACACTGCTTAAAATAGATCTAGCAATTGAACGTTCAATCACTTGATCTCTAAATTTTCATTCAATCTTCACACCTTTCTCCTGGGGATAAATGTTCTTGCTGGTTTATGCTGTTATCATTTTTTTCACCAAATCAATTACTTTCTAGAGCTTTCTGTCTCTTTTCTGCACTAATAGATAATCCACTTGAGTGTTTGCTGGTTCAAATTCATACATAACATGGCTCATAAGATGGCTTTCTCTTTCTTGAAAAAAAAATAACATTGCCATCTACGATGAGATCAAATTCTAAGATTCTTTCTGTATTGTAATCAACATATCTATTTCCTCTATGTGCACCCTCAATATCACCAGAAATCTTTAAGAACTTTCTTCTCACCAAACATACATGGGCTTGAACAAGCCCATCATAAATTTCATCTTTTGCATCTTTACTTAACCCACATTATGGTACTTTTTCCTCACTAATTCTTTTTTTCTATATCAAACATGAGTTGCTCATGGCAGTCATTGCAATCAGGGCAATGATGGTGGCACAAATTGACTTTTTCCATTGAACTATCATTTATGTGTGTTTCGATGTGAATTCGTTTCAAATCTTTCTCGCTCACTTTCAATTAACATATGTGCATATCTTTTCAACCAATCAGCTTTGCAATGTAGAATTCCAGTCTGGGCAATAACCAACAGCATTGTTTGTTCATATGATCTTTTTCAATTACTATACCCATTTTTCTGCAATAAGAATATCAGCATCACCTGTTCCCTTTTCATTTCCAATCTAAAACAGATTATAACATGCATTCTTTCCCATGATCATGCTACAAGATTTATCTCTTATTTTTCTTGGACACAACGATAAGTTTTTTCTCTAAACTCAATGTTTTCTAGTCTTCCTCGCAAGTTTCCAATATTCAGACTTGCACAATCTCCAATGCAACTAATTTTCTCTGCAAAAAAAAGGCACAATTTTTATCAGTGTGGTGGAGATCAGTGCTTTTATCAAAACCTCTTAAGCCTATCAAGGCTAAAGAGCACTTCACTTGCCCGTTTAAGTCTTTTTAAACTTTATTTTCTCTAAAAACATTAGCATTATTCACTGTTTTTTTTTAATGTACTAACCAACGTGGAGTTCAACTTCTGCCAATGAAGGTGTTGCTTGAGACGGGCATACACAAATGGTATACTTTTACCAAATACAGTTTTAAGTTGCTGTTAGTTTCAGATTTAGTATCCAAGAACATTTGCTAAGGCATGTTGTGACCATCCGCTTGATTGATTGACATCCCATCAAACCCCAATTAAGTGCCAAAGTGGAGAATTGCAAATCATATGACCATTTAGGTAACCAATAAAGATTGTTGAGCCACCAAGATTCTGTCCTTAGACATCACAGGTTACTAATGAGAAAAGTGTCTATTTGAAAATGAGAAGCCTCAAACATTTCAAACTTTCCCATTTTGTGTGTTTCATATTAGACTAGTGGGGGGTACCCGGCGTTGCCCGAGTGTTTAGAGGTGTGTGTGCTCGGGTGGGGAGGGGGGTAATCAAAACAAGAATAAGCGAAGTAAATATTTTTAAATATTAAATTATTAAGTATTTTATATAAAAAATGTTAAAACTTAAAAAAATAAAAAAAAGCACAAAAAAAAAAACTAACGTAAGGCAAACGAACGATGTCAAATGTAAAAATTGGAAAAACAAAAAAAGAAAACACGAATGTGATGCAAAAAGAAAATAGAAAAACAAACATTAAAACTTTTTTAAAAAATCTGAAAAATAAAAACCATAAAAAAACAGAATGTGAAAAATGGCTTAAATAACCCTGTTTCAATATTAAACCTTTAAAAATCAAAAAAAAAAAAAGACATCTCACACCACGATTCGAGCCCAAAACCTTTAGATAATGAGGCTGTGCTCTAATGAACTGAGCTAAGACGACCTTGACAAAATTAGGTCATTTTTTTTTTTTAATATTTAAACTAAATCATATTCCGATGTCATTTGCGCATGCGTAGAAGTGAACTTGTCATGAGAGGACGGTTTTTGCTGGCCCCTCCCTGTAGAAAACTAATGATTTTAGGGTGAAGGAATTAATGTTTTTGGCCAATTTTTCGATATTTGTCGGGCGAAGGATCGAGCTTTAAAATGATACCAATCTCGTGAAAATCTGTGACCCGTGTCGAAAGTTTTTTGCGAGACATACAAACACACATACATGCATACACACATTTTCGCTTTTATATATATAGATGCCCAGATACAACTTCAGAATACAGAAGGCAAATGATAATCTGTGAATAAGACTTTATTCATCCAGAAACATATGTATGTAGGCTGTAATAGAAAAATAGGAGATTAAGTTTACACTCTGTAAATAATGTTAATAATATGACATTCACCCCAAGTGGAAACTGTTCAGGGTGGGGTTATGGAATGATATACAAAGGCATTTCTGTCTCTTAGATGATAGGGATGGACACGTTGTTTAAGGAGTTCTAATAGGTTTTTATTGCATGTTATATTGGCATGTGAGGTTTCACAGGGTTCTTAGAATACGCCAGGTTTAAATGAGATACCTGGTAGTAGAGATTGAGCTTCCAGTGAGATAACAATTGTGCAGTAGTGGGTGATATATTTTATGGTTTGTGGGCAAGTTGTCAAAGTGACACTGTTTCCTCTCTTCCAGTTGGAAGTCTAATGTGAGCATGTTGAAGGTTGCATTCTAGCAACTCTTTCATTGACGAATGGTTTGTATTTAGATGACCGTAGGTTACGTTTCATTGGGACAGAGCCTGGATTTAAAAGCCAACTGGGAAAAGAGGTGCTAGATGTTGATTTTCGATTGTACTGGGAAATCCGCTTGTGAGGTGTAACATTATTGGCAGTATATAATCATGAACAAATGTAGAACTGATTCCCAATGGTCAGTAATGATTTTGCAACACTATGATCCTTTCTGGGCTTTGTAAGTCATTATGGTTCTTTGTTACCAAAGCTGCACAAGTTATGGGGGCCTCTGATTAATTTTTTACAAAAAGATACCAAATGGAACTGGTCAAGCACATGCAAAGAGTCATTTGAGAAGATCAAAACATTTTTTTAAATTCTGATCTATTGCAGACGCACTACAATCCATCATTAGACATTACTGTTGTGACGGATGCTTCTGACTATGAAGTCAGAGCAGTATTTAATTATATTTTTCCTAATAGAAGCGAAAAAGCTATTACATATGCACCTACTGACTGAAAGTATAGACAAATTGAGAAAGAAGCCCTAGCAATTATCTACGCGGTAAAGAAATTTAATAAAATACTATATCACCATCATTTTACTCTGATCACAGATCACGAGCCCTTTATTAGTATTTTTGATTCCAGGAAAAGAATTCCAGTTTATACAGCAAACCACTTACAAAGATGGGCAACTATGCTTTTAAATTACAACTTTTCTATATAGTACCAACCAGGCAGCAAAATTGTCAGATGCGTTATCCAGACTCACATCTTCTCATCAAAAAGTAGTGGAAGACACAGTCATCGCTGCTATATCTGTGGAACCTGAAGACACAGTCATCGCTGCTATATCTGTGGAACCGGAAGACACAGTCATCGCTGCTATATCTGTGGAACCGGAAGACACAGTCATCGCTGCTATATCTGTGGAACCTGAAGACACAGTCATCGCTGCTATATCTGTGGAACCTGAAGACACAGTCATCGCTGCTATATCTGTGGAACCTGAAGACACAGTCATCGCTGCTATATCTGTGGAACCTGAAGACACAGTCATCGCTGCTATATCTGTGGAACCTGAAGACACAGTCATCGCTGCTATATCTGTGGAACCTGAAGACACAGTCATCGCTGCTATATCTGTGGAACCTGAAGTTGTCTCTACGCTTGTGTCCACAGTGAGATCGCTACCTGTCACTTCAGAGATGATCCAGGAGGCTATAGCCGCAGATCCATTATTACAGAAAGTTCGACATTTTCATCTCACAAGCTGACCAAAAACATTCACTTCTTTATCCAAAATCAATGGAACACTTTGAACCCCAGAACAGTTCTCAAGCAATTCTACTATGGACATTAGGGAATTAATCGGATGAAAGCCTTGGCACGTGCCTATGTGTATTGGTCAAACATGGACAGGCAGTTAGAGGAACTTGTAAAAAGTTGTGCCGAATGTCAACTGGTTGCAAAGTCTCCTCGGAAAACAACATTGCATGTATGGCCTACCCCAGAAACTCGTTGGTCGTGACTACACGTACTTTGCACACATCATTTAATATTGGTTGATGGTAACAGTAAACGGCCAGAAGTCTTCCAGATGAACCCTACTACCTCAAATGAAAGTGTAAAAAAACAAATTTTCGGCAGGTTGGGCATTCCTGGAATCGTAGTTTCTGATAATGGTACTGTATTTACCTCAGCAGAATTTTCATCTGTAAACAAAACCGTATTCAGCATTTCAGATCTCCACCTTTCTATCCACACTAAAATGGTCATGCTAAATGTTTTGTCAATACATTCGAGAGAGCACTCTTGAAGTTAAAAGGGAAGGAACTATTTGAAAGATCATAGAAATATTTCTAAGTAGCTACAAAGCTACTCCAAATCTCCCAAATAAAGTCTCCTACTGAATCACTGATGAACAGAGCAATATGGTTACCAATGGATGCTATTTGTCCATCAAATATTCTTCCCAAGAGAAACAGGATGATGGAAAATCAATTGCTATCATGGAGCAAGGTCATGTAAATTCCTACCAGGACAACCTGTATTGGTAAAAGACTACCGCAATGGTAAAGAAAAATGGACAAGGTTACATAGTGCATCGTTCTGGTAATGTAATCTGCGATGTGTATGTACAATCATCTATTTGGGTCAGACATGCAAATCAACTTCGTCACTTATATCTTCCAAAGCAACAGTCAAATAACACAATCATTCCATTAAATATTTTACTGGACACATTTGAATTACCTCAAAGTGTTCCAGCAACATGCAGTAAAAAAAACAAAGTCTGAGAAGAAAAAGTCCAATGCAAAGGATGCAATGAAGGTGCAAATCAACAAATAGACCCACATCAAGCATCCTAAAAGCATCATATTTCAAAGGGGAGGTGTTATAGCGATAAAAGGGAATATCGCGTCTTATAGATCTTTGAAAAGACAAAGAGAGTTTCAGGTGGAACTGACAAAATGGCAGCTTCGCTGGACATTGAATATTGTTCTGTAAATAATTTAAGTTTTCTGCCGTGAATAAATCATGTTTAAAAATACAATGAGCTGGTTTACTTGATATTTGAATATTTAACGATCCTGACATCCCATTCTCCGAACACAAGTCTTGTACTCATTGAAACTTATGCTGTACTTCCTGGCAAAAAACGATTAAGGTTTTCTTCGTTCTGCCATGTTACAACCGCATATAGTGATGTTATCGATATTCATGAATGTGTCAGCGACCTTTTTGCGTTTTATTAGATTGTCTATCGATCATTGGAAACATAGTACACTGTCCATTACACAAAATGCAATACAGCATAATTTATATAGATTTCCATGGGCTTTGAAAGCTTGAATTTTTTGTATTCGTATCTGATGATACTCATTCTGCAAGTCAACAATAGTAAAAACAACGATCGATCAGGATTTTTTTTTTTTTTTTTTAATATTAGTTTGTCGATTCTTGGTAAAGGATAAGCATTAAGGTACATGAGCTGGTTGATGATCTGGGTATAGTTGATGACAAGATGCTTCTTGTGTTGGTCATTAGTGGTCACTGGAACCTGTGCTTATCAGGGAGAGCAAGAAGGTTCGATGACAGTCTTTTAGAAGGTTGCAAATTTCGGGTTGTATAAATTGTCTTCTCGATTTTGTACCAATAGGCTTAACAATGAAGATATCTTCACCCTCTCCTTCATATGTTAAGAACAGAGTTCACTGCGTAAGTACTATTGTATTTTTATTTTAAAGTGTCAATTTTCATATGAAAATAAAGATTATTCTTTGCTTGATTTGGTGCTATTTTTAGGGTTTTTTTTTTTTTTTTTTTTTTTTTTCTGTGTGCAAGAGTTTTGAATAAGGTGTATGATTTTCTTGAAAATGTAAAAATTAAAAGCTAATGTTCCACATTACAATTTGATCATTTTTGTGGGGTGTCATAAAAATAAGTCTGTAAAATTGAATTTTTATTCAACAAATAAAAAACAAACATCACGTAAAAGGGAGATTTATTCTTTAATGGAATATATTTTTTATCCAAAACCAAATGAGATACGGGCTGGTGAACAGAACTTAAATTTGACCCTTTTTTTTTTTTTTTTTTTTTTTTTTTATGAATTCCACTCTGATGGTATTATCTATTTAGACTCTACTTAGACCACCAGTTTTTATGCTGCTTCATTTTATTGCATGGTGCATATGTATATATCCTTTCACAAGACTATCGTAAACATGATAGTCAGCCACATGTGTTTGGCTGCCATGTTAAATTTTCTCAGCTAAAGAAATACTTTTTATTTTATTTTAGGAACTCAAGAGATATTTAATGCAGTTGAAGAATTCGTAAGTCATTTTTCTTTTTATCAAAAATTGAATGACTTCTGTGAAAACCTGATTAATGTCTTATGTTTCTTTTTTAAAGATAGATTTTAAATTTGGTTTAGCTTCACTTGTTGCCAGAATTTAAAAAGAAAAAACTTATAGATATAATTTTGCATAATTTATCAGAACTATAAGCCATAAGCTCAACATAGCCATACAGTGAATATTAAACAAAGTAAAAAATGATATCTGGTCCAATCACTACCATTTATGGTAGCACATCTAAGACAGTAAATGACCAAGTTCTCTCTGATTCTCTCTCCTCTGATCTTGAGCACGTAATACAATGGGGAAAGGAGTGGCTGGTTACTTTTAATGCATCTAAAACCAAGCTTCTCTCTTTACATCATCAACATTCTGATCCACATCTGGCATCAATTGAAATGAATGGCTCTCGTCTTCAGGAGGCCTCAAGTTTTGACAAGCTTCTGGGCTTAACCTTTACTCCTGATCTTAAATGGAACACGTACATCAAATCTGTTGCCAAGGCCGCTGGAAAAATGATGGGATCTTTCTATCGATCCGGTAAATATCTCACTGCTGATGCTATTCTCTATCTATATAAGAGCCAGGATGGAATACTGTTGCCACATCTGGGCAGGAGCTGCTAGAAAGGACTTGTCCTGCCTTGATAGAGTTCAAAATAGACTTCGTAGCCTCATAGGAGATGTCCTTTTCTCTTCCTTGCAACCTCTATCTCACAGAAGAGATGTTGCAAGTTTGTCTCTGATGTATCGCTATTTTCATGGAAGGTGTTCAACTGAGCTTCAATCTATGGTCCCCCCTCGCCTAACTTTCACAAGAAACCCTCGTCTAGCTGTACATACTATCAATAATTCCCCCCACTCTTTATCTGTACCTAAACGTAGATTCCATGAACAAAGCTTCTTTCTTAGAACTGCACGCCTGTGGAATTGTCTTCCGTTTTCCTGCTTTCCGGCTGACTACAATATGGTTGTCTTCAAGTCTAACGTAAATAAGTTCTTGATGAGCCGTTCTATATAAGTTATCAAATTTACGAAATTTTCATTACTAATGATTACTATATTGTCCAGTGTCTACTGTACACTCTTTAACTCTTACCCTTGAGTGGCCTCTTGGCCTTGATAAGTGGTGATGCCTATGTAAAAAAAAAAAAAAAAATCAACCATGATACAGTGATTATTCAGAACTGTGCAAATGGGGAGAAAGGAGAGTTAAACAGTTCAGTTATTATTTTTGATTCATGGAGGTTACATTTACAGACGTCTTTATCAATACTGTCTGCAGATCGAAAAGCTAATATAGGCAGGCAGTTTTTTTACAAAAATATTTAAAATGCAATCATGAGTTTTGATTTTTCAATTACATAAATATTACCAATTTTTTCTAGTTTGAGGCCCTAATGTGATTATAGTACAATATAATTAACTAAGTCTTATGGCTAACTCCTGTTGGAAATGCTGGTTATCCTCGGATAAGTTTAAGTATACCATATGCTGTAAGTTTGGGAATGGCTGTAAAAAAATTACTTTAACACCTTGAAAAAAAGATATACTTTTTTTTCTTGTCATGAGTTTCAATAGGAAATTTATCCAAAACAAATCTTTCTCTCTCGTCACTTATAGCATGTTTTACGAAACTACATTTCATCCCAGTTTAAAAATTATTACATTTATTTTGAACAAAATGCTTCTCAAATGTATATTTCCACAAAGATGATAGTGAGCACTTTCACACTCTATCCATTAAATCCTCTCACTTGCCCAGCATCACTGGCAGATTTTTAACCAGCAGCACTTCTAAGATGTATGCTTATCCAGATTTACTATAGATGTAGCAATACCATAATCTTTATATTTCCTTAAACGATCACATAACTTCATTACATATAAATCATTTACATTAAACAAGTCTTTTATAATTATATTTCTTTTTACAATTACAAAACTAGTCAGCTATAAAAAAAAAATTAAAATAACGAAATAATTTTGTACTTATTTTATTTTTTCATATATTAACCATCTTGCTTCCTCGACTCTTCTCAGATATGGCAATTAACAAATGTAACAAATCTTTATATTTCATTCAACTGTCGCATTACCATTACATATACATTTATTGCATTAAATAGAGGAATCAGTTTTACATTTCCTTAAACTATCATTACAGAACCAAACGTTTGTAAAACCAAGTTATTTTAGCACTTATCTATACACCAATATCCAGTTCATTTTCTATTCAAATGGCAAACATTTTATCAAACCTCTCGGTTCTGATACGAATAATGGTGCCATTTGATGAAAACAGTACATGTATTTTCTTTAAACTCTTTCCGTAACAGTTTTTTTTTTTTTAAGTAATTTTTTCAAACTGTGACACGCACCTGCTGTTAAATTTCTTAACCCCATGTTTACTTCTACGCCTGCTTTTTAATTTTTATTTACAATGCAGAACCATGCTTAACTGATTCTAATAATATACTCAATCTTTTTTTTTTTTTTTTTTTTTATCAAAAAATTCAAGAGAAACACTCCAACAAGTTTGTTTCATTCCAAGAATTGATAATTTCCCATTAAATTGCAATTTCCATTCTGGCAATCTATTCTTTCATCTCATCATTCACTTATGGAGAAATCTTTCTACACTGAGGCAATTCTTTCCAGTGAAAATTATTGTTCTATTTTTTCATTAATTCTACAAAGACATTTACAATTAAAATGTGTTTCAGTTATTACATTATAAGTTTCTTTTATCTGTCACTTCAGGAGACATCCATCTGTATTATAGCATTTTTAATTTGAAAAATCCTGAATCCAGATTGATTCAACGTGTGACTGTTATGAAATAAATCAACATGTTACGAAATAAACATCATGCTTCTACATTGCTTGAACTGAAATACTAACTTAAGGACAAAAATTTATGAACAAATAACATCTTTCGAATTATGTTTGCTTTTATGTAACTAAAACAAATACAGAACTAGCATATAAGATCAGCATATTCTTTCTGTTTACTGGATGTACAGATGTAGAAAATCATTTTTACCATGTTAACTATTCTGTAGTTAATCTCCTTTCTCAGGCAATGGCATGGTACAGACAGTGTGTGTGTGTGTGTATATATATATATATATATATATATATATATATATATATATATATATATATATAATGTGTGGGTGTGAAGTAATCTGGTGAAAGAAATAATGATTTGTATGTAATCACAAAGTAAGCTTCTTTCTTAAAAGAAATTGAATACTTTCGATTATCAATAATAGAAAATGTAAACAATTTAGAATAAAAAAAATTTTTTTTCACTCTTAGTAGTAGATTTGGTGGCTCAGTTTATTGAGCACAAGCACCAACCCCTATGTCCGCCTCCTTGCTCTGGTGTCATCTACCTGTTACAGCACCAGATCTCATTTACACGACCCAGATCAACCTGAGGCATGTCCTCATACCTCCAAAGCATCCGAACTTCAATCACACCCGTCATTGCTCCAAAACGATTCTGATACACGATTTCCATTGCCTTACGATTTACTGTTTTTCCTGTAGTACATAAAATACACAATATCTATCGTTTTTATCCAATCATCTGTGTTTGTCATCTCTGCTATTACCGTTACCTTTTTTGCCTTGTCTTTCTTAGTTGTATGAATGACACCTCACCTATGAATTTGTGGCAACAATAACTCTAAAATTTAAAAATATCGTTTTGAAATATTTGGAGATCTGAATTCTTGCACTTTTTAAAGGGTTCAAGGCTGTCTTATCATGAACCTTAACTCTGGAACAATTTTGCCAGCTATTTGAAAATGCATTCATGTGATTACCCTCCCCCCTCAGCTCACTGCCCCCAAAAGGCTAAATGTTGCTAAATAAAGTAAGAAAAATGTGAAAATAATTCTCCAAATTAAGATCTCATTTCCTAGGTTTCTTACTAGTACGCAATAATTTATATTATGTCCCACTCCACCAGCATGTATTTGCTGTCGTTCAGCAATTTACCCCACCCACATACTTGCACTAAAAACAACTTTCCATTTCCTGTTGTATTACATGCTTCTCAGTTATTTCCCACACACTCCATGACTAGCAGTAATATATTTTCAGTTTTCTTGTTAATATAAAAATTTGATACTTATTTGCACTTTAATCAGAATTTTTTTTTCCTTTTTTAAGAAAATAGTTGAAAATAAACAGAAGATATATAGATGCCAAAAGTTGGATGATTGGAGGTGGGGCTTTTTCCCCTCCTAGTGTTGTAATTGCCAAATAGCACTAAATGTTAATTCTAACAATGTTAAAACTTGATAATTAATATTAAGTGGATCTCCAATGATTTTAGAATTTTGACTGCACATGACGTTGATGGTTGTATTTATTGTAAGGTTGCTGGGAAAATGGTTGAATCATTCTATGATTGCAGAAAGTATGACACCTAACGCAATACTCTATGGAAAAGTCAGATATGTTCTGAGATGGAGTACTGCTGTCACATCTGAGTTGGTGTTACTTCAGTGCACAAAATTGACTTTGTAATCTATTAAGTGATTTTGTTCTCTATAATCCCTATTTTGTAATCTATTAAGTGATTTTGTTCTCTATAATCCCTATTTTGTAATCTATTAAGTGATTTTGTTCTCTATAATCCCTATTTTGTAATCTATTAAGTGATTTTGTTCTCTATAATCCCTATTTTGTAATCTATTAAGTGATTTTGTTCTCTATAATCCCTATTTTGTAATCTATTAAGTGATTTTGTTCTCTATAATCCCTATTTTGTAATCTATTAAGTGATTTTGTTCTCTATAATCCCTATTTTGTAATCTATTAAGTGATTTTGTTCTCTATAATCCCTATTTTGTAATCTATTAAGTGATTTTGAGAAGTTATTTTTAAAAAAATAAAACAATTTCGTTTTACCTACGATATTTGGGACATATTTGCATTTTAAGCACAAAATTATTTTATAGAAAATACAGTTACGAAATCAATGTATATAAAAATGTAATTTTGGTTCGTTCAAAGTTTATACAACCATATTTCTACATTACCAATTTAATTGAAATTTTCAGAAAATTTATCTGTTAAGTCAATGAATGTTTGCATGTTATTAAAATAATTTTACATTGCGAATTATAAAAATATTAATTAAAATATAAATATTTTTCGAAGTCGTTTCTGCAAGACTGCTCAATAATATTTCTGGTAACTTTCGTTTCAACAACTCTCGAATTACAAGATAAGTAAAAAAAAAAACTTACTCATGCAGGCAATGATCCGTGTTGAAATAATAACGTTATTATTAAAAAAGACATTCTTAACATTGGGAAGGGAGGGTGTTTTGTACCTATTCTGTACTTTAACCTTACAATTGAATAAAAACATAAAACTTTAATTAAACGCGGAAATACGATTTAAAAAATAGCGCGGATCACTCTCTGCATTAGCACAAAAAAAATATCCCATATTTTAAAAATTTAAATTAATTTATGTACTTACCAATTTTTAAATTTTAAATACCTTTATTTATGTTAAGGCTTTTCACTCATGAAACATTACGTTTTAATTGTTTAGTTTTTCTTTTTTTGTTTACTTAAAAAAGTTTGTTTCAACTTTTTCTAAACTGTTTCATTTTTACGACATGCCTCAACGTATTATAAACACCCTAACCTCCCCATGTTAAAAAAAAAAAACACGCCCTTCCATAAACCTCGAAAGCCGTTCTTAATATGGGGAGATTGGGGGGGGGAGTCATTCCGAAAGCCGTT
The DNA here is from genome assembly GCF_053919585.1 of Euprymna scolopes. Classification (NCBI taxonomy): domain Eukaryota; kingdom Metazoa; phylum Mollusca; class Cephalopoda; order Sepiida; family Sepiolidae; genus Euprymna; species Euprymna scolopes. The sequence continues at coordinate 61,442,451 of NC_136506.1, read as the reverse complement.
TTAACATATGGAAGTTAGGGTGTTTATAATATGCTGGGGCGAGTCGTAAAATTAACGAAGTTGCTATCTATTATTTATTGTAAAAATTGCTTGAAATTTATTTATTTGACAAAAAAAAAAATTACAATTTGGTACTCCTTGGGCGTTGAGTTCCATGGCGACCAGCAGAAAAAAATAAGTCGCTCCCTTAGTCCCCACCCCACCCTGCACGTAACATCTTTTATTTACTGACGTTGCCGTAACTAAACGCTTATTTGTCACATTTACAAACATTTATTTATTTATTTTGAAAAAAAGTTTTACTTTTTATGAATATTAAAAGAAAAATGGGTACTCATGCAGAGAGTGATCCGTGTTGAAATAATAACATTATTTAAAAAGCCATTCTTAACATGGGGAGGGGAGGGTGTTTTGTACCTATTCTATACTTTAACCTTGCAATTGAATAAAAAAAAACATAAAACTTTAATTAAACGTGGAAATACGATTTAAAAAATAGCGCGGATCACTCTCTGTATTAGCACCGAAAAATGTTACTAAACATTTATTAATAATTTCTCACTTTTACAAACATTTGATTTTAAATTTCTTTTTAAATGACGACTTTTATCGACTTTTTTTTTTTTTTTTAATAGTATTTGCGGATGGGTATGTTGACAACAAATCCCCCCCCCCATGGTATTTATTCCGAAATCCGTTGTTAACATGGAGAGGTTGAGGGTGTTTATTCTGAAAGCCGTTCTTAACATTTGTGGAGGTGGACCTAATGTAAAAAAAATAAATAAATAAAAAAAATAAAATAAATAAATCATTTACTGATAACTTCTCACTTTTACAAATATTTTTTAATTTACATGCGCGGATGAACAAATTGTTGAATAGTGCGAAAACAAAAAGTTTTTGTAATAAACTTCAGGATAGTTTTTTGGGTAAATATTTACATTTAGGTCCACCTCCACAATTTTCTTTTTTAAATGGCGACTTTTATTGATAAATGAATTTACTTCTTCGCAACTTTCATTGATAAATAAATCTACTTCTCTGCAACGGGCACTGAACCCCTCCCCTTTTTTTAATAGTATTTTCGGGTGGGTATGCTGACAACAAATATCAGTTAAATTTTGCAAATAGCCCCCCCCCTCCAAAAGTGATGTTTATTCTGGAAGCTGTTCTTAAGATGAGGATGTTGGGGTGATTATAAGGTAGACCTAATCTAAAAATAAGACAAGTATTTTAAATGATTAAAATAATTTCTCACTTTTACAAACATTTTTACATGCGCACATAAGCAACTATTCTTTATTAACTTTTTTTTTACTTTTTTTTTACTTTTTTTTATCTAAAAATTAGTAAATTTCAATGAATAGAATAATAAATCATTTATCATTAATGTGTTTTTGGTTTTGTGTTGAATGAAACTTTTTTTTTTTTTTCATTACAACAATAATGAACCAATTTAAATCTTCCGGCATGCGTTTAAGGGTTACAAAATTATCAATAAACCGTTTAATTACTAAGCCAACCTCAATGAATCATGCATTAGCCTTGACTGGCTAAGGGAGCGAGCATTAGATTAGCCTTGACTGGCTAAGGGAGCGAGCATTAAATAATTATGCTGGTCGCCATGGAACTCAACGCCCAAGGAGTACATAAAGTGGCACTTATGCACTCGTGCTATTTTTTAAAATAGTATTTTCATGTTAAATTCAAATTTTACAAAATCTTTTTCTTTTATTAATTTGTTAGGTGAAAGTACAGATAACCCGGTCGGTTTCTAATGCGTGGAAAATCTAGCCCACCCCCTCCCAAAATCAGTCTCGAAAGATTTCTTCTCTACTGAACGAGGAAAAAAACGGTGAAGTGTAGTTCACCTGTTTCTCTCCCTCTCTCTCTTCCTCTCTTAATATCTCTCTCTATCCATCTCTCCCTTTCCCTCTCTCAATCTATCTGCCCCTTTCTCTCTCTAACTCCCTCTATCTCTCTCCTTTCCTCTGTCTCTCTGTTTCTAACTCTCCCCTCTCTCTTTATCTATCAATCCCTTTATCTCTCTATCTCCTTCTCTTTCTCTATTTTCATCTCACTTTCTCTTTTCTATGTATATATCTTCCTATCTGTCCATCTCTAATCCCTCATCCTATTTTAGTCTCCTAAATTAATTACAGTGAATAAGGCATTGTCAAAACATGGATAAATCCTATTTTAGTCACCTAATTTACTGTGAGAATAGAAGTTATTTGGAAGTTACTGCTACCTTGAACAGCACCAGAAGTAACTGGTAAAACCTTTCTAATTAAATTGATTTTGGCAGCCATTTGGTAACAAAATGACATAGCTTTAGCCCTTACTGCATGAGGAATACCTGCGACCTTGCTGCCAAGTAGAAGAATTATTTATTCTACTTTAAAACATTCAATTTTTCAAAAATTTCATGTTCGACATCTCCAAAATATCCAATATGGGGAAAAATATTGCAGAAATGCAAACTTATTGTTTAGGATGAATGCACAATGGTACGCAAAAAAATCACTTGAGCCTCTTGGTCGATCCTTGCAAGATTTGCATGGCAATGTCAGACCATTTGGGAATGCAGTATTATTGCTTGCAGAAGATTTCAGACAAATGTTACCTGTTATTCTTCAATCAACATCAGCAGATGAAATAAATGCTTGCCTCAAATACTCTACTTTTTTGTTCCATGTGAAGACATTAAACTTAACTCAAAATATGCATATCCAGTTGCAGACTGTTCGATCCGCACAAAATGTTTTTGCATCATTTGTGGGAAATTGGGTACGAAAAAGTGCCAGCTGATCAGAGTTATGGGCAAAATTCTTTGACTTTTAACTTCTGTAATTTTATTTCATCAAAAGAACAGTTAGTTTAAAAGGTTTTTGCAGATATTCAAAATATAAGAATTCCACTTGACTGAGTGAATGAGCTATTCTTGCAGGTCAATACAAAGACGCCCATGAACTTAACGCTATTATTCAATGTAAAATTCCAAGTGAGGTAGTCAAATACAAATCCATCAACACTGTTGTGAAAGCAGATAAAGTGGTTAATTATCCGACAGCTATATTTGCCAGGGATGCCACCGCATGTATTGCAACTGAAATTTGGTGTACTAATTATCATGTTGTGAAATATAAACCAATCCAAGCTTTGTTTTTTCACATGGACAATTTATGTTATGTATTCAAGAGTTACCAAACCAGAAATTCTCTATATCAGCTAAGAAAATGGAACAACAAAAACTGTGTACCCATGCAAAATGGAAAATTAAACCTATAAGAAACATGCTTTTTCTCATTTTGGAACTTTTTCCATTGCGCCAACTTGAGCCACAGCAACGCGTGGCAGGGTACAGCTAGTCAATAAAATAAAAATTATCGTTTACCTATGTTATTATTGACCTACTTGTGTTTTTAACAAAGAAGATTGCATAAATTGTCCGCAAATGAAATAAAGCATTATCATTTGCCTACTTTATTTGTGACCTATTTGAGTTTAAATACAAAATATTCTCATTGTATGCAAATAGGTAGTTGTTCGAATATTAAGCAATATGACCTTTTTTAATACTATTTCCTGTAAAAAATACCGTTGAATTAAATCAATGTGATTAAGCACAAACTTATTTTATAAAATATACAGTTGCGAAATTAGTATAAAAAAAAAAGCATTTTGATTTACCTACGTATTTGTGACCTATTTGTGTTATAAAAAAGACTAATATTTATTAGTTTTTGGGCAATTTAGTTACCAACTTTCCTTTTTTTTTTTCTAAAAGGAATCATCAAGGACCAGAGGCAACTTCAGGATGTCAGGATGAGGGTTAAAGTGTGTACAATAGTTAAAGGGATAATATCATGATAATCATTAGAAGTGTAAGTTTGGTAAATTGGATTGCTTAAGGGAAACACCTCATCAAGAACTTGTTTATGTTGGATTTGAAGACGACTATATTGTAGTCAGCTGGAAAGCAGGCAAACAGAAGAGAGTTCCATAGGTGTGCAGTTCTAAGAGGTTCTGTTCATGGAATCCACATTTAGGTTTAGGCACAGATAAAGAGTGAGGGAAACTAGTGATAGTGTTTTCAGTTAGACGAGTGTTTCTCGTGAATGTTTGGCGAGGGGGAACCATAGATTGGCACTCAGACGAGCACTTGCCATGAAAATAACAAAGCAGACAGGCTCGCAATGTCTCTTCTGTGAGAAAGAGGTTGCAGTGAATAGAAAAGGGCATTCCACACTAGACTACTAAGTCTATTTTTAACTCTGTTAAGGCAGGATAAGATCTTTTTAGCAGCTCCTGCCCAGATGTGGCAACAATACTTCATTCTTGGACATACCTGGCTCCTATATAGATAGAGAATTGCATCAGCAGGTAGATATCTACTGGATCGATAGAAGGATCCCACTATTTTTCCAGCGACCTTGGCAACAGATTTGATGTATGTGTTCCATAAGCATTACACGTTGATTTTTTCTTTTTAGATAATTGTTTTATCAACTTGCATGAAAAGAGCTATGTAAAAGATGCTTGAAACCGTTTGAATTATGCAAATACCATCAGTAGTTAAAAAATTATGAGAATTTTAAGTGCCAAAATTTAGGCTTTTCCGTAGACATTTTTCTTTATAAAAAGTGGGCTAAATTACGGACCTCAACATCATTTATTTATTTTTCAAGCTATTCTCATGAAACTTGGCACTCTTATGTAAAATTTTGTGTTCTTTCTGATTATGCAATCAAATCTGATGTATCTCTTTACCATAAGCCATGAATTATAAATTTAGATGTACAAATTTCAATTTTTTTAAAACTGGCGCATGGTATCATATAGTGGGTGTTTATTCATGAACAAAACTAAGTATTATAGTAGTACTGGACTACCCATGACCCGTTGGGTCAGTATGTTATATTAGCTATGGAATTCATGTATGAGCGTGACACTTGTGACATAAAGAAAATAGGTTTTTTTTTTTGATATAACAGAAACATTTCTATGAAAGTGTATTAAAATGAAAAATCACATGGATCACTCAAACATGAAAAAAAAATCCTCCCTATTTGTGTAAAGTTGCCTATTTTTCCAAATAATCGCTCAAAAAAGCGAAAATTAAACATGATTTTCCTACAAATCGAACGCCAACGAAAGTCATTTAGCAGCAAAAACGCACATGAACCTACCGATGAGAAATATAAGAATGAAAAACCCATATTGGAATCCTTCAACCAACTTATAGAAACTTAAAATCTAAAAAAAAAATAATTAATAAAACCTGAAGCAAAAAATAATACCTAAATAAATAAAATAAAATAAAACTAATATTGAAACAGATTAGTAAATGTGTCAACAAATTCACCGTTCTCACACAACTAGAAATGTAAACAAAAAATAAAAAAAGGAAGGAAGGAAAAGCAATGAATAGAGAGTAGTAGTAGTCTTGGCTTTACTACAATTGTTCTTATGTTTGTCAACGGGTTAAAATTGTTTAGTTGTAAGAAAATAGCGACAGTATAGTTGTAATAAACAATAGTTGCAAAACACCCTCACTCTTCCCATGTTAAATAATTTCGAAATAATAACCTTAATATTTTAGTGCACAGGTCAAAATCTGCAAAAGAAACGATTTGTGTTTATTTGTTTACGTTGTTATGGGTTAATGTTTATGCGCACATGCGCAATCGGATGTCATAAACCGGAAAGTGGGTTACATCACTCGTTACAAGGTCATTTGAGTTTTATAATTATATAGATTTAAATATAGCTTTCTTGAGAGCAGGCATTTTCCTGCCTCCTCACCAAAGAAAAAAAAAATTGAGTAGATATGAATTAATGTCAGAAATAAATCAAATAAAATTTTCCATATAGATTTTGGTTTTCTGTAAAAGATGGAAATTCCCATAGTCGACCAGAACTTCTGCATTTTGGGACCAGTCCAATTTTCAATTTTGTAATGCTGAAAACAAATATTGCATTTAAATTTTCTGCAAATAATTAGTTTTCCGGATATTAATCAATGTCATTTCTTATGTTATTGCGGGTGGCCATCTTGGTACACGCAAGCGTGCAAATCTAACACTGAGAAACTATGTGTAAACACGTGTACCAAGATGGCCACCAGCAATAACATAAGAAATGACATTGCTTAATATCCGGAAAGCTACTTATTTGTGGAAAATTTAAATGCGATATTCATTTTCAGCTTACCCGAAAACCTTAAAAGGTAGTCATTTTAAAAAAAAATGTTAAGGTGGAAACAAGGTAAAAATTTACAAAATGCATCACAATGATATTTATCGAACGTCTAATTATTTAGATAATTGTAGTAATTGTAGGTAATAAATTGTAGACAATTTAAAAAAAAACGGGTTTGTTTTACAGATTCAAAAAAAATGATCTTAACAATGAGTTAAAAATAAATTCAAGTTTCGTAATATATTTTGTTTAATTGTTAGATGAAAGTACAGAAGAGTTAACAAAACATCCTTCCTTTCCCATGTTAAAAATGGGTTTCTAAATAATGTTATTTCAACATGGTAGCATAAGTGCACAAGTGCCTTTTTATTTGTTATATATTTGTTTTTGTTTTGTTTTTTTGCCACTAAAAAACAAACGCATATACTTAGTACAGTTTCTTGTTTTTTTTTGTTTTTTTTTTTAATGCTTGTAGTACATGTGTACTACAAGCATTAAAAACAACAAAATAGTATTGTTTGGAAATCAAAATTGAAATTTTAAATTGACAAACCCAGAATAAAAAATAAAACTTTTTTTTTCTGCTTTCGTTTTGACAGTAGAAAAAACAGTTTTCTATTTTTAAGAGAATACAAACTCATTAATACTCTGACAGCGATGGTTAGCGCATAGCTAACCATCGTTGTCATCGTTTCTCTTTAAGTGATTTGTATTTCTATAAAAGATAACATTTTAAAGAAATTTCCGCACAATTAATAATTATCAAATATTTACATATTATACATGAAAATAATTCTGAAACTATTATCTATATGAAAGTGGATGATATATACGGATTTATCTTATCAATTTTGAAATATTCTTCGTCAACTTTGCTCGGTCATGACTTTGCTTCCTGGGGTTGTAAAAATAAGTCAAACACCAGTAGAGATGGACTTCTTTGTTTATATATTATGTAAAATTTCAACCATATCCAATCAAATTTAACACCACGCATATGTATCTAAACATAACGTATAAAATGTAAATATTAAAAAAACTGTTTCCCTTTTTGCTGTCCTAATTTTTGTACCGTTTTTTCATTTTTAATTTGGAGCATAAAAATATTGAACGCATAAAAGAAAAATAAATTAACATCATTGGAATGCTTATTCTAGTCTCTTTTCATCAATGTAATTCTTTTAAAAATTGACTAACAAATAAAAAAGATATGACTTGTTGAAGCGCATTAGGTATGTAATATTGCCGATGTCCATGAAAATACAACATACGCTTGTAATGCTATTCCATTTTAGATCAGAAGTAAAGATCAAACCCAGAAGCTTGTCAAAACATGGGGCCTCCCCAAGATGAGAGCTATTCATTTCAATTGATGCCAGATAGGGATCAGGACGTTGATGTAAAGATAGAAGCTTGGTTTTAGATGCATTAAAAGTAACCAGCTAGTTTTTTTCCTCATTGTACCACATGCTCAAGATCAGAGTAGAGAGAATCTGAGAACTTGGTCGTTTACAGTCTTTGATGTGCTACCATAGATGGTAGTCATCAGCTTAAATGTCTACAAATGATTTAAGGATGTGATTTGGAAGATCATAGATGTAAATCAGGAAGAGAGTTGGACCGAGAATGGACCCCTGAGGGACTCCAGCATTAATACTATGAGCTTCTGATTTATGCCCATCAACCACTACTCTTATGAACCTATCTGAGAGAAATAATTTAATAATTAAAGGCATTTCCAGCTACGGTATAGCTGGAAATTTTGTGAAGTAGACCTTTATGCCATACCCTATCAAAGGCCTTTGATATGTCGAGCAATTGCCTTAGAAAGGAAGCCTTCGTTGAGAGATTTGCTAATCCTATAAGATATAACCATAAGCATATCTGCTGTAGATCTAGCAGAACGGAAACCATATTGCATGTCACTAAAAAAAGTTTTTGTTTTTTTTGTTTGTTGTTTCTTTCTTTTTTATTTTTCTTGACTGACGCACACCCTATAACTAAAAGGGATCTTAAAGGTAAACACGGATAGCTCACTTGATGTAAACAAGTTTTTTTCTACATTTTGACAAAAACAATTTGTCTATATTATAAAGGCTTCACAAACAGGGAAAATTTAATAACGTTATTATTAAACATCATGTGATGATTAAATTTAAAGGTGGAAGCACAGATTACTTACAAAACACATTCCTCTAACACGTTCAGAATGGCTTTCAAAATAATAACATTTTTATTTCAGCACGGTAACAAAAAATACATAAGTACCCAACACTTCCATCCCTTTTCTGACCAACACTGCACACAAAAAAATTCAGGGTTGGTTCATAGTATTTGCGCATGGAGATTATGACAACGATTATCATGACTAAATTTGGGGCAGATATTTTGACCCCCCCCCCCAATGGACTGTATACTCCCAAAATCGTTCTTAACAGGGGTAGGTTGGGAGTGTCCATTCCGAGTGATCTTTACCATGAGGATGTTAGGAGTGTCTATTCCAAAAGCTGTTCTTATCTTGAGTGAGGTGGGGGTTAGGCAATGCCAACAACAGCCATACTTTAACTTTTTACAAGGGGGAGGGGCATCCTTCTACCGGACAACACCAGTTAACAGGTCCTACTAGTAATTATATGCTTACATAGGAACAGTGAGTAGTCATAAAGTGTGTGTGTGTGTATATATATATATATATATATATATATATATGATTGCAACATCTTGTCAGACGAGTGCCACTTCCTCAGACACTTAAAGTTCATGAGCCCAAAAATGACTTCCATCGCCACAGGACCATTTTAATAGACAAATGCCTGAGGGAGTATCTATACACAGATGATGTTACAGTCTTAGCTTTGTACGACAGCTAAGTCTCTCTCGGTTCAAAATGTTGGGATCCAGCAACAAGCAAGAGCAAGATAGCCAGCAACAAGTTAAACTGCAGACCAGCTTAATGCGGGTACTGGTCTCCCGCTTTATGGTTTTTTAAATCAGAGATTTGCTTCTCCTAGAAGGGTTGCCTTCACCACGGCTTACGGGAGCCCTCTCCACCCCAACACACACCTACATACATACAAACACACCCGATGCTAGTTGGCCATTGACCCCGAAAAAGGGTTCATTCGCCATTTGGAAGGTCTTGTCTTTAATCCTTCAGGGAGACTAGCCACCCTCCTCACCAAACAAGTCTGGTGGGGGAACCAGTTTAGTCGCAGGTGACCCAACCATGAGGCAGGTAGTACTGGGTTACATGGTACCAGTAGCATATGACATGATCTGACATATATATATATATATATATATATATATACACACACACACACACACACATAAAGTAACCAGTGACATATAATATATATATACACACACACACACACACATAAAGTAACCAGTGACATATAATATATATACACACATATATAAAGTAAAAAAATATGTTACCATATTAAAATTACATTGAATTAAAATAATATAAGGGTAGAAAAATACATCTAAGAAATAAGAAAATGATAAAAAAGATAAAAGGAAAAAATGATAACATGGTAAAAAAATTAGCAGATAAACGGAGATAAAAAAATAATTTTTTTACCATGTTATCATTTTTTCCTTTTATCTTTTTATCATTTTCTTATTTCTTAGATGTATTTTTCTACCCTTATATTATTTTAATTCAATGTAATTTTAATATGGTAACATATCAAATATGGATCAAACATTTAAAATAATAAGGATTCATCAAACAGTAAAAAAAAAGAAAAAGCAAGAAGAGTAATAACGAAATATCAAAAAGGCAAAGTAAAGAAAAAATGAGATAGTAAAGTCACAAGGGGATATGAAAGCCAGATAAAAAAAAACAGGTATATCAATCCGATAGATGCCTTAAAAAAAAAAAAAAAATCTTATTGTAAACCAGCACTGGTCCGCATTCGTCAAATCTCGGCTCACAGAACCATAGATGCTATCCAGCAGAGCTAGAGCGTACGCACAGGCAAGAAAATCTGTACTAACCCTAAGTCCCGGGTCTACACTCTTAACTGTCTAGTAGTGGACCTCTCAAAATGTGACCTGATGCTTACTGGTTATTGGAAACTACCGCTCAGCTGCGCATGACCCTAAGTCTGTGTGGCAACACTTATCTTTGGGTGGCCATTCGTCGTCAGATGCTGCAGTTTGGAGTTCCTCCTGCAGATGAATAGCTGGTCTGTATCCTTCAGGTTGGTTGTGGCGTCGATGCTGTAATAAACCGTGTTTCAATCCAAAAATTACTCTGAAATCATTTCTTATGAATAAAAATAATTATTGCCTTAGAAGCATTGGTTAAATTTGAGGCTTCTCTCAGATTTAAGAAAAACAATGTTTCTGGATGTAAAATCTTTCAACTGAAATCACTCTTCAATTAGCTTTCTTGGTCGGAAGAGAAAAGTTGTTCTTTTTACTTTACTCTTTCAAAAGCTGATGTATCCAGCTCCAAGGCCAGTAGGCAAATTCTTTGGTACTTGTGCATTTAACAAACCAGATGTAACTCGGCATTTGCTCGGCTTTGTCCAACGCATGACGTTAACAGCTGGATAAAACCGAGCATTGCCGATAAAATAAAAACAACGCTACAACAAAATAACTGTAAAATGAAATTGTAAAATGTAGAAACATCCAAAAATAAGTAAAAAGCAAAAATCTACCGTTCATTTGTTTTTTTTTTATTAGTATTATTGTTTGAAATTGTTTTCTGTTTGCAAAATAAATACATATAAAACATTTTTTATAAACAAATAATAGTAATTATTTTCTTTTTTTAATGAAACTTTTTTTTTTTTTACTATTTACGTAAAATGACCAACAAAAATATTTGTAGGATCAATTTTTTTAACAAATAATAGTGAGTAATTGTTTTTATGAAACTTTTTTTTTTTTTTTTTTTTTTTTTCAACTATTTATGTACAAAAAAAAGAAAAAAAAATCGTAAGAAAAAGGAAAGGAACAAAACTTTTTTTTTTTTTTTCTTACGGGATCTGCAAAATTAAGGCTGTGGTGGTTCACCGTTAGTGATACCCCTCTCCTCCCAGTTTGATACGACCGTGCGTGATCCCCGGCAGAATGTATTTTCTTATTAGTGGAAGGAGGGTTTCAGCATTCCTATTTGCTACGTTAACCAAAAATTGTGTTTCCGGTGGTTGAAGAAGACAGACTCGTCAATTTCAACCGTATGGCCTGCTGGGCCTCCTATCTGCCAGGGATTCCTGAGAAAGTAATCCCGGCATATTATATCCTGCAGGAAATTCTTCCAGTCCACAATTGTGTGGCGTGACTGCAACCCACATTCACGCTAGTCCCCGCCATCTCGAACGCCTGTATCAGAATTCTCATCTGCTGCTCAACGCGCGCGCGTCGAGTTGAAACTAAGCACGCAACGTTTTGATTGGCTCATAACCATGTTTCGTCAGACAGCAGCAAACCCCGAGCTGTTGACATGATGCGTCGGACAAAGCCGAGCAAATGCTGAGTTACGTCTGGTTCGTTAAATGCACAAGTACCAATTCTTTTATTCTAAATACACAATCGTTTTTATTAATTTCAATCACCCATCTCTTTGAGATCATTCTTTTGGTTTTTTTTTTACATGGTGGTCGCCACTTATCAAGGCCCAGAAGTCACTCGGGGATAAGGGTTATTGCGTGTACAGTAATCAATGGTATAGTATTGTAGTAATCGTTAGTATTGGAGTTTTGATAAAGTGTCTTACTTAAGAGGGCGGTTCATCAGGTATTTGTTTATGTTGGACTTGAAGACATCCAAGTTGTAGTCAGGTGGGAAACAGGCAAACGGAAGAGAGTTCCACAGGCGTGCACTTCTAAGAAGCTTTGTTCATGGAATCTACATTTTGATTTAGGCACAGATAAAGAGTGGGGAAAATTATTTTCAGCCATTCTGGAATTCTTGTCATTGTACTCAGGAGTTGTGTTTTTGAGGATTATGCATCTCTTGTCTTACTATAAACTTTGCATGCAAACCCATTGGAGAGGCTATCCATTCTTTTGAGACTTAAAGGAGGAATTTTTCTTTTCTTTTTTTTTCTTTTTCTTTTATTTTTTTTATTTCATTATATTACTCTTAGCCTTAACCTGTCTCTAGATATAATAGATACCCTCTGCACAATGAGTTTCAACTGTAATTCTACTCATTCAACATTGCTTGTCCAATCGCAAGCAATATTGGGACAGGTGGAGAATATTTGGTGTAATTTTGAATATTAGTGCCTTTACTAAGACTTGAGAATCTAGTTAACCATAACTTGGGGACCCTTTCTGAAAGATTAATATTGATTTTAAAGCCACTTTAAAGCTTAAAATACCTCATATTCCCAAATGGTCCACCATCTAAATATTGACCAAGCTTAACTTTGCTTTACTTTGATTATGACTGCTGTAGAGAAATGCGACCATGTGAACCATAAGAGATGCTTGTCTTTTTTACAACCTAATAGTGATAACAAATAGTTTCTATTATATTTTATTCTTGCATCCAAATCTGTAAACTTTTCCTCTTAATGCAATGATTGTTTTGCTCTTTCAGAGTGAGTGGTCTCAGTGCCATCATCATTACAGACAGAGATGGTGTTCCAGTTTTAAAAGGTGAATGATTTTACCTTTTTTTTTTTATCATTTATCAATAAAATTGGATTTAATATTTGTTTATTGGAAGAAAAATTGAAAAAGAAACATAATTTTCTAAACCCCTAATTGATTTGAGTTTTTAGTTGCAGATGACACAGCCCCTGAATTGGTAATGCGACAAAATTTTCTGTCAACCTTTGGTTTAGCCACAGAACAGGCAGGCAAACTCGGACTTTCTGAGAATAAATCTGTTATTAGTATGTACTCTACATGTCAAGTAAGTAAATACAAATTTTTTCTAAGTTTTAGTCGACTTAATTAGATGCAACTGAGATAGATAAAAGCAATAATACTGAAGATACAGTTACGAAACTCCACATTCCTATCCTGTCACAGATAATCACCTGAAGGAGGCCAGAGAAGGAGTTAGCTGAAACGTGGTGAAAAAACAATTACTATGAAGTCCATAAATAAATACACAAATTGCTCATCTCAAAGAATTAAAAAAAAAAAATGATATATAAGATAGAAGCGGGGTTTTTTTTTCTTTTCTGATAGAAAATATCAAAGATGCTATTAGTCATGTGTGTCCTTCACTTATACAAATCTAAAAGAACACAATTTCTGTATAGGTTGTTTATATTAAAAAAAAAAAAAAAAAAAAATTTCAAAAGGTTATTTTTTTTAAGTTAGCAAAGTTTACTCCTTCTCTACATTATTTTATTTCTCTGTGACATGTTCCCAGAAACTTACCAATTTTATTTGGTTTCAGTTTTAGTCATTATAAAAAAATATGTAAAATTTATTTCTGAAATGTAAATTATTATGATTGTGCGATGCGTATATACGGTTTGAACAAATATTAACTTTTGATCATATTTCTTAAAGTATTTTTTAATTGAAGTATTTTCTTTTGAATTTATTCAATGTATTTATTTAAAAACAACTTTTATTCTGCCAACTTAAATAATGTGAGCAGGTGATAAAAAATGTAATCTTTAGTCCTGCAGTTTCTAATTAGTTTGCTAGAACTTTCTGAATTTTTCAGGGATTCATTAATATCGTGTGTGCACCCTTTGGGCTTGCTACATTAAAGCCTTTCAGCATTGTTATGGCATGATCATATCTACCTATAGGCATGGCTTTGGGTATGATAGAATATGAACCAACCATAACGTTTTGCTAGCTAATATTGCCCTTTTTCTTTTTCTTCTGTATTGGTTTCAAGCAAATCTGTATATCCATAAAATAAGCTTTTTATTTATGTTGAATAATTTCTTTAAAAAAATGCTAAATTTTATTATTAAACTATATATATATATATATATATATATATACTTATAGTTTTCAATAATAGTTTCCACAGAGTTAAGGAATAGGGATAGTTTTAAACAAATGTCATCTTTACTACTGAAATAGTAGATTAGTGGAGGTTGAATTAATGGTCAAATAATCACCTACTTTTTTACTGATGTTGTCTGATCTATGTACAGCATATGTAAATGAATTAAGTAAAATAATGGATTTAAAATTGGACTTTTTCCAAGTACATATTTTTTTTGATGACACCAATGCTTTAGTGCAATATTTGTTTATGCGAAACATGAGCATTCTTTAAGCAGCAAATCTTACTCTAAAAATATATGGCAAGATTTGAAATATATTACTTACCTATTTCATATATGAATATACATATATTTTTTTCTTTATATTTTCAAATTATCTGAATTGTTATTATTAGTGTGATTAAAAATATTTAAAGTAAGAATTTTATAAAACTATTCTAATTAGAGATAACATTTTTAAACATTTTATTAAGATTGTATTCGAATTTTGTGCTAAAAGTTTCTTTTTTTTTTTTTTTTTTTTTCAACGTTTCAGATAATCCAAATCAATTACCTCCCCTTTTTGATCACGTTAGTCGCATCTATATCAGCCAACACCGGTAAGTACATATTTACATAAATTAAAACTCTCAGTTAGAAAAGATTGCATTTTCATTTTCATCAAGAAATACGTTTTTAGAGATTGACAGGGTTTTCCAGAATATATATAAAAAAAAAAAAAAAGTACATTAACCTATGATTTACATGCTTTAATGATTTTAATCTCAAAGCTTGTTTTCAAATATAAAGAATTAAAAAAAAAAATTTTCCCCTGAGAAACTATGAGTGTTGGCCAGGATTTGTGTCCAGCCAATAGCACCATACTATGACAAAAAAAGAAACTTAATACATAGTAAAATAAAATGCATTATTCTTTTTATGTTTTCTATATTAGAATTTGGGAATGGTTGGCAAAATATATTATGAAATAAATCTCAGTATTTAACCACCACCCCTCCGCGCACACACACATCTTATTGCGATGCACTTGGTGTTTTTTTTGTTTTTTTTGAGAATTTATGGGAAAGCCCTGTGTATTCCAGTTTTAGGCCATGAACCTTAACATTTCTATTTTTTAATTTCTATAATTTTAAAATTAGGAAACATTTCACTTTCATTCTTTTTATGAATGCCAACCTTGTGCTTTCTTTGACTAAAATGAAATACTTATCAAAGTACTGAGGATAATGTACTTTCAAAATGTTTATGGGAGTCTATCTCCATTTTCAAGTTATAAATACAATAGGTTGTCTAGCATGAGTGCAGACCTCACATTATTGTTATTTTTTCTTTGATTAAAAGTTTGTAAGATAATCTATTTTCAAAATATGGTTATGCAGGTCTATTTCTCAAATTCTCAAACTCTGGAAGGAATTTGCCAGCAAATATATATTAGATGAATACCCATCTCAGAATTGTTTTGTACCACTTTTATGTCCTTACTTATACGTATAAAGTGATCTTGTTTGTGTGAGGAATGGTCTTTACCAAACTAGTCTGTCAATTTTTAGTGTACAGCTTAAAAATTGATATAGGAAATTCGGACCTGTGGAACAAATTCAATTTAGTTTTTAGTTGGTAAAAATAGCTGTGAAGGGGTCAAATTTGATAAAATTGGAACTTGGCATGCATAGGTCGATTTAAAGTGCTTCTCTACAAATGCGCATACATACATTTATACATTAATGTTGGTTAATTTTTACTGTTTTGATATCAATCTGCTGGTGGCTCAGATGGTAATGAATAATACTAGAGCACTAGATGTTTTGGTTTCAATTCTAGCTGATGGCACCCAGGTCATATTTTTCCTTTTTACATCACCACTATATATTGGGTACAATATAATAATCAATAGAAAATTGGCTCTATAATAATACATATGAAATCTGCATGATTCAAAATATATTTAAGCATATTTTACAACCTGGCAATTCCAGGTGACCTGCTAGTGACGATTAAAATTAACATATGATATTAAACCTTATATCTAGAATCCTTATTCTAATTTTGATTAAAATCTAAGACATGATTTTTAATCTAGAAAATGTCTAAAATGTAAGTTCTTCAATCTTAAAGATATTGAAATTCAATGCAAATCTGAAATATTTAACTTTTTAAATAGGCTATAGGCTATATGCTTCCTAAAATCTCTTTAACATATGCCAAAGAAACTGAAATTATGGAAATATTTATTAATGTGTAATATCTATTGAAATTTAACAAAAATTTGAGGAATCTTTCATAAAGTGCTTCCACTCTTTGTTCCCTTTGCATTAAACTAAATATAATCCACATTAACCCTTACACCTATAGGCTGTGTTCCAAAATTCATAATTGTTTCATTTGTTTAGGAATGAATTCTCTACATAAAAGTATATATATACACTCTGAATATTACAAGTTTACAAAAAATAAATTTCCACTTTGTTGTCTAGTTGAATTAAAATGGAATTTTTAAAACACTTTACTCAACCTTAAATCTGAGGAATATTTTATGCATTTTGTTATTAAAATGTATGAGTAAAAAACATTAATTTGTCATATTTATCCACACTGAGGAACTATAGCAACAGCAAAACAGCTGCCTGTGGATGATATACATGTATCACAAAGTTTGAGCTCTTAACGTTTTTTTCAATTTAAGAATCTAATCTGTTTTTGTTTTTTAATTACACAATATATGAAATGTTTAAAGAAGCAAAACTAATTCAGTTGTTTCAAATTTAAATTTATTTTTAGAAATTTAAATTAATATACCTTTTAAAATGTTGGTTAACATTTTAAATTTTAAAATAAGGTGATCATAATTGTCCAACCAAAACTGACTCTATTGGTTTAAACTGAACTTTTTAATTTCTTCTTTCAATTATTATTCCTTGCTCTTTCTAATGCCTTTTGTCTTCTCGACAAAACCAAAAAAACTTATACATAGCGAACCAAAATGCACTTTTTTTTATTTTATTATTGAGATTATGTATTTGTTTTCTAATTTCATTAAGGATGGCTTAAATTTCTAATTAGATATTAAAACTTTAAAATAAGCAACTTTCTCTTTAGCTTCACTTCTTATTGTTTTCAAATGAGATAGTTAGAGATGCACTGAAAAAGCCAAGTGATTTCCTGCAAGTCTAATGTCTCGTATGAATTGTGCTATCATTTCTGAGATAGACTGAAAAACTAAATGATCAGTTAGGGAGCTATATTTGTTTTTGCTTTTGCCAAGCTGATATAAACAACAGATAAATAAGACAAGATGTTTTCATTTTTGCTTATAACTGCTAGTTGGAATTAGTGGTGGGACGATTAATCGAAATCGTTATCGTAAGAAATGTGTATTTTGGGAGAAATCAGAATCATATTGTTAAAGATATATAAAATAACTCCTGAAAGAATATATAAAATAACTCCTGAAATTGATTGTTATTAATTTCATGGTGCATGTTTAATTCATGGTAAATATTTGTCTTGACTTTTATCTTCAATGAAAGAAATTTTATGAAAAAAAATCATTTTTGAAATTCTCTTGTATTTCCACTTTTTTGCTGTACCAAATTTTTTCGCTACACAAAAACTTTCGATTATATAATGGTATATTTCAAAACAGCAATTCCATGGGAATCGGAATCGTACTTAGTATCGGAATCGTTAATCAACATTTTCTTGGAGTCGGAATCAGAAAAAATTTAGGAATCGTCCCAACACTACCAACAGTTGTCCTAAAAGGCTTCATAATGTTGATACACCATCGGAATTCTTAATATGTTGAGATGGTAGGGCAAAACATTACTGTAAATTGCTCCAATTTATTTTCAGTTGTATAATTTACATTACATCGGCATCCTCAGAATAGATATTTGTTTTTTTAATGATGCATTCATTCAAAGTGATGGCCTGTGGAATGTGAGTAACACTCGAGTAGTAACTGATTAGGTGTAAAAAGTATCTTTTTGAATTTTCATCTCTTTCATCCTTCAGTTGATTAACATTTTTTTTTTTTTTTTTTTTAGGTTTGCTTCTAAATGTTCCAAATGAGATGAGAGAAATTTTAAAAGATTTAGAAAGTGTTTTATGTCTTGTATAAATAAATTTAAAAAAAAAAAATGAAAATAAAAATATATATATATATAAAATGCTTACTCTCACTGCTGGCTGCAATGGACCCCCTACCCCATTTGTGAGTGACCCACCTCTCTGCTGTCAACTTAACCTCCATTACTCTGGCGCTATCCTCATTCTTTAAGTGGTCAATAGACATTAAATAACTGTGATAAAATGGTTCCATATTCTTTGATTTTCACTGAACTGGCAAACAACATTAAAGAGAACTAATCATTGTCACTTGTGCCAGCAACAATTCGGGGAGGATGACATGTTAGCTGACTGCAGTTTGGGTTCATATGTTATTTGTAAATAAAATAATTCTAATGTGATTGTAATTATTGTTTTCATTATTTTTTATTTTTAAGTCATTCTTGTATTTGTTGACATTTACAGATGACACAACTGCCTATTGGCAGCACCTTGAAAAGCACCAGTGATTCCTCTTCCTCCCTCTTTTAACACTTCTAAAACAAATCTGTTCTCTTCTCATCACCAAAGCTTGGATCCCTGTTTTGCCTTGGTCGGAATGAATGTTTAATAAAACTGATTTTCTCTCCTGGTCAAAAATGGAAAACTTACATTCGATCTATTGGTAAGATTGCTGGAAAAATGGTTGGAGCATTTGAATGCTTCTGATGTAATCCTCTACTACTTATGAGTCAGGTACGTCCTAAAATGGAGTACTACTGTCACGCCTGGGGAAGCACCGTTCAGAGCACTTTCTGTTACCTAGACAAAGTTCAAAATCAATTCCAAACTAGAGCGTGGAGTGGGGGGATCTTTTAACCCTACCGAATTACCAATATACCGGAAATTTCCGAAAATGCTATATACCGAGTTACCGCTAATCGGTATTTTTCTGACCACATGTTTTTGTGTTGTAAGCAAGCTAAAAATAGCTACCCAATCGCTGCTTAGCCTTGATTTAGTGCAAGCCTAAAATTCTGCAAATGGCTTTCTTTGTTTTGGCGGTGTTGTGAGTTGTTTTGTGGACTAAAGTAGCCAAGCACTTCGACAGGTAAAAGAATGAGACCAAGGAGTTTCACGGTGCAACAAGTGTTGGATAAAAGTGACAAATTCTGATTCAGACGAAGGTGAATTTGATCAGGAGTATGTTTCTGAATCAAGTAACGCTAGTGATGATGAATATATTGATGAAGGAGAAAGTGATGATAATTCTGATGATGCAAGTGAGCCTAGATCAAAATCGAGTGTTCAAGGTAAGGGGTATGTCACTTGACCAGATGATAGGGGAGATTCTGGTGTGGGTGATGAGGAATGGAGTCGCAATTTTGTAGTTCAGATCTGGATTTTGATGAGGATAGGAAAGGGCTAGCGAACAATATCACTAAAGAAAACAAAATGCATCGATTTTCTTTCATTGTTTAGCAAGGATGACTTCTGGAAGAATTTGACAGAAGACTAATTTACGTGCCACAGAAATGTGTACAGAAAGACCCTAGTACTACAAGAATTTCAATGATGTTTCTGTTGAGGAAAGGAAAGCCTCCGTTGGGCTGAGGATCTACATGGAATATATCTGTATGAAACCCAGCTATCTGGATTACTGGTCAAGTGATGGAAGTGACTTCATTGGATATACTCTGGGGTTTCGCAACATCATGACACGAGACAGATTCTTGGCCATCTGGACTTACCTGCATATGGTTGATGAGGAGGATGCTGGCATTGACAAGAGAGATAGAATCTACAAGGTCATACCTGGTCTGGAGTGTTACTCTTCAAGTTTCGACACAACTACCAGTCCAGACAACACCTGAGTGTTAGCTAGAATGATTCCCACGTCAAATCGCCTGGCAATAAAACAGTACATAAAAGACAAACCCACAAAATGGAGCATCAAATCATTTCTTCTTTGTGAGGCGGAGACTGGATATATTCTCAATGTAGAAGTCTACACCAGGGCAGCACCAATGCCAGTTCAAGAATTGAGTGCGATCGGGAACACTGTTGTCTGTCTCTTGATATTGGCTAGGATGAAGGGCAGCTCACACATTCTGGTCATGGACTGCTTCTACAACTCAGTGACTCTGGCCAAATATGTTGTGAACCATCTACAAACTGGAGTTGTTGGAACTCCTGCAGAACAGAAAGTTCTTTCCAAAGCTTATCAAGGCAGTCAAGAAACTCCCTCAAGGTGAAAGTCACTACCTGTGTAAGGACAGCATCACATGTATGGTATGGCAGGACAAGCTCATCACCTTCGTCTCTATGATCCTGTAAAGACAGGAACTTTCAACAGGAAGAAGGTACTTTCACTGAAGTGAGCATTCCACAGCTTGCCTTGGACTACAATAAGTACATGGATGGTTGCAACATGAACGACCAAACAACCCGCTTTCACCATTCACGACGCCACTACTGTTGGACTCGACGCCTTTTCATCAAATTCTTCATGTGGGCTTGCTACTCCTATGCGCTGTATTTTTCTACACAAGCAGCTGCCAGAAAACCTCTGTACTTTGCAAGATACATTCAAACACTGTGCCTGGAACTGGTAGGAAACTACCGTTCGCAGAGGACAACAAGAACCCTGTGCTCAATGCCTGAAGTTAGGCAACCACTTCCCTGAAATTCTCCCTGGCACCTCATCTGACCACATCTCTGCTGTGTGCATGGAGAAACACCTGAGCTACAATAGAGAGTACCCTGGAATATCTCACAAAAACAACCCCCAAAAGAAGGTGAAGACAAGGTTCTGGTGCACCCACTGCAGAAAGTACCTATGCATCAAGGAGGGGCCCCACCTGTTGGGCGAACTGGCACATGAAGGCTGAATACTGGCAGTAGATGAAATGCAAAAAATTACTCATTTATATTTTTTTCACAATTTTGCTCAGGGGGCGAGACAAATTAGGTTCAGTAGCTCAGGTCTAGTAGGGTTAAAGCCCCTTTTTTTTTCACAGAAGAGACATTGTTAGTATTTTTCTGTTCTATTATTTTCCTGAAAGGTGCTCGACTGAGCTCCAATCTCTTGTTCCTCCTTATAAGACATAAGCAAAGCTTGCCTTATTACTGCAAAAAAAAGAAAATCTTTTTTTCTTCTTCCATATGCCTAGGATTAGGAGGAATTTTTATGGACAAGGCATTTTTCTAAAGGAATTGTCTAATATTATTGCAAAACTGCTTCCCTGTTGACTACAATATAATCATCTTCAAATCAAATGTCAACAAGTACTTGTGGACTTTCTCAAAACTAATCAGACATAATTCTGGTAATTGTTTCATTAACCCTTATTTTCAAATGGCTTTTGGCCTTGAAAAGTGGTGACTAAAGAGTAAAAAAAACTTTTGTGCTGAAAAATAAAACTGGATCAAAGTACGCCTTGTACCCTGAATCTCATAGGAAAGTGATTAACAGGATCTACAAAATTTTCTAAATGATTTCAACAAACTGAGATTATCGCAATTGGGAGCAGAAATCAAGTATAACCAAGCAATAGACTAACCACCAAATTACTTGAAAAGGCAAAATGTCTGTTTATATTGAATCCAAAATCTCATTGATTGGTTGGCAAATCATTTGCATAATCGAATACATCTCTTCTCAATGTCTCAAATGTCTGGTTACACAAGAGTCTCATAATCTGAAGATTGGGTTTAATCATTCTCCATGTTGAACATGGCTAGAAATGCCTGTCAGGTAGTGAGAAACTGATGGACTTTAAGAAGGATCAATTAACCAGGAATGGCTTATTTATATGAAGTACGAGTAAATATTTAAATATTTGTGTTCAAAACGTAAAGATCATTTGATATAAAAATAAACCATATGATGGTATAATAACTTGGGTAGATGGTTGAACTGCAATACCTGCAAACAGTTTTTTCTTTTTTAACCTAGAATGCATGGTTTCAGTACCAATTTTGCTGGCTGCAATGAATATTCTTTATAGATTTTTTTTCATAAGAATGAGTTTTTTTTTTTTTTTTTCAACACTGGGGTCTAAATACCATGAGTAAACTATTTGAGGCCAGTTTTCAGATTGTAGAGCATGATTTGAATCATAAAAAAATGGTGTTCATCTTTTTCTCATATCATTTCTACTAAAATATGCATTATGTTGCAAAAATAAAATGGATCAATTAGACTTGAAGCACCCCAGAATCTGCAAATACAAAAAGGATATGTATGGGATAAACGGTTTCTTTTATTATTAATTTTGGTTAAACTATACACAAATATACTAATCTATATTTTTAGCATTTTGATAACCGTTATTTCTTTTGATAATTGTAAGCAGTTTTTGACAAAGTTTCTTAAAACTGGATATTAGAGCTATCGTCTGCCAACTAAAATGATGATGAAAGAATTATCTCATACCATTGCCAATCAGATATGCTGCAAGAGCGACTCCATTCCTCAAACCTCATGCTTTAATTGGGTCGTTACAATCTTACCAATCGTTGGAAGAACCGCAATTGAATGAGGAATAATAAAAAAAATAAATAAATTTGTTTGCAAAAGAATTCTTGTTCAGTTATGGATCTGGCCAAATTGTTACTCGGCCACACTTAAAATCAGAAATCCATTACTTTCCTCCTAAAGATCTTTTTTCATCACTGTAGTCAAGGCTTACTGGTTCAATTTGAGAAGTCATAAACAGAACTCTGCTAATGTCATTTATTGCCGAATATCTTGGAAAATGACCACCACTGTAACAATAGCAAAGAACGGATACAAACCAAACTGGACATAATTTTTCAAATAATTTGAGTTCAAGATGAACATTGAATTTCACTTGAGTGCATTTACCAAAAGGGTGTGTAAGTGAACAGTACACAACGTTAATGAAAAGTTTGCAATTTTATATTGCTTGATGGAATTGTATCCTCATCATCATATTTAGTCTGTTTTATTATGTTTTATTATGCTAAAATGTAAAAGAGAACCAGTTAATTTATTCAAAGATTTTTAAATCAATAGACTAATAACCATACCATACAATCTGAAAAATGACAATGATTATTTATATATATATACTAGCAGAAGTACCCGTCGTTGACTGGGTTCAAAAATAGCCTACAGAAAATGGACTGTGATTGATGAAAGTATGATAGGTTATGAAAAGGAGGGGGTTATAAAGAGATAGGTTTTGATACTCAAAAATGTTACCCTAAGCAAAATATATTGAATGTAAAGATAATTTTCACGAAAATATATTTTTTTTATATCAACTTTGTTTCCATTCGTAGCCAAGAGTGACCAACAAAATGATGTTTCCTTACAAAGAGAAAATGTTATATATATAACTAGCGGGGGTACCCGGCGTTGCCCGAGTGTTTGTTTCCGGGACGGGGGGGGGGAGTTTTAAAAAAAGTTATGGTAGGTAAGTGGGAAGGGTCAAACCCGGAGTCATGAGTAAAAGTAGGAAAATAAAGTGTGAAAAAAAAAAGAAAAAAAACATCTGCAACGTTAACAGTTCGGCCACCAAGAAAAGTCCATTTCAGTTGTTTAGGAAAAAAAAACAAAAAACAAAACAACTACGGTAGGTCGGCGCGAACGTGAAAATATAATGTGAATTGTCCAGCACTCTAACCACTACGCCACAGAGCACTGCAGCTTAGTTTAGTGATTTTAAATACTTTCACATGAAAGAACTACGAAGCCAAACCGGTGTTCTCTTCTCAACTGTTCCTTGTGAACGATCCCCAAATGGTGTTAAGTGGTGGCAGGGGGAGGAGGAATTTATTAGAGAGAAAATATTTTACCACTTCCATTGATCTTAACCGATTTTGGCCGTGACTTCTCAGCAGAAAAAGTATAGAAATCTAAGATTATCGAGGAATTTGAGAAATAATAAGCCTATAACACACCTCAGATATTGTTCTGCCGTTTGTGCATATTATATTTGCATGAAATATCTTGATTTTTAATCCTATTAATGTCAAAATCAGACGGGGAAAAAATGAGTTCATTTTATATATATAGATAATATAAATATACAAGAAATAAATGTTACCATAGTCAATAAAAATTACTTTTATGGTAGAAAAGTTCATTCGTTTGTATTTTTAAGTAGTTTGTAAAAAAAAAATTTTTTTTTTTTTTTTTAAATTCACGAACCGGTTTAAAAAAAAAATCAAAATGGCAGTGACTTTGAAATAGAGAGCCCCGTTTTCAGTTTGAAGGAGCATTCTGTGTTAACAATTTAAGAGAGTTCCGTCAACGTAAGGAATATTTATAAACATATTTTAATGTTTTCCGTTATTTTGTGCTTGGGGAATATTCGATTATGGCATGTGTAGTTTATATAAAAATTCATTTAAGTAGTTATCGTCTCAAATTTCGTTTTAATTTTGGTTCACTGAAATTATTTCAAGTAAAGAGCAATTAAAACTATTTCAAAAAAAAAAAAAAACATGAACTTTTATTGACTATGGTAACATTTATTTCTTGTATATTTATTTTTTCGGGTAGTCGTTTGTTGGCTTTTCTGCTAAACACTCTTACTAAATAATATCAACGAAATATCGAAAAACAAAGAAAAAAAAACAGTTTTGAAAAATAACGAAGCTTTACTTACTTAAGTAAAATAATCCGAAACAGCAAAATGGGATATTAAAAAAGTAAACACGTAATTACTTTAGTTTTTTAAAGCAAAGAATCGATATGAATAAGAAGAAAATGGCGCCCTTTTCAAGCAGAACAGCTTCGTTTCAGTTTTACAGTATTGAACAGTGTAGTATTGCGCCGTCGGATTCAGGGTTGTACTATTGTAATGTAAAGAACACGCAGAAAGGGTTGTACATTGACAAAAAAAAAAGCTTAAACCGATATATAAATAAAAATAAAAAGGTTATGTAAATGTTTTTAAAAAGACACGTAATCACATGAGCAGGATTTTTTCCTTCTTTTGACACGATAACAAGTAACGTTCTTATTTTTTATTATTTATCTATTTTCAAAAGAGTGCCATGTGCAAGTGGAGAAGGAAAAATAACAGTTATGCAAAATTTGTGTCAAGAATTGTCTAAAGTTCCGACTTTTTTTTTTGGCTTTCACTTTAATATGAATTTATTTGACACAATATGATTCAACTAAAAAAAATAAATAAAAGCTAACGTGAATTAAGATTAAAGTTATGGTGTTATTGTGGACCCTCACCACTTTTAAAAAAACCTTGTTAAACTTTGTGACATATTTACATTCTATGGAGGTCAGGCGCGAACGAACACTCAATAATTTTATTATACCATATTTCTTCAAACTAAAACATAATCATCAAAGTATACTTACACAAATAGATATGAAAAGTCTTTGTTAAAGTCTGTGCCATATTTCCATGGAGTACAGGTGCAAACACAGACCTCGCAATTTTATTATACCATCCCTATTTAAGTTGAAACATACTTATCAAAGTATTATGTACATCTATATCAAAAACCCTTGTAAACGTTTTTTTTTTTCATTTTTTATTTCCATACTTTGGGGGCCAGGCGCGAACACAGACCCCTCAATTTTTATGAACCACCGTTCTGCCAGATCAAACATACCCATTCCTGATCCTCGATACATCTTCTATCATTATATGTAATCAGTTTTTTTAAAATAGTCAACCATATAGGAGCCTATTCGTGACCAGACACACACACACACACACACACACACAGACGTTCAGCTTTATATTATAGATATAAGCATTTCAGCCCGGTGTTGCCCGGGTGTTTGGAGGTGTATGTTGAGCAAAAAAAAAAGGCGGTCAGTTTTTTATAACTTTTACCCCTATTATGACCCCTTAACATTTATTGCTTTGGGCTCAAATCAAGTTATTAAGTTATATCCATGTCCAAGGAACCTATATCTAAAATTTCAAGTGTTTAGACCCAAAATTGTCGTAGGAGTTTGGTAGAGTTCTCAAAGGTCAAATCGTTGAACTTTGACCCGTTAACAGCTAAATTTCTGGCTGAAAACCGATCACATAGATTTTCCCAAATCTCAGTACCCTGTATATCAAATTTCGAGTCTGTAGACTAAAAATTGACAGAGTTATTGCGTAGGGAAATGTACACACACAGACGGACACACAGATTCACAGACACGTTGACTTTTATAGATATATAGATACACACACAGAATTGCATGTTTAAACAATTAGTTTGATATAGGTAAAATCAACACTATACAGTATAAGATGCTTACTAAACTGAGATTTTAAATAATTGTTTTAATTGTAATGATATAATTTTGGTTACCATTATAATATGATTAATATACAAAGTGTTAGGCCAAAAAATAAAGACCAATGTGTCAGGACTTCTTACAAACTCCTCAATGCAATTCGTTGCACATGCTTCAAGCGATTTATGACACCAGTGCCAAATTACTTGTCATCCTTATATGGCACTTGGGAGAGTGCACTCATACTCCCAAGGAGTGTCCAGTGCGAGCATGTGCACACCATTCTCTGGCACTTCCTGCATGTCGCTCGTACTCCTCCCTGATCTCAACATACATCACACAAATGACAATTTTTTTTTTTTTATTCTCTTAAAGAAATACATGAATTTTTGATTTGATATATTTTAATTCTTTTTTATCGGGTGAAGTTTTTTTTAAATATCTAAAAAAAGAAACCATTGAATGAAATAAAAAAAATTGTCGTAAGCGTCCAATATTTACTTGATAATCTAAGCATAACATAAGCTTCCACTTAAAAAAAAAAAAAAAAACAACATGGTTTTTTAAAAAAAAAGTTTTACACTTTGGACTTTACAGGTAAATTTCCAGAAAACACTTTTTTTTGTTTTAAATTAGAATATTTTCTTTATTGATCTTTTATCTTCAATTTGTGATATATAAAACTTTGAGTAAATTAATTATTTAAATTTTAATAGACATTTCAAAATGGGGGGGGGTAAAAAAAAACGTTTGTCTAAAATATTATATTTGGTTTATTGGAAAGAGTATAAAATTTCACATTGACCCTGAAAATATTGTAAAAATTGAACCAATAGAAAAATTTTGATAGATTTTTAAAGTTTAAAAATTGAAAAATATTTAACTTATAAAATTCAATTGATTTCATTACGTAAACAAAATGGCTCCATGAAGACACGCCGGCACTTTGTAAACAGTTTGTAAACATTTTGTAAACAGTTTTTTTAAAAATAATATTTCTATTATTATTTTAAACAACTTTAATAGTTTATTTAAAGAAAATAAACAACCCGCTTTAAAAAGAAAAATTATGAGTTTTTTATATTTTATTCGCAGTTTTGTGTTAAGGATGTCAAAAATTCTGATACACCTAGTGTATCACTCTGAAGAATCTGCCTCCCTTGATCTTTCATACATCATCGAGGTTTCATCATCTGAGGAAGCACATGGTCATTAATGGAACAATCCTCCCTGAATGCACATATTTTGTAGTATAATATTCTATAAATAGACTGAGTGGAGGTTATTCATTTTTGTTGCTGTACCTTTGCTGAACTGCATTATATATCTTTGGTGTGGATTTTTGACCCAGACAACATCTGCCCTGTATGGATTGGAAACTGCGGTATCAGGCACAAATCCTGCATCTATACCCTTAACACGAATCTTATAAGTGTATGTTGCATTAGTTGGGGCAGTTGAGGCTGTTTTACCATCTTTTTTGGCAGCCCCCATTCATAAGACATCATTTTTAACTGCTTAATGCTAGCAGTTCTGGCGAGAGCTTCCAAATGGCTGGGGCTGCAGTCTATGAACATTGGGGTGCCCACTAGATCAATGGATGACCTGTATTTGATAAATATTCTATTCTTCAATCACAGCGCACACTGGTTTCCTGGGTTTTGTCAGTATACAGACTTCATGCAGCCATTGCTGTGGTACTCTTGTTGAGCCGCCGTCAGGTCAACATTTCGGATGCGTTGGTGCACACTTTTGTCTGTCCGGACAAGGTGTTAGCTACCCAGTGATGCACACCTGTAGATTCAGTCCATAAATGAATAATTTTCGCCTTCCATTGCAATGTAAGGCAAGATTTCCATCTCACAGAACAGCATCGAGTTGATGTATTTCTTTTTCTGTACCAATCAGAGCAATTGCATCTTCTCATAAATGTTGTGGCAACTCATAACCAAGCACATACTGGGAATCATTCCAGTAATCATAGAAGCAAGTGGACTCATGAAAAAGAATTTCCCAAGCTACTTGGCAAATATACCCAGTAAACCAAGTGCAAGAAAGATTCAAACAATTGCATTTAAAAGGGAAGGTCAGAATTTTAAAAAAGTTCTCTCTGAGTTAGCAGGTAAATGTTTGGCATCCGGGAGGATGTGCCATCCTCAGCTTGGACAAACTGATAAGAAATTAAAAACAAAAAGTAAGAAAAAAAAAAGTACAAGGAAACAGAACTTGAATGCCTACTAGACATTATCCTCGCGTATCTGAGGTTTGTCTGTACAAGGGGCTTGTCAGGACAACCTGGCACAAGGATAGTTTTCCCTTGAAGTAAACCATGACTAAATATTCAAAATCACATTTCGTATTCGCAGCCCAACTAAGATCTCAGTATGAATAACCCAAGCGATGTTATATATTAAATAAAAAAAAAAAAACTGGATACTCCACCAGACTAGATGAATTCTTGTCCTGGAATCCAGTCAGACCAAGAGATATACTATAAGATATTTAACTGGTCAATTCGAGAAAGTAAAGAATTAAGAATATTGATTTTCCTAACTCAACATTTGAGATATAAACAATGTTTAATGGAATATTTGGATATCTATGTATCTCCTACAGAGATCAAGTGTTCATGCCTAAGAAAGGCTCTTTTGATTTTTGAGAACTTTGAAATAAAATGAAACCAGAGTGGAGAGAAACGTGAATGCCTACAAGACACTGTCCTCGCATGTCTTGGGTTTCTCTGTACAGTCGGGTTTGTTAAGACAACCTGACATGAGGATAGTTTTCCCTACAAATAAAGATCTCCTTGGTATGGTTATCTTACTCTAGCTTTTACGAGGAACTAGCGGGGGTACCCGGCGTTGCCCGGGTGTTTGGAGGTGTGTGTGGTGTTAAATAAAAAAGAAATCGATGGGGTGTAAAAGCTGGTAGGATCGAACTCTAAGCCGTGAGGCGAAGTTTGACAATAAAATCGGCCAGGCAGAATGAGTTACTGAAAGATGTTTGAATTTATTTAAGTAAGAACCAAATTGACAGGTGTGCGCACGGAAGTCGTCGAGCGTTACGACGACGTCAATGACCAGGTTTTTTTGTTATAAGTGAAGTAAAAATAGAAAACAACGTTAAAACTTTAGCGGGAGGAGGGGGGGGTAATCAAAACATCGAAAAAAAACAACAAAAAAAACTAACGTAAGGCAAACGAAAAATCAAAAAAACAAAAAGGAAAACAGAAAAACGAACACGTGAAAAATGGCTTAAATAAGCCTGTTTCGATATTAAAATTTAAAAAATCGGTGGGTACCCGGGTGTTTTTGGGTGTGTGGTCGGGGTTGGATAAGCGAAGTAAAAAAAAAAAAAAAAAAAAAAAAACCAGAAAAACGAACGTTACGTGAAAAATGGCTTGAATAAATCTGGTTCAATATTTAAATTTAAAAAATCGAAAAAGAAAAAAGACATCTCACACCACGATTCGAACCCAAAACGTTTGGATAAAGAACCAACGCACTAATCAACTGAGCTAACGTGACGTACATGAAATTTAGTCAGTTTTTCAACTATTTAAAGTAAATCAGGTCATGACGTCATCATTTGGCGCATGCGTAGAACCGGTCGTCATCACAAGAAGACCGTTTTTGTTGACCCCCCCCCCCCCGTCAAAAATTGTCAATTTCGGGGTGAAAAAATTAATGTTTTTGGCCAATTTTTTTATATTTTTTGAGCGAAGGATGAGGCTTCAATATGATACCGAGTTTGTGAATTTTCATCGTGTCTGTCGAAAGTTTTTAGCAGACACACAAACATACACACATACATACATTTTCGCTTTTATATATATAGACTAGTGAGGGGTACCCGGCGTTGCCCGGGTGTTTGGAGGTGTGTGTGGAAAGTCCGGGGGGGGGGGGTTAAAAAAAAAAAAGTAAGTATGAGGATCGAACCCGAACCCTTGAGGCAAAGTTGTAAATTAAAGTGTGGAAAAAAAAAAAAAAAAATGTGCGACGTTAACCATGTCCCCACCGCGAGATGCTGACGGAAACACGTTTGAATTTATTTAATTACTTGGATTTAGCAGGTGCCCGTTTTAATGAGTTAATGAGGTCAAGTTTGACTGTGGGATAATATTTACTGCTGAACGCTCTCCCCCCCCCCAAAAAAAAATGTTATAGGAAAAAGACTAACCCACATGCGGCGAGCGACAAATGTTGAATATTTATCTTCCCGAAATCGAGCAAATTAAATAGACAGGCGAGCTTCGTTGTTAACTGTGAGATATTACAATTTATATGTGATATAAGAAGTTTTAAAAAGTTGTGAACCGACCGACCGTTTCTCTGAAAGAAGCCTTTTGTAGACACACAGAAAAAGCGAACACACATACATACATACATACATACATTTTCGCTTTTATATTTATAGATGGTGCACCTTTTCAAATGATGTTACTTCAAGTATTAAAACGAAACTGGATACTCCATCAAACTAGATGAATTCTTGTCCTGGAATCCAATAAGACCAAGAGACCAAAAAGAAAAATATAACATAACATATTAAAATAGTCAATTGGAGAGAGTTTTCAACTTTACTAATTCAATGTTTGATAGATAAAAAACTGTAATGGAAACGTTTGAATATCTATGTATCTAATACAGATGTCAAGTGTTAGCCCTAGTTAGGGGGTCCCTTAATTTCTAAGAACTTCAACTGAAGAAAAAAAAAAAAGGGAAATGACTGGTCAGCTTCCCAAACACTGGTAAGTTTATTGGGGACTACTGGCAGTTCACTTCCACAACACCAACAAAGTTTTCTCTGCTTTTCCAAGACATGTAATCCCAACACGGGTGTGACTGTTTCCAGCTGTTCTAGGACATTACTGTTCAGACCAAACTACCCCAAATGTTCTTTGACATGGCCCACAGAACACACACTCTTATTCACAAAAATATCAATATAAGAAAAGGTAGCTGTATTGATGATCTCTTCTGAATATGGAAGTATCCAGCCATTTTTTTTTTCCACAGCTATAGTTCTCGATCATACTCCTCTCGAATTTGTGTAGGGGTTGGATACTCCACAAATTTGTTCCTCAGTGTAATTGGATTTTGATGGCAGCCTATTTCCAGGATGCAGTGTGATATGTGCTTCCCATCCCAAGTGTTGGAATATAAAAGCAAAAAAAGAGGGAAAAAAAAACCAACAAACGAAATGGGAAATAGGTTTTGTCAGTAGTAAATAGATAGGAAGCTGCTCACTGGGGTAGACAAAAGAAAATTGATATGGGATTGTTGGTCGAGGTTGAATGATGACTGTAACAAAAGAATTGAACGCTAGAAATATATTTCGGATTAACAATGGTTTTATGATAATGGAGATCGGTTTGCAGAGGGTACTGTTTTGCAACGTTTTTACAACAGTGTCCAGTTGATGATGATTGGAAGCGTTTTGGCAACGGTCGACAACAGTTAGTTAAAAGTTCGGTTGTATACTTGACAGAAGTCATGAGCTGGACAGTCGAAGGCAGTTTGTTGCTCAAAAGTCCACAAGATCGAAGAGATGTGAGTTGAAGATGTAATAGATCAGGCTGAGAAGAAAAATCACTGGAAACTGACGCAATCAGACAATTATCAACAGACAACGTCAGGATTCCTATTTTTACGTTACGTCAGGCCATGTTGCATAGGTAGCACGTGAGTGTTTTTCACCAGCATCTCTAAATGCCTTGTATCTCGGGAAATAATTACTTACCCATGATTGGGTCCATCACAGTTGTAACATCTCAAAGATGCATCCATCTCTTTCTGTGTACATTGTAACTCCAGCATGGTTTTTAAAGATAGCATGAGCTCACATGGCAAATCTAGAGAGGACATCGTAAGGGCATATCCAGCAATAAATGCACACTGATCTAATAAACCGCCAAACCAAACTAGAAGTCTATAAAGTTCTGCCAAGAAGACATTGACTGTCTTGCCTGACTGAAGGCAGTTTGCTGCAAATTTCTTCTATGCAGCAGAGGGATTCAAAGCAAAAACTGTGTACAACGTTTTCTTCACAAAATTGAAGTTTGCACATTTCTCCTCACCTATCTGCATATGCGCCACCAGGCAAATGCATTGGGATGACGTACTTAATACAATTTACTGAGTGTCATCAAACAGGAGGAGTATAAGCTTCAGGTTAAAAGCCATGAAGCTATTTAGCTTGTGAGACAAAAAAAAACAAAAAAAAAAAAAAACAAGTGTTGGAATTTCTTGTCATCTTCTTGTAACGTAATCAGTACTTTTTTCGGAAGAAAAAAAAATATGGCTAAAAATATTCAAACTTGGTCAGTCAGTCAATGGAATCAGATCATGTTCAAAATTCTGTATTTTCTTTCATCTCTGTAGAAAATTATATGCTGCTAAATGCGATTTTGTTTTCTAAATCTACCATTTCCCTTAATTTACAATTAGTATTGTCTATCTGCTGGAAAGTTCTGCTTCTTGAAAAGATGGGTTAATGCTGTTGTTTGTTGGGATGTATCCAAGATGATTTCTTATCTTCCAACATAACTTTGATCCATCTACAAAAGAATGGTTCAAAGAGAAGTGGATACCCTATTCTTGATTGGCTTAAAAATAACTGAGAAGCAAATCCAAAAGAACATTTATGGGAAATTAAAAAATTGGAATACGATCCAACAAATATTTACAGTTGAATGGATAACAGAAATAGTAAAAATAAAAGGTGATACAACAAAATATGAAGTGTACAATTGCAATTTTTTTTTTAAATTGATAAATTTGGATTGATATAAAAAAAATTTTTTTTAAAACACTAAATAATAACAATCTTCAAATTTTAATCAAAATTTACAAATTTGGTTAATAATGAAATCAATATCAACAGAAAAATAACTCACTTCACTGATCAACCTATTACACACAAAAGTTTATTTGTGGCCATATTCGATATTCATTAAGTAAAATATCCAGACTACTAGTTGGGACAGTATTAGCTCTAGGCTAGGCATAGTAGGATAGTAAATCTGCTGCTATGAATGCTCAAAACTTTCAATAATCCCCACGAGACATTCCGGGGAAGCATTTACTGTATATTGTTTCAACTACCAAATTATTTTCAGATATCGGATTAATATGCTGTTACGAAAAAACCCCTCAAAATTTAAGCAAATTCAAATGAAAAATTTGGAAGCTATTTACAAAATAAAGTGAATATACCATTTCACTGAAACCCATGTAATACATCTATGTCATTAAATAAAATTTATTAATCCTATTATATTGAAAAATTAAATTATAAATCACATTTTTTATGAAGAAAACAAAATGTTTTTACTGTATCAATCCTTTAACTTTAATAGTTTAAATAATTATCTAATGTTTAAATAATACATTTAAATGATTATCTAATATATAATATATCTTGTTGGATTTTCAAAGTCACACCCAAATAGCGTTTAAACTGACAAGTACAAACATTATTTTTGATAACCCAATTTTACATTTGTACCATTTTATCCACAATAGAATAAATTTTATTTTTTAAATTATTAATATGAAACATTTTTAAATAATCACCTAAAAATAAAAATCAGCAAGAATAACAACTCCTCCTAATATAATGGTTGTCTACCTTAAAATAAAAAATATACAAAGAAAAAATTAAAAATGACTATTTTGGGCCATGTTGGGTACATACAACTAGTACAGTATATAAAAATATCGCGTTTGGTTTACTTTAAAAACAGTTTGTGTTTAGGAAAATGTAATTAAGCATAACGTAAGAGTATTAATTACTAATGTTTATGGAATTTCAAGTCTGACAAAATATTAGCAGCAAAGATACCCCGCACCCCATTGAAAAGGCCAATAAACGTACGTCACTCGTTTTCTTCACACTGATTACTTTTGGATGACCAATACTTAAAAATTGAATACACAAAATATGTAAATAGCTTAATATTTTTAATTTATATAACATAATACGCTAAAGCATTTCGTGTATGTACCATCAGCAAAGATGTGGATTGATGATTAATCATATTTCGACTTTATCCATTTTAAAATGAATTATTCCGAAATCAAATTATGTCATCCCATCAACTAAACAGGGCAATTTTAAATAAATATATTTTTAAAAACAAAAGAAAATTTAGCTAACAATTATTTTTATAGTAATCAGGCAGAAAATATTTATTTTCAAAAACAATAAAATTACTACAATTTCAAAACAAGAAGAAACATTTGCTTTATTTAAAGAATATTTAGCTGACATTGTCAATTCTTAATAGTATTGATTCTGAGAAACATTATTTCAAAAAGAATAGAGCCTCCCAGCATAGGCAGTATGCGCATATATATATATATATATATATATATATATATATATATATATATACACACATATGTGTGTGTATATATATATATATATATATATATACACACATATTCTTCAACATTATTGATAATGTTGAACCATTTATTTATAATCGCTTAGGTTTTGACAACATAAATCATAAATCTATGACATCACATCAAAACTTCAATTATTTTGTTATGGTAATGCTTTAAGATCTATTTATAAGAAAATTCAAATAACTCAATTAGTAGAACATAAGACTGAAGATCTCAAGATTTTAGTTTTGATTTCCGGTCCTGGCATCTGCTTTATTTGTTGGAACTTATTTAGCAAAAAAAAGAAGTTTAAAATATTTTCATATCAAAGTTAGACAAATTCCACAATGTATTTATTACATTTACAAATATTGTGACAGACAGACAGATGAACACAGAGAGAAAAAGAGAGAAATGTTTATATCATGAGTTGATTGATGTAGGAATCATTGTGGAATTTCCATGGGTCTTCCGAGTATATTTTTTTAGTTTTTGTATATGAAAGGAATTTTTAAATTTATTTTACAGCAATGTTCAATTGCAAATTGTGGGTTTGACATGTTGTACTCAAATTCTATTATTATCTCCTCCATTTGTGACAATAGTTATCCTCCCATCTAATTTGTTGATTACAACAATCATCTGTTCATGAGGGAATTAACTGTCTAAAACATCTTCCACCATGAAGAAGAAATCCAACGGTTAGAGAACACGATTTATGTTGCAGAATTTTTAACTCATTCAACAGAGAAATGGTGAATATGAAAGTGTACCATTTGTTTATCATTTGTCATAAAAGCATCGCGATAAGCCTGTTTTTCTGAAGATGGTAGCTGTTAGTCTATGCGTAAAACTTACATGACATCACAAATACCGATTTCAAGAGAAGAGGGGGGGGGGGCGGTAATCATGTGTTTTATGTCTTTTTTTGTCAGCATAGTTAACAAGAAAAAGTATTGAATGACATTTGACTAATAAGCCAGAGGGAATAAAAATTGTTTCTTGGTTAGAAGAACAATGAGGCTGAAGATCAAAATAAAAAGATGCTTACATTCTGAGATCCCAAAGAGAGAAGAAAAAATGTATCATTTTGCTAAAATGCTAGAAACACAATAAGAAAAAAGAAACAAAGTTTGTTCTCATCTCAAATTTCTTCCATTAATCCAGAAATCTTTAGATACAAAATCTTGTAAAAAAAACTAACAGAAATACTTTTTAGCAAATAAACGTGACCATTTTTCACACTAAAGTCAAAACGACTGATTTCAAGTTAATTTAACTGTACACAGTAAATGCACGATTTTTTTTTTTTTTTAATATACTGCTCATGTTAATGGGATATCAGTTGCAAAGTTGTTTTTTTTTACATGGTGGTCACCACTTATCAAGGCCCAGAAGCTACTCGGGGATAAGGGTTATTGCATGTACATTAACAATGGGATAGTGTTGTAGTGTTTGTTAGTATTGGAGATTTGATAAAGCGTCATTACTTAAGGGGGTGGTTCATCAGAAATTTATTTATGTTGGACTTGAAGACATCCAAATTGTAGTCAGGTGGGAAATAGGCAAATGGAAAAGAGTTCCACAGGCGTGCACTTCTAAGAAAGAAGCTTTGTTCATGGAATCTATGTTTTGATGTAGGCACAGATGAAGAGTGGGGAAAATTATTGACAGTTGTTTCAGCTTTACGTGAAAGATTGGCGACAGGGGACCAGAGATTGGAGCTCAGACGAGCACTTGCCATGAAAATAACAATAAAACAAAGATAGGCTCGCAATGTCTCTTCTGTGGGAGAAAGGTTGCAGGGAAGAGAAAAAGGCATCCCCCACTAAGCCTATTTTGTACTCTGTCGTCAGGATAGGCTGTTTTTAGCAGCTCCTGCCCAGATGTGGCAGCAGTACTCCATCCTTGGACATACTTTGCTTTTAGATAATTGCATCAGTAGTGAGATATCTTCGTAGCTGGAAATCTTGTGAAGTAGGCCATACCTTATTGAAGGTCTTTGATATGTCAAGAGCAATTGCCCTAGACATGAAGCCTTTGTCGAGAGATTCGCTAATCCTATGAGATATAACCATTAGCACATCTGCTGTAGATCTAGCAGAACGGAAACCATATTGTGTGTCACTAAGAAGGTTATTTCTGCCGAGGTGGTTGACTACTTCTCTATTTAATATGAATTCCAGCAACTTACTCATGACGCACAGGAGACTTATTGGTCTGCACTGAGAGGGAGATGACTTATCACTTGAATTCTTAAATACAGGGCATACTGATGAGGTTTTGAAGGGTGTTGGAACGCACTTCTTAAGGCAACGCTTAAATAGTTTTGTAAGTATGGGGGCAAGTTCTGGTTGAAGCTTTTTCAACACTATAATTGGAAATGCCGTCAGGGCCAGTTGCTTTACTGGAATCAAGGTTCTTGATTAGCTTGGCAACCTCACGCACAGATATTTGTATGTTGCATAGCGTGTTGTCTGTTATAGGAGGGAATACGGGAAGTTGATAACCGTCATTGCATAGGGTAGTTCTTGGCAAATAGTTTGGCTTTGTCTGATGCTGACAAGATGACCTCTGGTCCAATAATAATGGTTAGGATAGAACACACGCTTCTGTTCAGGAAGCTATTTGTCATTTGCCAAAACTGGTGGGAACCAAGCTGCTGATCAGCTACATTAGATTTAATGGACTGAGCATATAGCTCTTTTGCATTTTTATTACTCTTTTACAGTGGTTGCTGGCAGTCCTGAAAGCAGCTTTAGTCTCATTGCATCTATTACGTTGGTAGCTATGGAAAAAGTGATTGCTGTGCACGATGGCAGCAGCACATTTTGGGGAGAACCATGGCTGGCTGTTAGGTTTTTGTTGGAATTTTTTGGATGGTATGAAACGGTCTATGCCTACAATTTACCATTCGGTCAGATCTGATACTATAGAGGACACATCCTTTTTAAACATGGCATGCAGAGGTAGATCAGATATAAATGTGCGGAAGCTATCCCAGTCAGTCATAGAGTATCGATATACAGTACAATGGAGAGGTACGTCTGAAGACTTATTACATTTCATTTTTATCTTAACTGATACAACAGAGTAGTCGGAGGATCCCAGAGGAGATAGAACGGAACATGAACATAGCTCAGGGGAAGTTGAGAGAAAAAGATCTAGAAGGCTTGCATACTGACCGGTAGTATCAGGCACATGGGTGGGCTCACGAACAATCTGAGCGAGGTCATAGGCAATGGCAAAATAATGACAGAACTTCCCCTCATCATCTGTCTTATTTGAGTGGGTCAGCCATTCCACATTATGGACATTGAAGTCACCACAAATGTGAATGTTAGCCAAAGGATAAGCAGACAGGATGTGGTCAATTTTCTCAGATATACTCTTAAAGATAGTAACTCCGCTGTTGTGGAGGTGATAGAGGGCAAATATAAATGTGGTGGTGTAAGCAAGTGCAACCCGGAAGCACATATAAGGTAAATTAGGGTCTTCTCTGGAGATATCCCTGTGACACGGAAAGCCATCTTTAATGTAGGCACATATTCCATGCCCATGACGATCTTGGGGGTCAGATTTAGATGTTAAGTTAGAGTATCCTTTAATTATTAACTCATCTAGGGAAGTGGACGCCCTTATTCCAGTTTCACTTAGAAAAAATATGTCCGGTTTTGTCTCGTGTAATTGGATGTCAACCTCTGGAAGGTTGGAACATAGACCCCTGATGTTGAAGAAGGAGACATGCTACGTTGGAGGATGGGGTTCTAGGTTTATTCACATTTTTTTTCTGGAGATATTTCATGTTGAGGTTTTGGGATTTGTGGAACAGGTCGGCATACTTGGTTAGAGCAGTACAGAGAGAGAAAAGACGAATCTTTTTACTTTCTTTTATTTTTTTTTGTAGCACATGATAAGGTAAAGCAGTAACAATTACCCACTAGTATGGCATCGAGAGGCCCCACCAGAGACTACTGCATGGTCTAGAATCCATTCACCAAATGGCAATACAGCAGCCCCAGTACTTTGCATCTGCTGATAGGACAGCCTCCTTAGTGGTTATTAATTTTGAAAAGGATATTTTATTAATTAACTATTGTTATTATTTTGTAACATTCATGTCTGGAGATTTTAATGTTCATAATGTTGAATGGCTATTCAAACAAAACAGATGATGAAGGGAGATTTTGTCATTTCTTCCTTGCTTATAATCAAATATAGATTATTAACAAACTCACTTGAGTACTCAATGCTGAAAGACAATTTGAAAGTCTTATAGTTCTTTTTCTAACATGCCCTGAACTGTGCTCATCCCAAGTTCTGTCTCTGCTAGAATCTCATGATCACTTGGTTGTCTCAATAAAGATTAAAACAAAGTATAATAAAACCTCAAATATCCCTCAACATCAAGCTTTGTATTGATACTCGGTCGTTGACCGAACATTCATATCGGAACTACCCTTGTGCTCTATGTTTAATAAAAAGTATGTGTCCAATATAGCATCCGAGTTAACTGATTGGTTAACCATTGGCATAGATAGCTACATACCCTCCAAGAAATTCCAACAGAAACCAAACAGCCAACCATGGTACACCCCTGAATGTGCTGCCACTATTGCACACAGAAACTCCTACTTCAATTGCTTTAGACATAATAGATGTTGTAAAACTAAAGTCACTTTTAGAACTGCTAGCAACCACTGCAAAAGAATTATAAAAATTATGAAAGTCATATGCTCAGTACATCAAATCCAAAATAGAAAAGCAGAGGTTTCGTTCCCATGAGTTTTGGTGAATAACAAACAGCATCCTGAACAGATGCATGTCCTCTATCCCAACCATCATCAATGGGCCTGAGGTGATTTCATCAGCATTTGACAAAGCCAAACTCTTTGCTAAGAACTTTGAGGCAAACTCAACCCTGTATAATCAGAGCCACCTACCTCCTGAATTCTCTTCCAAGATCAAAAATAATCTGATTGACACTCACATGTCTGTCCGTGATGTGGCCAAACTTATCAAGAATCTTGATGCCAGCAAAACAACTGGACCTGACAATATTCCAATTATAGTACTCAAAAAGCTGCAATCAGAACTAGCACCCATTCTTGCAAAGCTATTCAATTGATCCCTGAAGGAGAAATGCTTCCCAACACCTTTGCAACCTCATTAGTTTGCCCAATATTTAAAAAATTATGGAGATCGGTCTTCTCCATCTCAGTACAGACCAATTAGTTTTCTATGTGTCATGAGTAAGTTGCTTGAATCTGTGATGAATAAAAAAGTTCTCAACCACCTTAGCAAAAACACCTTACACGCTGACAAGCAACACGGTTTCAATCTTGCGAGATCTACAGCTGATGACTAATTTCACATAAGATCAGTGAATCTATTGAAAGAATTTGAGTACAGCATGTGAAGCCCACATTTTGAGCAACAGCTCTTGACATATCAAAGGCATTTGATAAAAGTCTACTTCACAAGATTTCCAGCTATGGAATATCTAGAAAAGCCTTCTCAACCATAAAGTTTTTTTCCTCTGATAAGTTTTTGTACCAGTTGTCAATGGGAAGAAGTTTTTGTAAGCAGTTGTCAATGTTGTTCAAATCTCAAAGCATCAATGCTGGTGTAACTCAAGGATCCATCTTGAACTCAACTTTCTTATCTAGCTATGAAAACGTCTTCTCAATTATCAAATTCTTTCTCTTTCTCATTAAAAAACAAGCTTCCATCATTTTACAATCAACGCACTGATTTGAACTTGAAATGAATGACTTCAAAATCTAGTGGGTGATATCCTTTTCTCCTCCCATTAACATTTACTTGCACTTGTGTAACTAGAAAAGCCAAATTTATATGAACAAATGTTTGTAAAATATCAATTCAAAATCGCAAATCATGCAATGATCAGGCTTTCCTAAGATTTCCAGATGACTGTAAAAATCATGTGGTATTCTTGGCATAGAATCGATCTAGAGATGCTGACACAGACTATGTTGACAATACAAAAAAAAAAATGCCTTTTTTATTTCTGTTCAACATAAATTCACTCTTTGCCTTCAATTACTTTTTTCTTTAAAATACACTTTGTAGCATTTATTTTTTTACGGAAATCAGCCGTCTTTTGTTTTTTAATTACAAATCTTTCATCTGCTAATAAAATGTATTCATGACATGAAATAGACTAATTTTAAGCAATAACTGCAAAACTACATTTTTATCACATGGAAAACAACAAGAGAAATTTTCCTTAATTTAAAATTCAATTTTTTTTTTTTTTGTGAAGGGGTAGTCATCAAATATTGCCTAAAAGTATTTAATTAAATCAAAATATATTTTCTTTCTTTTATGAAATCTATTGAAACAATTCTTAACTATTTGAAATTGTAATAATTCAATTAAAGCAGATAAATCATGAAGACAAAAAAAAAAAATGGTTTGTACAAGAGTTTCGAAAAGCATTTTTTTTTTATTCTTACTTACTTGTGCTTGTTTCGGTATTCAACTGGTACAGTTGAGCCAGCTCCATCCAGAGAATTTACTGCATCCCAAATGAATGCTGACCAAGTGCGACGGTTTACCATAGAAGCAGATGAGTGTTAGCCAATCACAGTTTCAACGGCAAACTCTATAGTGGCAAAGGCCCACTCAACTCAGTATTCTGTTTCACAATTCTGAGTCAGATTTTTAGTTGACCTCTGTGCCGTTTATATTGGAAATTTATCAATGTCATCAGGTTTTAATGCTGTGAAGAGTTGCCTCCCCTTTTGTTTTGTGCTGACGTGCGACTTGAACATTGAGTAACTTGGAGTTGTCTCGTTTTGATTTATATATAAATGCATATGTAATGTGTATTTTTCCCCTCTCTGTTGTAAATGTGAATAAAGAAGACGTGTCTTTCTACATCTGTGTGTAAAAAGGCTAAGAAAATGTTGAGTGCTAGTTAATTTGTTTTCTTGTTATTGTCAATATAACTTCCAGTATGAAGATTAAAGAAGAAAGGTACATTTTCTTTATTTACTTCCTAATTAACTTGCAGTTTATTCCAACTATGAAGAGGGATTGATTCAATGTGGACGAAATCATCTAGGTGACAACAAAGAATGTGACCAAACCAGCAAAGAAAGAATTTGCTGCAGAGAGGATATGTTGCAGTGAAAACTAACAACATTTGAGATGAACTGCTACAAACACAAAGTAATGATTGAACATCTCAAATAGGTTGCATTGGCCAGACAGTCATACAATAAAATGGTGCAGACAAGAGCTTGAACTGCCATAAATATATTCACCGTTATTTTTTCCCACCATGCATATTTTGCACACACAAAATATTTGGACAGAGAATAAAATTGTCTTTTCAGAACTTCTAATAACTAAGTTTGGAGCTTTGTATGGTTGTTATTAACTGCCAACTTGATTTTTGTGTCGATCTACGAAAGTGGAATATCAACAACCCAACAAATTGTTTCTTCTGTGCAGCAAATGCTTCCATCCAACAAATGATTTTCATATTTGCACATGAAACACTTGAACAAAACATGGTAATCCTTTAAATGATTTCACTTTCATTTATTAGGATATTCTCCATTGCTGAAATATGATTCATTGTATAAAGTTAACACGTTATCATTTTACCCATAGTAGGGGTCATACTTTTCTAAAGAGTATTAGCATGTAAATGACCACAACAGCCTTAATTGGATATGAAATCATCGTAAACTATGACAATAATCTCTAGTAATGGAGTGTTCTAGAATTAGCTGTATGTACATAATATATGCATATATATATTATGCTTGTGCAAATATGAAATTTTTCAAAGGAATCTTCAATGGATTTTTCCATAGCTAACTTTATGGATAACTTCATATAATTGCCCTTGAACTTTAAAGAATTCACCTTTCAACCTGAAATATACATGAAAAAAAAAAAAAAAAAAAAAAAAACAACAACAAAAAACTCACAATTCATTCTGGAATTTTACAACTGTTTCTGTATCTTCATTGTTACACACATGCGATAAAAGATGTGGTAAGGCAATTTATAACGTAGGGGTATGAACGGAAACTTAATGATAAAACAGATATCGTTTACCTTTGTAACACGTTACCAAAAGGGGAGGGGTACAAGGGAATTTATGGGAAAGCAAGATCCCAGTATCTTATCGCACATGTGACACAGATAAAAAAATAAAGGCATGAGATACGGCAACCAAACACGACAAAAATGCGAGAAGGAATGAAACAAAAACACCAGTGGTAATATTTTCGAAATTAAATTTTATGATAAAACAATGAACTAACTATGGTAAGGAAGGAATAATGCAATTAAGTGAAAATAAAAAAAGAACAAATTATAAAGATGGGAAGGGGTATCTTTGTCTACTATTCGAAGATGCCAACGGGAAATATATCAAAACAAAAAAAATGTATCTTCAATACAAAAAAATGATGGCAAAGTGAATTCAATGTCTTAATACACGAGAGAGGGAAATATTCACAGAGATGACTTACTGAGTTTATTCTTTTTTTTTTTTAATCTTTTCTTTCCTTTTGTTCCAAGCGGTTGGTCAAAATGTCTTTAATATCCGTCCCTCTGGATTAAGATGCATGTTTATAAAGTTCATTGTTTACCGCTGTTGACATTGTGTCCTTTCGCCGTTGGTATGGAGTTTCTCCCAGGCATTATCTGCTTTCGCTATTAGTATGGAGTTTCTCCCAGGTGATATCGCCTTTCGCTGTTGGCATGGAGTTTCTCCCAGGCGATATCGCCTTTTGCTGGTGATGGGGTGGGGGGGTCGATCCCTCCTATCTCGACGACATCATGCCTCTGTCGCTGGGGTGGAAATTTCGCACATCCGCCTGGCACTATGGCCAGCGGCGACTGTTGTACCAAAAAGGCCTCTTCTCTTTTTTTTTCTTTCTTTGTCTCTCTCCCTCTTCTCAGTATCTTTCTTAGTCCTTTTTCTTTATTTGTCGCTCATCAACTGGCATGGGTC
Organism: Euprymna scolopes; assembly: GCF_053919585.1. Lineage (NCBI taxonomy): Eukaryota > Metazoa > Mollusca > Cephalopoda > Sepiida > Sepiolidae > Euprymna > Euprymna scolopes. The sequence goes on along the minus strand of NC_136506.1, from coordinate 61,398,613 downwards.
ATGGAGTGGTCACTAGCCACCTGCTAGTCTGTGTACTAGACGCTTCTCCCATCTCTCCCCTTCTCTTCTATACTCACTGTCTCTTTCTCTCCTTTTAGGTTTAGCCTCTCCCTCTTTTTTCCTATATTCTCTTTTTCTCTCTCTCTTGAAGCTACGTTCATTTGCCTTGGTGATAAGATAAAATAAAATAAGAAAAACGATACATTTCTCGTTGGCCCGAAATTAAATATTTCGATTGTTAATTAATTACGTAATCCAAGTTAAATGAATGATGTGACGTAATCCATGACTTGGATTACGTCACATCATTCATTTAACCATGGAATATCCTTTTCATGCTATAATTTTAAATTTAATTTTCAATTTATATGCTAATAAGCAAAATTCATAATTACCTACATTTATTTTGCTAAAAACATTTCTTCCAATGAGATGAGCTATTCAATGAAAATCCAGTGATTAATGAACAATTTTATTTTTTTGTATTCCTTGTTAAACAATAAGTTTTGATGTGAATTTATATAATTTAATTCAAAATTTTCATATTAAAGTAAATTATGAAGAAAACAAAAAACAAAATATCTCTGGGTTCATTCTGTCTTATGATGCTTTATATCCCAAATGTCATAGATTAGAATCAATATCAAAAACTTGTAATTATGTTAAAAAAAAAAAAAAAAAAAAAAGTCATAAAATATTTGAACAAAGTATCATATAAAGCAACCCATTTTATTACAACTTTGCTAAATTCATAACATTTGAGTTCAAATTCAATCTAAAAGCAAACACTATTATACATATATCATGCATTGATCCAAAACCAATTGGTCAAAATGTTTGGGGGCCATCTATACAAGAATAAGAAACTTTGTAGTAAAGTTGAAATTACAGTTTAACAATTTAATGGCAAAAAGCAACATTTGAAAACAATCAATAAATATGATCAGCAAATAAGAAACTTTATAAAATATCTAGACAAGTTTTTAACATGAGTAAGCTTATCAAGTATTATACAATAATGGAACTTTGGTGTTTAGCCCAAACTCACAAGGGAATCTGGTGTGAAACAAGATCAGTTTTAATTATATTTACATTTCGTATATCCAAGTTTTTTTTTTTTTTATATCACACACAAAATGTAGGACTGTTGTTTCATGTTTGTGATAATGTTCACAAGATTTCATCCATGATACTCTCCTGTCTTCTACACATATTTTAGAGGATATCCTTGAGTTAAAATTCCAGATTACAGCAAAAGGTATGAGAAAAAGGCTGAAGAATAAATTGGGCGAAAAATTGTGAAAATGACAATAATCAATCTGAGGTTAACCGGCTGAAACATGAAATAAAAAATACATTTCAGAAATATCAAATGCAGAAGTTTTTTTCCCCTTCTTCATACATTTAATATTACATTGATATTCTTTTATACAAGTTTAACATCAGTAAAAACAAAATTAAAAAAAAAATAATTATGATTAAATTAGTTCTTTAATACAACAGGGGCTCATGAGAAAATCTTTTTCCTTTATTTTATGAGCACAGATAAATCATACTTGATTTCATTCAAGAACTTTCTACTCATCAGTTTAAAAGATTCTAAATTACTTTTTTTTTATATGTTAATAGATTAAAATGAATAACTTTTTTTATAAGTGATCTTAAGTCTTTAAACTGACGAATAAAAAGTAATTTAAAGGCAACAGTTGTTATGCTTTACGTGTGCTTCAAAACCAAAGAAACATTCACTTTCTCATGTGTCAAATAAAACTTTAATTTATCAAAAATTAGTAATCTTTAACATCTTACAAGAATTTTTTTTAATCTCTTGAATTTTAAATCTGCAGTCATGATAGAATCTGTAATTAAAATAGAATTATTAAAAAAAAAATATGCATAATTTATGCTTGCAGGGAACAAAATATTTGCAACCAAAAAGCGATCATATTGCTAGAAAATATATTTCATAAGTTGTTTTAACAAACATGTCATACAGTATTTAGAATGGTACTAGACAAGAAGTTACAATTCAAATCTAACATTTTTATTTAGTGAATCTTAGCAATATCTATGAATGGTTCACTGTGCAAGAAAGACGTTGCATAATACAAACCAATAGTTAAACAATAACATTTTCAAATCATTAATTGAAACCGAATAAAGTTAAAACTAATTTCACTTTCGCCTCCACATAAATCTAAGCGTATGTTATTATAATAGAAATTTCTATGCTTAAATGTCTGATTTTCTCAATAACCTGATTATAAACAGACTCAGAGATTTGAGATTACAGCAAATATCATTAAAATAAAACAAAAATATTATTTTAATTGTTAGGTATTAATAGAGTATTAATGTGAGGAACCTCGGCAGTTCAATGGGAATATTTGTGACAGTGATGTCATACAAGAATTAGAGAACAAACAAAGCTTTTTCTCACAATCTCATTACAAGTGAAGATACTTATGGAGAATACGGACCATGCTATTTTTTTAAATAGGATTTTCAAGTAAAATTCAATTTTTACAGTATATTTTATTAGATTATTAGATGAACACATAGAATAGATCAAAAGGCCCCCTACCCCATGTTAAGAATGGGGTTTAAAATAATAACATCATTATTTCAGCACAGTCCGTATTCTACATAAGTAGAAGTATCTAAGTAAGATATGTTCAGAAATAAAGATTAAGAATAAATAAACATAAAATGTTGTGAGAAAACGAAATATGACAAAGTTCAACATCTGAATGATCTGTTTATTATAAATGTAATAAATTAATCTGCTTTTTATCAAAATGTGAAAATTTTATTTACTAACACTAATCTACATCTGTATAGATGATTTATAATCAGAATAATATTCTTGAAATGAGAAATATCTTTTACCAAATTCTAAAACAGTTTGAAAAGATACAATTTACAAATTTAAACAAAAATAAAAATGATTGAAATAATTAAAGATTCTGTCTTGCAATTTTCTTCAATCTTTTTACAATCAAATAAATGCATTTCCATCAATTGTATAAATATAATTTAAAATAATTTCATACAATGTATTTTTTTTATATTGATTTATTAAAAAAAGAAAAATGAACCATTTTCTATGGCTCATCTCTAAATTTTTGGATTTCTTTGAAGAAAAAAATAAATTATAAATTTTTAGAGAATGCCCAGAATATGACTCATGCAAATACTATGGGAGCTGAAATAATTGTTAGAAGATTTGCTGGAAGTTTTATGAATCTGTTCAATGAAAAGAGAAAGTAAAAACAACACAAATAAGAAAAGAATTTGTTTTCTTTTACTAATACAATAAGATTCTGCATTTTGTCCAGTGTTTTTTTACTGTGATGGACCATTATTTTTTTTATATATAAAGAAATCAATAAGTTCTGTTATTCATGTCATAACACAAGCATCATTGTTAAGATCTTGATACATAATTTAGTCAAATTTTGATCAAATCGACACTTGGGAGAATTGATAGAATTTTGTTTCAATTATTGAGGGGGTTTCACATAAAGTATGAATATAAAATATAAAAAACACAGGAGACATTTTCATTTAATGAAGATTTGGTGTCTGTAACACAAACTCAGATTAGTTTTATTTATGGCATATCAACTCTTTTGGGGATAATTTAATGCTAAAACTTATTTGTCTATTGTAAGTGATTCAAAACAGATTTTTACCATTTTTAGTCACGAAGAAATTAAAGGTTCATGTCTTAACTTCAACATGCCAGCACAAAAATTTACCACAATAGATTCGATAGAATTTAAACTCGGCATAGTCTATTCCAAAACTCTGAATATCATTTAAAAGCAGTAATTTTTGTAACACAAAGCCAATCTTGCAGCTGAACCAGTAGCAATGCCTTAGTAAATTATTTTATTATTTCTCTGTTGTATTTATTAAACGATATATTTAAGCACCGTTTTAGTTTGGGTAGAAATATGTTTCAAGATATTATTTAACATTGAAATTTTTTCTTCAATTGGTTGTCATGCAAGCTGATTTTCCCTAATGATGCCCCATTCTCTATGCTGAAGCATCTGTCTAGGGATAACTGCAACAAGAACTACAATGACACATAAAAGGATAGGATTTATTATGCAGTCACATTGAATTGTGACTTGAATCTTTCGATAGCTGATGACCTTTATGTGTGGCACTACTATGAACGTATTTCAGTTTTCTGTGAACCAGAACAATCAATCCATGTTCGTTGCCATGTAGGATGACCTTCCTTGAAGCTGCCATGTTCTCTCTACTAGAACATCTTTTTTTTTTTTTTTAAATGATTATCACATGAACTATAATTACCCGTAAACAATAGAAAAAGTTTTTAATCAAGGTTCCACTAGATCTACCAAGTTCTGTCTGTGCCCATGCTCATTAATAAGGTTACCTCTTGAAAGGTGCAAGGTTTTGCCACATCAGATAGCCATTCACTATAAACTACTACAGATTGTAACTGCACAAGAATGCTTTGAAACACATCTCATAGTGTTGGGTTCATGAGGATCAGTTAAAAATGCCATGGAAGTCTATCTCGGAAAGATATTTTTCATTTCCATGAACCCTGAAATTATGGGGACTAGTTGAGAATGTCATGGATGAACTTTAAAAATCTCTCATCAGAGAAAGTTTTTCAATAATTATATTATAATGGAATAATGGAATAAAAGAAGCAAGGCATGAAGCAACACCTTATTTGATCCAATAATCCAATTTTCCAATGCCTTTAGTTGGTTCTTTGACTTTCACTTACATTTTCCAATAGTAGCAACATATTTTCAAGTAGATAAAATAGCCATTTGGGTTTTAGAATCCAAAATAAATTGATATGCCATAAAAAAAACCCCCAAAAGTAAATAACTCAAACTTCCAAAGTATGAAATGATGCTCTATTGATTTTACTGAGGTATTTCTAATGCCACCATCATTTCTGATCTGTTTTATATCAATTTTAAAAACAAAAACAAAAAAAAATTCAATATCTTCTGTAGAAACTATTAACATATTCACACGTTAAGTTTATAAATTACCTAGTTCTAAAATAATAATATACAATTTTTACAAGACTAACATGAATAATAATAATAATAATAATAATAATATCAGTAAAACAATATAAGTTCATACAAGTTATTTCGGTAATAAAAATCATATGAACATATGGATGAAAATCACACAATGAAATTTTTTCTAAAGACTAAACATATTTTGAAGGATTGCAACAGATATTTTTATTTTGATTCCATCAGATAAATTCTATCATGTAATTAAATTTATATACAAGGTTTATAATTTCATGTTTTTTTTTTTATAGAACAACATTTGATTTTAAAACTAATATTTGTGCCAGATTTCAACAAATGTTCTGTTCATTAGAAACTTGATAAATTCTGATTTTATAAAAAATAATTGCTTTTTAGGATCTTTCTTATGTGATATAATATAAAAAATTTTTGTTAATAGATTTAAAAATTAAAAATCAGACATGAATTGAGGATTGTGTGTGTTAATTCTTTTTTCTCTTCATAAGTCCAACAACTATTCTGTCTAGCTTGCAATTCAAAATGTCAAGTGACACCTCCAATTTCTTAATGCATCAGAGCAAACATTGTAGTAAAGTTTGACATGACATTGTCTAGGTCACCATACATTTATCCTACTGACCAACCAGAATGCATGATCATCCCACATAAATATCAGCTTACTTCAGTTTCTTATCAGTCGGACAAGAAAGTCACTTTGTTGTGATCAGGTTTTGTATTTACGTTGATGTAAGTGTCCCATATTTCAAGGTGGCTAACATCAAGCAATGTCACACATTTACTATCCGTGCAGTCAGATCCAAAGGATTGATATCAGTCATATTGCATGCAGTCAAATCACTTCTTACACATTCAAGCCAGATGTTACAAGTTGAAAAGTAAAAACTAGTGTTGCTTTTATACTTCAAAGTGAGATTTTCATGAAAGGCCAACATGTGAACATCTAACAACTTCATATTTCATAACAATCTTCAGCTATCAATGATATTCTGCCAACTAAAAACTTTGCTAATGCTAAAGTGAAATTGAATGTGAATAAACAAAGATTCTCTAAATATCAGCAACAACTTTGTGTTTATCAAGATTGTTGAGTAATATCCCTATGATCAATAAAAATATCTATCTTACTATAATTAATTAAATGAATAAAAGCTTCAATATTACTATAATCAATAAATAAATTAATAAAAGTTTCAATATTACTATAATCAATAAATAAAATTAAAATATTCAATATTACTATGATTGCTGGCAGATTTGTTGTTTCCATTTCTCAAAGTGAATATTTTTTAACTCTGACACTGACTCAGAATAATATTAGTTAAAAATTCTATTACAAATTTTCATATTTCTCATAATTTGTGCCAACTTTTCTCTTTCCAGCTTGCAAGCTAATAAATACCCTTTTTCTTACAATCCAATTAATACCATGTATATTTAGAATATTATCCGAGTCTTTATTTCTGGTATTTTGTTTTCCATTTATACATTTCTTTTTCTTGTAAACAATTCATTTTGCAAATATAACTTTTCTTGAGTTAGTAATTCTTCTGTCGCACTTATTCTCTCATTCCCTCCAAAACAATTTAAGATTTCTATCTTTCCCTTTTTAAGTTTATTTTTTCTTTCAATCTGATGTTTAGTATTCGACAGAGGTGCATCATTTTTGTGACTTTAAATCCGTCAAACCGAGAACTAATGTAAACAAAATTTCAAACACAATTTCATTATTTTATTCGTAAAAGTTTTTTTAATGTTTCGAGTTAATTCAAAATTTTTTAAAAATTTTCTCAATTTTTGAGATGAGGATTGTTATTTGGATAATTTGGACTACTCTCATCCTGAGTATTGTTCTCACAAGATTTTAGTCGATGTAACTTCTGACTGAAATATAATACTTAAGACAAGAACAGTAGTCCAAATAATACAAATAATACAAAAATGTTTCGTTTTTAACATGTACTTGATTAATAATAGTTAATCCTTTTGACTTATTAAAAATGCTCAGAACAAACTTTGGGTATCTGTAATTTAATTAAGGTTAAAAAAATAGAAAATATTATCAATCTTATTGTAAAAAAAAATGAATAAAATTATATTTCTTTTGATTACTTTCTATTTTGAGTACATTTTTTGTTTGATTACATTTAATATTTTTAAGCTCTGTAAAAATCTGGACATTTAAGTATCTCTAATAACCATTATTATGAACATATAATCATACAATATTGATGTTGTATGATTTAATTTGAAGAATCATTTGACACTTGATCTATCCTACTTTGTTTCTAAGCATTCTAAAAGAAAAAGGAATGCAAGTCCAAGAAATTGTTTTTGATCTCCAAGTGCTCAATATCATGCAGAATAAATAACATTGAAAAAGAAAATATTCTTTTAAAAATCACCACAGAATTTGTATAAAGACACACACAAAAAATAAAAAATATAAAACAAAAGTTTTTTCAAAAATAAAATCAGATGGCAGTTGTAAATAATTTTCTGTCATTATTTTTTTTATATAAATAAATAAATAAATAAATAAATAAAAATAGAAAACATGTCATTCCAATAATTTTGTCATCAATTTAAACAATTGTTAATGAAGATTATTTATTCCTGACCCTTGAAAAGTGATGAGATTCAGGTTTTTTTCACCATTTATTAAAATTAAATTTACAAAACCAGTTCTTAAATTTCTTCCCATTGTGGCAACTAACTAGAGAAAACTAATGAAAAGATTTTGTTTCAATTCTTTTGATCTTTAATTTCAATCAAATCAAAAACTTTTGTATATTTGGTGGCTATTTAATTTCAAGTGTGACTTCAAAAATTTTTCAGGTTTTGTGTTCTCATACATCAAGGATAGAATACACAGAAAATGATGAAAACTCTGAAAGGTACCTGTGTGTAACTTTCTTTACAGTGGAATTGAGCTTACACAGCACATAATCCACTTTTTGAGTGAAATACGAAGGGTCCAATGGCATACTGAATGAGATAATTGGTTCATAGCAGACTCTCAGGTTTTTAGTAAAATTTTACCTTCTTTTAGATAAGTAATGTATAATCAGATCCATAGTTTACAAAACCGAAGTTACATTATGCCCAAACTCAGGAGAGACAAGATTTGCATCGGAATGATGCAGAGGATCTTTAAAAAGCGACTCTACATGCACAGTGATACTTTTCGGTACCAGAACAAACATAGAATGGTCTCCCAAACAACTACCATTTGGAATCTTAAAGATTCGAATATATCCTATGAAATTAAATGGAGAACTCTTAAAAAACAAAAATCCTATAACCCATATTGAAGAGTTGGAACCAATTGCTATGCACCACTGAAAAATGTAGAATCCTACAAGCAATTAATAAACCATCCATTATCTGCATATACATAAAATTTGAAGTTCACATCTCTCCACTATCCAACTCCAATAAGTTTGACACCTTCCCTTTCATAAGCCTCAGACTAGACAAAAATAAAACAGATATATTCTTTAATATATAATATGCATATATTTTTATAAGAAAACATACGAACATATTTAATGAAAATGTACATAATTAGAAAATATGTATAAAGTACATAAAAAATATATGAAAAATGACAGCCCATTATACAAACAAATAACCAAATAAAATATAGAATAATACACATAAAAAATATTATTCTGAAGTTTTAAGATGAGGATTATTTGAACTACTGTTTTCATCTTGAATATTAATCTTACAACATTTCGGCCGATGAAGCCTCCAACCTATCTTGTCAAACTCTGGAATCTTTCTGTCAAACTCTGAAATCTGTATGGAATTTTAAACAGAACCCTTTATTTAATCCACAGGAATAGCATGTTCTTGTTCTGTCAGCCATGATCAGGTGAGAATTTGAAGTAATTCACAATTATATTACTAGTATATTATATAATATTATATAATATAATATTATAAAATATTCACAATTAAATTACTAGTATATTATATAATATAATATATTATATAATATTATATTATAAAATATTCACAATTAAATTACTAGTATCGCTCACACTAAAGATTGAACCATCAACTTCCAAAACTGAATTTTACTTTGTACTTCATTCGTTAGATCAAAAATCCTTATTTCTGAATACATCCAATATATTTTTTTAAATTTTCTACATCAGTTTTGTCTATTTTATGGCATATCAACACTTTTTTAGTTTATTTAATGGCAAATCACAACAATACCTAATGGAAACGATTTATTGTAACCTTTCTATTTCACCCATAGCTGGAGAGGGGAGGTGCTGGATTAATAATTTTCCTAACACTATGAGTGAGTTTGAACAATTCAAAATGATTTGAACTCAACATAGGTAATTTGATAATCCATGATGATAGTTATTCATTTTATCACAAACCCAAACTTAATTGGTTGTAGGAAATATATTACACTATTAGAAAATCTAAATGTGAGGTCAAATAAAAACTAAATAAATTAACATGAACCAGAACAGAAGGTTGGCCAGGTTAGGGTTAAAATCTCAATTTGACAGAGAAAAGAAGGTCTCTTTATTCACTCCTGCACCAGAAAGAGGTCTATCTACATACCACAAGAAACTATTTCACCAACAATTTAGAGTGAAACAGAGGAGGAGCACTTTTTTAATCAAGATCATTTTAGTTTTGCTAAATTAATTGAATTAAATTGTTAAAGAATATTTAGAATGAGCATTTTAAAATTGGGCCTACATTTTTGACTAATCAAGAAACAATTAATGTCTAAAATAAATATGAGTAAAAAAAAAAGAACTGGTTTTTAATTTTTGACAAATGAAAAATTTTGTGATGTAAGAGTAGAGAGAACGAGTTTGTAAAAAAAGCTGAATCCCGTCATCGTTGTTGATGCTGAATTATGAAATGGGTTTGAAAAAAACAACGTTAAATATTGGAATGATTGGTGTACGTTTGTTATCAAATATAGAAGTCAAGTAGACATTGTTCTTCTTAGCACGCTGTTCCAATTGACTCACTGACTGACTTCTCGGTCTTGACAAGACAAGGGCAACCTCAGGACTTAATGGCTCATATGAGCTGTTAGATCTTTTCAAAAGATTAATGTTCTGTTTTCGGTTAGTCACATGCCATGTTGGTTTTTCTTCAAGTTCCACGATAGATATTGTCAGGACTTCATCCACTTCATCTTCAGGTGGTTTACGAGTTCTTCTAGCAATTTTGGAAGGCTTTCGGGTTTTGGAGTTGGAGCTTTCGGCACCGGATGTTTTTCCTCTTGTGGATGGTGATCCACTTGGGGTTGGGATCCGAGAATGAACTGGTGATCCCGATGATACTTGACTGCTTTTAAAAGCTTTAAAAGATTTTGGTGAACCTTTTGCCGAGGGTGAACTTTCTGGGCTGGACATCATATAAATATTGTCTTCTCTTAAAAGCTTAATCATTTCCGCTCCACTTCTTCGCTGAAAATACAAATAAAAAAAGGACTTGTCAAAATTACACAATAGAAAAAGTGTTTTTTCCATATTTGAAATACATTCAAGACTAAAAGGTGGCAGAGAATTGCCTGAAACCATGAAATTTATCCATTTTTATCGTCTTCTATTATATAAAGGGGACCTGTCTGTGTGTTTGTCTGTCTGCTAAAAACTTTTTTGTATGCATCGTACATGCACCAACTCGGCATCGCTAGAAAGAGCAATCTCTCGGACAAATAATATTAAAAAATTGGAAAAAATTGGTCAATTATTTTGTGTAGAAATTGCGTTTTATTTCAAGGGGTTTATCACCTAAAATCGTCTCTTTCTAAACGATTTCAACAACTGCACATGCATCAACCATTGTTCTCTGAATTAGTTTAAATACAGGAATTTTCAATGTGATTTCGTAATCAGCGTCATGGCCAAATGGATTAGGAGGTTGTCTCATTAATTTTGAGGTTTGCACACACCTATCTGTGGACGTTTTTTGTTTGTTTTTTTTTTTTGTTTTTTTTTTGCATTTAGACAGGGTTGTTTTATAATTTGTTTACCGATGGATAATTATATTAAAACAAAAAACAATTTCCTTATTTCGTTTTTTTTTTTTTTTATCAGCGGTTTAAATCAACTGAGGGTTAAATTTTTATTTAAACGAAACAAAAATTTCAATCCAATTACAATGTTTTAATAAAAAAAAGAAAAAAAAAAAAAACTTTCTTTCATTTTCATAACAGTTTAAAACTTCTTTAATTCATACAACAATTTGGGATGCTAAAACCATTAATAACAAAAAAGAAGCTGATGAATGAAATGTTTCGACGACTTCTTAATGAGACTAAGTGTATGACATTAACCATGTATACGGTAATTGTCAATACCTTCTTTCATTTGAAATCACTATAATTTGCACTCATGTAATCGTGGCCACATCTGCAAAAGGGTTCGGTTGCTAATTTCAGTTATACGAGTTTGTATCTGGCACGCATCATTTTTTTTTTTCTCTTTTTTTTTTAAAAACATACAAAATTTTGCTTTCGGTTTCACTTCTGGCTGATGGCACCTGCTTTTTATTTTGTTTTCTTTTTTATATATACACCCCTCCTGACTCTAACAAATTAAAAAACAAACATTTTGACGATTAGGCAATGTTCTTGTCACATGCGCCCCCCTCCCAAATCACAATTTATCATATCTAATTGGCTTTTATGACGTCACATTATTTTTTTACGACTCGCCAGGTCGTTTATGTGCTTGTATGTCCGCTAAAAACTTTTGTTATCCGCAATGAAACAGCATGAACCCGGTACCGTTAGAAAGAGCGATCTCTCAGACACATAATGTGATAACATGGGTGTCATCATGGTCCGATTGATAAAGTGATTGCTTACGAACTTAACTTTTGCAAGTTCTCGTCCACCATGCAGCTTTTTTTTTTTCTTTGTTATTTTTTTTTTTATCTTTTAAAATTCTTTACTTTTTTTTTTTATTTAAAAAATTATTTTTTATTTATTTATTTAAAAATTTTTTTTTTACACACACCCACCATGTGGCATTTTTTTTCTTTTAATATGATAAGATGGCACCCAATTCCAGTTTTTAAAAAATTTATTTAACTGTATTTTACGATAGGACAACGCCCCGCCCCTAGTTTATATACAATTTAATTGTTATATATAACTTTTGTTCTCCTAAAAAGAAAAAAAATGGCTTCCAGGACAATGTTGGGTATGTTCAGCTAGTAACATAAATACAAATATCATTTTACTTGATAGAGAGAGAAATTGGTTGTAGCAGACAAAAATAAAGACAAGATCAACATCGGAATAAAACGGAAGACAGGTTAATAAAGGGAAGTAACTCACCTTTTGCATACTGGTTAATTTCGGTGGCAGCTTCCCTCGATTACTATTATCAATACAGACATAGGAAGCAGCTAGGGAGGGAAAAAATAAAAAATAAATCATTTTCAATTTGTCAACTTTTAAAACCTAAAAATTTTTTAAATTGTCTACCCTCCATTCATAAAGATCAATTACCTATTAAACAAAGTTTATCAATGTACTGTATCAGTGGGACTCCAGATCCATAGTTCAAATTTCTGGAAGATTTGATTTGGTAAGGATTGTTTCAAAATAATTAAGATGGTCATCACTTATCAAGGCTCGGAAGCCACTCAGGGATAAGGGTTATTGCAAGTACAGTACGTTAGTGTGGAGATTTAATGAAGTGTTTACTTAAGGGGGTGGTTCATTAGGAATTTGTTTATGTTGGACTTTAAGACATCCAGGTTGTAGTCAGGTGGGAAGCAGGCAGACGGAACAGAGTTCCACAGGCGTGCAGTTCTAAGAAAGAAGCTTTGTTCATGGAATCTACGTTTTGATTTAGGCACAGATAAAGAGTGGGGAAAATTTTTGACAGTGGATTCAGCTAGACGGGTGTTTTTCGTGAAAGATTGGCGAGGGGGGACTAGAGATTGGAGTTCAGACGAGCACCTGCCATGGAAATAACTCCATCCTTAATTTTTTGGAGGCTGGTTGCATAAAAAATTGAAACTGGAATCTTGAGCAAAACTGTTTCATGTCACTTGAGCATTTGAAGTTATTTTTTGTCAAATTATTCAAATATTATTGGTCCACAGACTTGGTTGGATTTGGACCTTAGAATTCACCATCCGTTCGTCTGCAAAATTTTCAATAAGTACTCATTATTTTTCAAATCATAATGTAACTTTGATTTAGCCCTGTTGCATGAGTTACGAAACTGGTCAGCTAGAGTTTTAATTTTTACTTTTTAATTCATTATGTTGAATAAATTTGGTTTGTATAAAAGGATAGTTATATATAATTTGACAAATAGGCAAAATGCTGTTAGAACCACAAACTAAGATCAAATATAATTTTTTTTTTTTTTAAAGTTTATGGATAAAATATCCTTCAGTAAAGGCCACATGCCTTAAAGTTCTGTTTAAAAAAGAAAAAGTTATTTCATCACATTGTTCCATGATATCAAACGAATACTGGTAACCAAACAAAATCTATATCCTAACGGTAATGAGATACTTACATTGCATAATGTTCTTTTGCATCTCACTAGTCAGCAGATCCCAATCTTTGTAATGTGCAACTTGATGAATATGCAACTTCAAGAAATCTTCACATTTGCTAAACAGCGAACGAACAAATGTTACAAAATCCTGAAAGAGAAACAAAAATGTATTAAAAAGAGATTAACTCGTGTTAAAATGTCAACATGAAAATAAATCAAGATTAACTGAAATAATGAAAAGAATCAACAATGAAATTTTATTCCATAAATAAAAACTGTAAAAGAAAGGAATTCAAATCATTTCTATCAACATGAAATGCGTATAAAAACAAAAAATGACATCTCCAACAACAGTTCCTATTTTCCGCCCCATGAAGGCAAAATTAGACATAAAGTCAGTTTTTAACGTGTGGAAAAAGGGGCACTCGGGTTTGGAATCAAAATTAAAAAGGATTTCTCTTTCACTTACCAAAGACATAATAGATTGTGTAGCATCATAACAGATACTACACTTAGTTCCTAGCTAACTGTTATTTGATATGTTTATCATTTAGCTGTTATATGTTATCATTTTACAGGTTTAAAAATGAAAAATCCAAAACATATGTTGATGTTTGTGTAAGGTAAATTCCTAAACCAATTAACTGATCATAATGAATTTTGGAACACAGCTGCTAGGCATAAGGATGGGTAATCTGGGCTATACTTACTTTAATTTTATCCAACAGTGGCAAAAAGGGGATGAAAATCCCATAATGAAAATTAAGATACTTCTAATTTTTGTGAAATTTTAATTGGGATTAGATATCAAATAGTCACCAAATTTCAATCTTTTGGGGGTCATTTAAAGGGCCTTAGCGAGTATAATATGAGCACACTCAGCCATTTGAAAATTTAAATATTTCAGATTTGACTCACAAAATGAGTTTCAGGTTTTATGATCATGTCCTTGTTTATAGCAGCGAATGCCTCCACAATGACAGGCTTCAGAGAGTTTATCATGTCGTGGGCTTGCTTATTGGTCTTGACCTCATTCACACTGTAGAAAAAATACTCAAGAGAGTTGCAGTTGGGTTAGGGAAATGACTAAACGTTCGTTGAACAATGATGAGAAACATTGTTAAGTAGCCACGCCTGGGTTGTTTTGATTATGTGTGCATGAAAGGAATCCTGCTGGAAGATGTAGAGGCATTCGGAAGTGATCTTTGCCACGCTCCTAAGAATCTCCTGGTATTTTCTTTATATTTTGTCAAGCGTTGAATTTTGTGCAACACAATATATATATATATATATATATATATATGTGTGTGCACACACACACACACACTCATATATATATACACCCACATACATATATATATATATATGCACACACACACACATATATATATACATACATATATACACAGACATATATATATATATATACATACACACACATATACATATACACACACACATATTGAAAAATATGCCCCAAAGTTTTTAACATAAGAAATGCAAACATAAGAAATTAGAGGAGAAAACTCAACCAACAAAAAGTAGCATAAGAAGAAATAGTTTGTTATTTACCTCTGTTGAAACACAATCCTCCTCTTCTAAGTGCATGATAAGTCTATTGAGTGAAAGATAAGTCCGGCATGCTTTCTCCACAGGAAGGGACTTGATGACCATCGTAAAAACGTCATCAAGCAAAGACATGCTCCATGCCATTACCTAACACCAAAGAAAAATGTTTTTAGTAGAGATTTGCTGCAATAAAATTAGTTGTAAGAAAAATTTATTCCATAAGAAACTTCTCAAAGATAAAATGTAAGAATTTGCAAAATTATGTCTGTAATGGATCTGTTCATGTATATGAGTCGTGTTATTTTGAGTCGACATATCAAAGAGGTTGAGGTGTCTTCTAGTCATTTGAAAAATGAGTGTGAGCACCACGTGATATCAGACTGGAAATTAAGATCTCTGTGTATGAGGCCTGTGCTGTATCGATTCTGTTATAGGTTTGTGAGACACGGACCACTTATGGATCTCATATTCGTCTGTGAGAATGTTAACATCAGAATTGCCATTAAACACTAAAATATTGAGGCGATCTGCTGTTCCAAGCATTGAGTCTTTTATAAGTAAACAGAGACTTTGTTAAAACACCTTCCACTTGTGTAGTATATTCTGTAAAAATTTAATTGGCTTAAGAGTCATATCAGTGCCACTCAATGGGAGGTTTTACACTATCACATCAATATGCAAAAAGTGGTCATACTCTAAACACAGCTGCCATAACCATCTTGTATCTTGGATTTCTAAAGTTACACTTGAAATCGAGTAAACATCCACCATACATATATAGATAAAGAAAATAAAAAATGATTGCATTTTACAATTTGATTTAAATATTCATCATTCATTTTTTTTTTTAATTTACATATTGGCATGTGTTGGATCGCTTTTATAAAATGACTCCTAAATAACCTACCTCTAATCAAATCTTTATCCTTCTCACATGTTTTTCTTGGCTTTCTATTATGAACAGACCCTGCTATCTCAACTGTTCTACATTTACTAATCATTCATTCTTTCATTGAAGTATCCTGTTCTTCCCAAGTCTCCAGCCTGTTTTGAATCACATCACACATCCATCATATTATGCAAATGATATAATTTACAAGCAAACAAGCAATTGTAAGAAATTAATAAATTTTTTAAAAGTTAATTATTAACAATAAGCTAAATGTTTCTGTGCAAATAAACAAATAAGTAAAAAATTGTAAGTAGACAAATAGTTTTATAGAAATAAATGATAAGCAAATAATCAATTAAAAAAATGAAAGCAAAAATAAAACAAAGAAATGAAAAAGCAAAGTAAAGCAATGCTATAGTAAATAAACCCCAAGCAAATAAAAATACCTGATCAAGTGACATGAAATGTTTGCTGGAAATAACTTCAGTAAAGTGAAGCCCTGTGAATTCAATGGCTGCATCCATTAGCTGTGTAACAACTGCAAGAACTGGTTCAGACCATTTCAAACGTGGTAAGCTGCTAGATATTTTCTGGCAATCCATTATGACTTCCAGAACATTCTCACAGGTCTTTCAATGAAAAAAACAAAAGATTTATCAATGAGAAATTTGTTTTGAAACCAAGTTTTAATAAATTAGAATTTCAAAGTAAAATTTTTAAAAATTATGTAAAGTTGAGACGAAGAAAAAAAAGATATGAAAATCACACTGAAAAGAAATAAAATTTATGTATATATAAACAATAAGAAGAATGAAATAGTATATATATATATATATATATATATATAGCTACATTCCAAGTCCCAAGGTTTTATTCAATCTTACCATTCAGTTCTTTCAGTATATCAAAATGTCTGTACATTTTAAAAACCTGTTTTGTTATGCTGAAACAATCATTATTTATAGGTCAATATTGAATTTTTTTGTGCATATAATCATAAGAAAAATCAAGTTTTACTTAGAATGGAATAGGCATGACCATATACTGTCATAAAAAAAATTCTATACAAGAATTAACATTGCATATTTATTTAGGTAGCCATGTTATTTTTAAGAGTTAAACTATCCAAATTTTAGTTTATGTATAGGTTAAATGTTTCCAAATGGTTTTAATCTACAACAAAAATATTATATGATAATTTTATTCTGTTTTAACTAATAATTATTCTTGTATTGTTTAGACGTGTTGCCCTTTCTTGTGCTGTAGAGTACAGTCTATCCTACTATTTAAGCAATGGATGGTGGTAGAAGAGCTGGATCTATACATTTACCTTCTCTTTCTTCTACACTAGCAGTTCAGCCCGGCATTGCCCGAGTGTTTGGAGGTGTATGTTGAGCAGAAAAAAACAAAAAACAAAACAGTCAATTTTTTTAACTTTGACCCCTATTATGACCCCTTAAAATTTATTCTTTTAGGCTCAAATCAAGTTATTAAGTTAAATCCATGTCCAAGGAATCTATATCTAAAATTTCAAGTGTTTAGACCCAAAATTGGCAGAGGAGTTTGGTAGAGTTCTCAAAGGTCAAATCATTGAACTTTGACCCCTTAACAGCTAAATTTCTGGCCAAAAACGAATTACAGAGATTTTCCCAAATCTCAGTACACTGTATATCAAATTTTGAGTCTGTAGACTGAAATTGACAGAGTTATTGCGTAGGAAAATGTACACAGACATACAAACATGTTCACTTTTATATATATAATAGATTTAGGAGAAATAAACATAAAGAACTGAATTATGTGTGTAAGAGCAATGTGTTTATTTTTGCTAAAACTATAAAAATCAAAATATTATGAAATATGAGTTTTGAAAAACCTTGCAAGTCTGATTAAGAGCAAAAGTTGTTGCATTATGCTCTCTTTAGTCAAATGCCTACTAAATGCTGTAATGGGACAGAGTACATATGAAAAATAAAGAATACATGTGTTAAACAATGGAAAATACACATGGTGTCCTAAGCTACAATGCTCGGTAATGAATTTATCTAAAATTTAGTTTGTGCTAAAACTTTGTTCTCAGCTTATTTCCTTACTCAATATCCTAGATAGCTTTATTTCTTTTGAAAGCCTTTCATACACTAGTTATGACTTTTTCCTACTTTAAGATTACAAAAACCAATTTACATTTACACATTTATTAACCATAAATTTGTATTACTAAAATAATATAACACATTAATATTTTATTTTCTTTAATCTTTTAACAAAACAATTAAAAAAAATGTATAGACAAGTAAATAAAAAAGATGCATTTCTACATTCGATTCTATTTAAAAAATCCTAAATTCGGATAATGGTAGCCATCTTGATATTGCGGTTTTCAACAAAACATTGTAAGTGTGTAAATATAAAAAAAAGAATCTATTAATTTATACTTTGCTCAAAATTAAAAAATAAAATTTAGTCAATACATTAGAAATTTGAAATCATATTTTATGAGAAAAATCAGATAGTTAAAGAGTTTGAATTTATTTATAAAAGCACACCAATTTATATTGAGAGAAAAAGAGATTGCAAGAGACAAAGAGAGCTAGAGAGCAGTATAATAAAAGGACAAAGAAAAAATGACAAAGAGAAAAAAAAAGAAAAGAAAAAGAAAAAAGGAAATAGAAAAGAGAAAAGGAAAAGAAAGAAAAAAAGAAAACCTAAAGTTCAGATACAGCAAATAAAAAAATCTAGCTTTGAGATAAAAAAAAAAAAAGAAAAAATTGAAGAAATGTAGAATGCTAAAATTGTTCACTCACCAACTCTTTGATGGCTCTTTGGCAACATTCCATCATCAAAGAATCATGCATAAGAGAAAATGATTTTGTTGGCCAGACTTTGCTGAAATTCTTATTGATCCATTTAAGGCAGCGTTCATGAAGTTCAGCCATATTGAATGTCTTTGATAAAGCCAATACCTCAGGCACTCCAGCAATACACCCAGGACATGGCTGCAATTACAGAAGGACACCCACATTTATAATATATATATATATATATATATATAGCAGCATCAGTCTTTTTAAAATGCTCACAAAGACATTGAGAAATATTAGAAAGTAGTTGAATCAACATAGAATGAGACAAATACATACATAGGTAAGAGAAAGAAATGTTACTTGTTGAGCTCATTATAAATTATGGCTAATTATAACAATTAAAATATAATTTTTTTCAAACATAACTCATTACTAAGATAAAGAATGAGAAAAATTTGATTTTTAAAGTAAAGAAAAACATGTCACATCTTGGCCAATAATTGATATAGTCTCAAAATTCAAAAGTATCTCTCTTGAAGAAGCCAAACTGAGCCTCCACCATGGCCTCCAAGTTTGACTTTAACTTGAAGCACAGTATACTTTGAAAGACAGCTAAATACTAGTTTTGTTCTGGAAATCAGCTTTTATTTGCAAGCGGTACTATTGACATCTTTCTCAATTGTGCTCCACACATAATAATCCATGAGGTTGCAATCATGGAAGTTGGAGGGCAGCTGCTGGAACTAGTGAAATTGTGGAAGTTCTCAGGCAGCTACTTCTGTGTTTTCCTGGAGGTGAGACAAAGCTGAGTTCTGCTGCTACATATATGGCCTTCTGCAGCTACCCTCTATCAATTCATCCAATTGGATCAAATTAGACAGCAAGTCAATAGCATCTGAATTGAGTCCGAACCCTTTTTAAAGATAAATACTTTGCTGGAATAACACTCAAAGACTATCACAGTTTGAGGGCAACTGATCTCCGTGATATGGGAGACTTTGTGCGAATTGTTAGCTAGACATCAGTAGTTTTGTGCATTGTACAACAGATCTTGGAAGAATGTTTTCTCATTCAAAAAGAACTAGAGAATCTTCAGCTGAGTATTTGACCTTGTTGAGGAGTTTCTTAGCATTCATAAGGCAGTTCTTTTGGGTCTTCCTACTAGTTACTGCTTCCATATCTCTATTGCAATTCTCCAGTTCACGTTTCTTAGACTTTAAGTTATTCAAAGAACACTGAACTGTAGCTAAAATTTTCGGATTTTGGAATCTAGCATTCACCTGTGGATTAACATGCTCCATCTAAACTGTTTTATTTTTATAAATGTGGAGATAGTTTTGATTGCTAGCCTATACTTATCAGTGTCCAGGTGATAACAGAGGATGTCTTTAAATTCTCATGTAACATGAAAATCATGTGTTTTCTTTCAAGTTTGAGACTTCATCCCTTCCCCTGCATTAGTGTTATTTGCGATCCTAATATAGAGAATCAGAATGAAGCCATTAGGTGCTTTGAAAATTGGACTTTCTGATATAAATAGATTGAAAACCAATTGGAACCAGTGATGAATAAGCGCCTTTTAAACAATAACAGAGTTTTACATCCAGAAAGTTACTAAAAAATAAAATAAACAAAAAGAAAAACGATTCTCACTCACCTTATGAAAGAAATGGCAACGGTCGTACCTCAGGTTAAAATTGACTGTGTCTTTGAGTCCGTCAATTCCATACATATCAGCAATAACCAATAATTCCACCATATCACAGTTGTCAATTAAGTCAATCACCCCACCATAAAGATAGAGCAGCAGCTGTTCTAGTACCACTGGACTTATGCTGTAAATGAGATACAGAGGACATGAAATTAATTATTTAGGAAAATAAAGTTATCTTGCAAAATTTTTAAAGGTGTTACACCATCTTAAATTCTATTTAAAGCATTTAAGATGATATAACAAACTTTGATTCTGAGTAACCAATTTTCATTTATTCCTGTTGTACCATGTTATTGGCAAATAACATAGTTTGCTACAGTTTATTTTAAAAATTTACGTAGTTTTACCCAGACAATTATGACTGAAAAATCCAAATTGGCAAGGAGAATAACTCATAACAAACTTATCTCCCTAGCAACTAAAATTTTAGTTTTCTTTTCTGTATAAGTTTAAAAAATATACAAATAAAAATTAAATCTAAAATGAGTTCATTGCATCTTGGACAATACACGATAGGTACAGCCTGCACAAATATGTATTCATAGGTTAAAGTGGGTTCATTTTTGACTATTCTTTATATCCATCTGACGATAGCTCAAATGGTAACAACTAAGGCTGGAGAGATATAGGTTTTGGTTTCGATTCTAGCTGATGCACCCAAGTCATATATTTTTTATTACTTTTGAAATCACTACGATATATTGCGTATAACATAATAGAGAATTAAATATAATAATAAATATGAAATCTGCATAAATTAAAATATCATAGTTAAGCATATTTTATGACCAGGCAACGCCAGACGCTCAGCTAGTATTAAATAAAAAACTGACTTACCTTTCAAGATGTAATTTCTCGGCATCTGTTTCAACCCAAGAACCATTAAACATTGTGTCAAAATATTTGGAACGGCTAGACAAGATACATCTATGAAATAAGGAATAAAAATAAATGCCACCGCCATATTATGTTAAAAAAAAAAATGGCAAGATTAAATCAATTTATATTTTTATATAACATATATATTATATAGTGGGAGATAATAAAATGATGGGTTATAGTCAGCTAAAATCTTCCCTAACTTTCTGTGTGACTTATCGGAACCAGTAACAACTATTTTTTTTTTTTGTCTATATTTCGTATGTGAATGTATTCTTTTTTTTTTATTATTAAGTTTTATCGAAAACACCTTATTATAAATCAAGTTAAATTCAGTGCTACGAGAGGGACTAACCATGCAAACTGATGATCATCTGCAACTAGTTGGGGAATATTATGTATTAGATACGTTTTTTATGTTTGATTTAAAAAAAAAACTCATAAAAAACATGTAAAAAGTGCAAACAAAAGACTAATTTTGTTATTTTTATTCCAGTAATTTTATAAACATATTTTTATTTTTAAATTTCAAATAAAAACTATTTTTATAATTTCAAAAACATTTATTATAAAATTTCAAATAAAATACTTTTTATAATTTTGTTATTAAAAGTACAAATAAAGACTAATTTTGTTATTTTAAACTATATGATTTTGTTATTTTAAACTATATCATTTTGTTATTTTAAACTATATGATTTTGTTATTTTAAACTATATGATTTTGTTATTTTAAACTATATCATTTTGTTATTTTAAACTATATCATTTTGTTATTTTAAACTATATGATTTTGTTATTTTAAACTATATGATTTTGTTATTTTAAACTATATCATTTTGTTATTTTAAACTATATCATTTTGTTATTTTAAACTATATCATTTTGTTATTTTAAACTATATCATTTTGTTATTTTAAACTATATGATTTTGTTATTTTAAACTATATCATTTTGTTATTTTAAACTATATCATTTTGTTATTTTAAACTATATCATTTTGTTATTTTAAACTATATCATTTTGTTATTTTAAACATTTTGTTATTTTAAACATTTTGTTATTTTAATCATTTTGTTATTTTAAACTATATCATTTTGTTATTTTAAACTATATCATTTCGTTATTTTAAACTATATCATTTCGTTATTTTAAACTATATGATTTTGTTATTTTAAACTATATCATTTCGTTATTTTAAACTATATGATTTTGTTATTTTAAACTATATCATTTCGTTATTTTAAACTATATCATTTCGTTATTTTAAACTATATCATTTCGTTATTTTAAACTATATCATTTCGTTATTTTAAACTATATCATTTCGTTATTTTAAACTATATCATTTCGTTATTTTAAACTATATCATTTCGTTATTTTAAACTATATCATTTCGTTATTTTAAACTATATCATTTCGTTATTTTTATTTGTATACTTTTCAATAATGTGCTTTTTATATTCCATTTCAATAAAATCGTTTCATAATTTAAATATCGAATAACAAAAATATAAAGTACTATTTTAAGTTGTCACCAGTTCCAGTAATAGTCATGTGGAAAAGTAGGGAAGATTTTAGGTGACTATAACCAAATGATGCACATATTATATCATTACTTTTTAACATTTTCTTGTAATGAAACGAAAAGTCTACAATCAACTCTGATGCCTCGCAATGAACTCGATACTAATAGTCATTATGCTGATGACAGCATGCTCATTCTTGACTCAGTTGTTCCAGAATTCTCATTTGACATCAGCAGAAAAATAGTAATAATGACTTCTACATTTGGATATCTATGAAAAAAAAAGATATAAAGCAGAACATATCTGATATAAATAGCTTAAGTAGGTACTTTACAATGGTTTATAGTTCCGTCCGTCCGTCCGTCCGTCCGTCCGTGTGTGTGTGTGTCCGTCCGTCCGTCCGTCCGTGTGTGTGTGTGTGTGTGTGTGTGTGTGTGTGTGCAAGCAAAGCATGAAAAGCAGCCCAATGTTAAAGAATCATTTTCGGAATAATCCTAAGACTAAGAAAGACGCTTAATATTAACAGCTCCATAAAGAAGAACATTATTTGAGAAAAGAGGTCAACGTGATATGATTCCCGGTTACCCACTATGTAAAGAAAGAATATAAAGATTTATTGAAGAAAGATCAAAAGAACAATCACCGAATAAGTTTAGATTAACATGTCATTCTAACAGCTGAAAGAGATAGAATTTTTTTTTTTCAAGCACATAACGAAGCTCTCTAGAGTATGTACATAATTCAAGGCAGATATTCATCTAGTGCTATACAAGAGGAGATGATAAAATAATGTAGATCCTATATTATTTGATAATGCTGTGTGGTTATTAAATTCAGTCAAATTGAGTTCATTATTCTAATGACGTTTCATATGAATATTTTGAAGTCAATGGATAAGTACTCCTCTCTAACTTCCCTTCTACTGAAAAAGGGCAGAAAGGGTATTACACTTTGACCTAAGCTCGCATGCCAAGAAAGTGCATGCCTTCCAAAAGTTGGAGGAAAAAAAAATGTTCTAAATATCACCCCCAATACTTTTCCTGACTACGTTTGTTTTTGGTGATATTATATATAAAGATATATATATACTAGCAAAAGTACCCATCGTTGATTGGGTTCAAAAACAGCCTACAGAAAATGGACTCTGATTTATGAAAGTATTATAGGTTATGAAAAGGAAGGGTTGTAAAGAGATAGCTTTGAATTTGGGGATATCAAAACCAAAGCAAAATATGATGAAAGTAAAAATAAAATAGATAAACCCCATAATTTATTATACCATACCTGTTCACACTGAAACACTTATAATATTCTGTGGATCTATATCAAAAAACCTTGTTAAACTTTGTGACATATTTCCATTCTATAGAGGTCAGGCGCGAACGAACACCCCATAATTTTATTATACCATATTTCTTCAAACTGAAACATAATTATCAAAGTATACTTACACAGATAGATATGAAAAGTCTTTACTAAAGTTTGTGCCTATTTCCATTCTATAAAGGCCAGGCGTGAACGCAGACCCCACAATTTTATTATACCATCCCTATTTAAGTTAAAACATACTTATCAAAATATTATTATATATATCTATATCAAAAACACTTGTAAACGTTTTTTTTTTAATTTTTAAATTTTTTATTTACATACTTTGTGGACCAGGCGCGTACGCAGACCCTACAATTTTAATGAATCATCATTATGCCAGATCAAACATACCCATTCCTGTGTCTCGATACATCTATCATTATATGTGATCAGTTTTCTATAATAGTCAACCATATAGGAGCCTATTCGTGACCAGACACACACACAGACATTCAGCTTTATATTATAGATAAAGATATGATACCACTAAAAGAATGAATATTACAAAAAAATGTGTTGATATTCTGTCTGAGGTAATGTAAAAGAATATACTGTTTTGTGGTCGTGCCTTGTGTAGTTTTTACTTTTAGTTGGGAACACACAGGGCAACTTCATTTTGTTTAATAGATATAATTTGATACTGGGAGATTGTGTGAATAGTAAAAAATTAATAGAATTTTACATCCCCACCTCCAAAAAAAAAAAGATTTGCACCACTTTTATATCCTCTTACGAAGACTCAAATCAAGATATAATGGATCAAATTCAAAGCAATTCTGATCTATTTACATTTTCAAATGGGAGATTTGCACCATTTTTATAGCTCTAAAAACCCTTAAAATACCCCAAGAAACTGAATAATAATAGCTATTGTTAAAATTTCACATAAAATAGGAAGCATTTGTATTTTCACAAAGAGCTTTCACCCCCCCCTCTTTGCCTCCTTTGTATAAAACTGTACTTATAAACACACCTAACTTTATAAAGACATATATATATATATATTAGTTTGTTTTGATATAAAAAATTTAAATCATCTCACTTGTGAGCTCGGAATTCCTGTTTGTGTACTGACAAGATGCAATCGGTGTTTGTTCCTTGCAACAAAATCTGCAGCAGATGTTGACCTAACTTACAGCAGGGTTCCTGAGGAAGGGTTGTGGAAGCAGTTATTAAGTCGGGTAACCTTTGGGAGGCCAGCAGACCTTTCAGTGATGGTGTCTCCTCTGAAGAAGTTGGTCGGTCACCATCGACTGTATCACAGTTTACAAAAGAAGGTTGCCGGATTTCATTCAGCTGTTGGCGCTTGTCTTCTGGGCTCAAAGTTGATGCCTGACTGTAATCATCTTTTGAAGAGGACAGGGACAAACTAGTGAAGCTCCCATTGTTGTTGCCGAGGGAGGATGTTGAAGCGGATGAGATAGACATGCAACTATCAGCACTACCTGCTACTTCGGATCCAGAAGATTCCCGAGAACAGACGCTACCAACAGCAAGTATTCGACCAGGAATTCTATTGCTGGATTTTTTCTGATCCAGAACATCACAATTTTCGTGTATTTCATTTCCATTGATAATTGGGTCGAAACTGGAATGACTGTTCTTTGCATCTTTGGAAGTTAGTTTCTTCACAAATTCCTCCACCAAAATATCCGAACATTCTGTTGTATACAGTTGTCTGCAAAAGACAAAATTTTGGTATAAAAAAAACATGAAAAACTATTTGTTAGAAAGCATAAGTCATGAAAGATGTTTTTTCAAAATGTCAAATCTTTTTTTTGAAGTTTCAATTAAATCATTTTCTACTTATTTTCCATAGGTTGGTGACAAATGCAAATAAGTTGGTTATTTTGGACAGAGATACTTGGTTCTTGGTTGATATTCATTGTGGTTTGGTTGAGCCAGTTTCCTCTGAAAAAGAAAGTTTCTAGGGAAGTCAACTCACAAGTGATCTCCAGTCATGTGTATATTGCAAACATTTTTTTTTGTTTTCAACGAGGCATTACCATTCTCCCAGATAAAATGTTTTGTATTTCCAAATAGTCACTCATTTAATGCTGACCAGACTGAACATTGCTTAACTTTGGTGATCTAATGAGAACTGATGTGTCAACATAATTATGTTGGGCAAGGATCACCAAACTATAGCCCACAGGTAGCATGCAGCCTGCCAAGTGACTTTTGAATCAATAAGGGAAGGAAATGTTCACTGTGCATGAAACTATATTTTCAAGTTTGAGAGTGACAGACTGACCAACAAAGTCTTTTATGTTTGTACACAACTAAAATAAAATGCATCCATTTCATTTGTGTGTTCAGTTGATGAAAATGAAGCATCAAATTAAAGTGTGACAAACAGACTGGCAGCCATATCTAAAGCTAATTGAACAGATGTAATAAACAGACCACTATTATAGTCTAAGAAAGTGATGTAGTTTGATTGCTGCATTATGTGTAATATATATATATGCCAACATATACTTTCCCTTTGCCCTTGTAGGGAGGCTAGTAGGTAGGAATTCCATAAATGTATGGTCAACAATGATGTGCATGCATAAAAATAAGACAATTTTTTATGTAATCTTCTGAAATATAATATTTTCTAAAATTTAGTTAACATCTAAATAATTTTATAAATACAAATTAATTCAGCTGATTGATTCAGTAAATTTTAAAAATCATAAAATTTTAATAACAAGATTTGATTCAATGTTCTTTATTTTAATAATTTAACAAAATTGGATATTTTTACCTGAAATCTGTAGTTTTTGTTTTTATCTACATTGAACAAATTTCTAGCAAGAAAGAACAAGGCTACAATCCAGATATAAATAATATAAATGATACTAGGCTGAAAATAAAATAAATCTATCAAAATTCATTATTCTATTTATTTACTAAATACATACTTTAATAGAATTAACTCTTTTTAGAAGGAAACATTAAGCTTAATTATTGTTTACTTTAAATACACTAGATTTTAGGATGGGTATTTACTTAATACTTTATACTCAAAAGTTTAATAGTGTCACTTTATAAAAAATAAAATTTCTTGAATATTTAAAAAAAAAAAAAAAAAGAAGAAGAAAAACAGTAGCAAAAGTAAATCGACATAGTTTTCTTTAGGTATACATTTTTATGGAGATACTAATAAGATATTTTCTCACCTCAGGAAATCTTTCAATTCTTTACTTGTGATAACATCGGATGCAGAGTTGTTGTCATTAACCAAATAATCCAGCAGGTAATTGTAAATATCTCCTTCCCTAAGAAAAAAAAAAAAAAAAAAAGAAAAAAAAAAGAAACATTAATCATTTTGGTTAATTCAACCAGAAATTGGCAAACTTAGAATGAATTTTGCCAACCACCAAGCAAAGATTTTAATGATTTCCTGCAGTTTACCTTACATATTTCTCAGATTTTAAAATAAAGTCAATTTTTGTTACGATTTTAGTGGAGCTAGAAAATGTATGGTTCCGTGAGATGAGGTATTAGAAGCAACACATAGTTAAAAAAAAAATTTTTTTTCAACTTTGATCCCTTAATGTTATATATATATATATATATATATATATATATATATACTCATGAGCAAAAAAAAAAAAAAATGGGCCAAGAGTAAAAGAAGGAAGAAATCAATTTTTCAATATTTTCCATGAATTTTTGCTAATTTTAACTGAAAATTTCTATTTTGCAGATCATTAAAATTATAGCATATAATAATAAGTGGAAATATTGATCCTAAAAATGGTAAGACCGTATCTTGGTGAGGATATAAAAAACCCGAATTGCAGGATTATGGCAGTCCAAAATGACTTACAAGCAGATTTTTTA